>NC_056542.1:29562956-29896706 GCF_910596095.1 Thunnus maccoyii
GGACAAATCAATTAAGAGCGTCGACTGATACAGTGTCTGAGCTTTCCCCCATTCTCAATAGCGAATAAGAGCAATTAAAAGCCGACTGTAGCACATGATGTGACAGTAATGGCCATAATGGATCGTCGTCAAGGTTCAGATGCCAGATAATGTTGTTGTTTATCTAGATGATTGTTGTTGTTTATTCATAAGCTCGGGAATCCTCTACCCCTCCTCGACAACCCCTCGCCACCCGTACCCCTCGCCTAAACACAAACAGACATGTGTGATATTGAAAGGTGGCCATCTGTCCAATCAGGGAATCAAGTCAATAAGGGGAACCAGTTTGGGGGCGAGACCTGATCTGGAAGACATTAGCATGTGAATTAGTTGTTGACTGGGTGCCAAAGCCAGCAGCCTAATCGCTGCCAACTCGATGACAGCATTCCCCTAATCGATGGCTTGATATCTATATGGAAACATATGGAGGGATCAGGCGCGCAGGCTGTGCTGTTTCATTTTGATCCAATTCGTGCTGGATTTCTGCTCAGCTCGTGTTGTGATGAGAGATTTTTGGCTCCTTTGCACCAGAAAATATTAAAGACTGCTCGGTTTTTTACAAAACAGAGCAATTACATAAATGTGCTGCTTTATTTCATATGAGATGAAACCTTTCAGAGCTGAAGTTCTTCCCTTGTAAAACACTGTATTTCATTATCCCCAGCGGTGGGATGTAACTATAAGCAGGCCTACTCTCAATTAATGTACTTTAGTACAATTTTGAGGTACTTGTACTTTCCATTTTGTGCTTCTTCTCCACTACATTTCAGACAGGAATATTGTTCTTTTTATTCCACTACATTTATCTGACAGCTATAGTTAATAATAACTTGGCAGATTAAGATTTTACATCCAAAACATGTGATCATCTTATAAAAAAAATGATACATTTGTTATTCATCAAACTACATAAGAGTAGCAAAAATAAAAATAGTTAAAATTTGTCCCATATGCTGCTGAATGCATCAGTAAAAACATTTAAATAATATAAAATGTAATAATATAACGCTGATAGAGGCCTTTCACTTTGATGATGATACTTTTCTACTCTTAAGTAAATTTTGAATCCAGGACTTTTACTTGTGTTACAGTGTGATATTCCTACTTTTACTGTAAGTAGGCTACAGGATCTAAATTTAGCTACAGGATCTAAATTTCATCTTAAATTTTTCCACACAATAAATGCATTCAAGGCCAACATGTATTAATCAGTGAATATTTAGAAACCTTCAGCATTGTGAATATGAAGCATTTGTTGCTTTTTGTTAAGGTACTTTCACAAAATCTCTCCTCAGTGCCTCTGCTTTCACTGTGCCGGCAGATAACACCGACAAATACAGAACGCTGCAAATGCGAACAAATGTTTTCCTAATGAAATTGTAAATGATCTACATCAAAACGCATATCTGCGTCTGGGTGCGCAATCTGCAAGAAAGTGAAACATTGCAGTGCAGTGAAATTAATTTTTCCCATTTCCAAATATAATAGCAGTAATGCAGTTATTCAAGATCCCCATTTGTCATCTCAGACTCCAATGTGATTTCTGTTTGGTTTGATGTAGTTTCCCCTCAGGCAGTCGCTGAAATAAAATCCCCATTTTGACTCGGTATTCCCACTCAGAGACAATTTCATCTGAGGGAATCTGATAGCTCATATCTGAGTCCCACAAAGAACAGCAGAATTATGTGGCATTCAGACGCCTGTCATTCTGAATCAAAATAAAAACCCCTTCAGATGACATTACCTTTCTCATGACTTTGAATCAGCATCTATCTATCTATCTATCTATCTATCTATCTATCTATCTATCTATCTATCTATCTATCTATCTATCTATCTATCTATCTATATATATATATACATCTATCAATCTGTACATATGATATATTGTAATCCTTCAGCTCACCTCTTAAGAGAGGCAACTTTTTATCAACAGTGTTTCGGCAAAACTATCACATGATCACAGTCAATTAACATGCACACATCACAGTCAGCTACTTAGCTTGTCCATTAATGAAAAACATCAATTATTTATGAGTACAACAGCAGCTAAAAGAGTGCTGGTGGAAGACCTTCATTCTTTATTGAAACTAAATTGTGTGCAAGCATTTGGATATTTTGAATCTTGAATTAGAAACTGATAGAGTGTTAGCACATGCTGCTAATATACCCAATATTAAACTAATACATCACACAATTCAGAGAGAAATATGCTCTGTTCTGACCCTCTAATGACTCAGAGGCTGTAATGATGGTAGTGATGTAATATGCTGACCATTACTTTCTGTCTATTATTTTTTATTATCTATTATTGGGAATGTGTTCATTCTTGGGCCTGTACTCTTATTTATTGCTGTTTTGTTGGTATTCCTTTGTGTGTTGTATGGATTGCTGACCTCTGTATTCAATACATCTTTGCATATCACCATGTGTAATGTTTAACTTAATATAAAAATCGGTCACAAAAAATCAAATAACTTTTTGGTTGTCCTATTTGAAAATGATTATTACGCTTACCATACTTTACCTAAAAGAGCCCTTTGCTGCCTTACTGTATCTATGATTTAGTGTCTTTTTAGGAGAATATTAGCTGCAAATAAAAATCAAATAATTGTTTTAAGAATTGTGTAAGAGCCTCCACCAATCAGAGGAGGAAAAAACAGATTTTGAAAATCTATCTATCATGTCATTTTTGCCAGTTGATCTGAGTTTTAAAAAAATCCTAATTACATTCTTCATATAGGCTTTATCTTCATGATACGAGGTAATAAATACATGGGTGAGAAATATCAAAATACAGTTGAACTAAAAAAAGTTTTAGCTTCCTTCCTTCACTCCCACTTTTAGTCTTACTTTAATCTTGCTTTAAACAGCTGACAACCTCTGGCTGAAATGCTTCCGTCCCTGAGTTACAGAGATACTTTATTCTTCGGGAAACGTAGCTCATTGTTGCCTCGTTCAGAGCAAAGAAGTGTAAACTAAGCCTCATTAATTAAGCTCATTAGGTGAACAGAAACCTGTTTGATAGGAGGCAGTTGGAGCCCTTCCGCTCTGATGCAGCAGCGGTATTTAACTCGCCATATTGGCTGTCTGATGGCTGCACCTCAGGGTCATGTTCTGTGACATGGCTGTTGTCCCAGTGCCACCCCTACACACACACACACACACACATAAAGACACATACAGACACACAGACACACACACACACACACACAGATCCTTTAAGGGGCTTGGCAGACCCCTGGTTCCCCCTCTCTAATCACTGTGTTCTCCAGGGGGGCGCAGCCATTCTCGCTGCTCTTTGGAAAAGCTTGGCATTTGTCTGAGATCTCATTTCTGTAATTCATCGCCCATCTCCTGGGAGGCTCGGTTGGCACGGGTGATGCCAAGTCCTCCCTCCTCCCTCCTTCTTCTGTCTCTCTCACACACTCTATCCCTATTTCTCCTCTCTCTTTCCCTCACTGTGTCTCTTTCTCCGTCTTCCTCTCACTCACCCCGTCGTTGTTTGTTGACACCCTGAAAGAGGCCTTGACTAAAGCTAAACTGGTGGGTGTACACACATTAACTCTCCTGTGATTGTGTTTGATGGCCGCTCCAGGCTCAGATCACATAAACATATTGAGGGTGTGTGTGTGTGTGTGTGTGTGCAGGTCCTTCTTTCTCGAGTGTCTCAGATAGCCTGAGTGTAAAGCATCGACTGAGGCTGCTAAATTAAAACGAATGATCCACAGTGGGATTATTGTTTCTTCATATTTTCCTCTCATATATAAAAACATTATGTGTCAAATCATTAATGCACACACAGCCCAAATGAAGAAATAATTGCGCATCAATTATCACAAGTAATATGAATGTGGAAAATATAATTGTGATGAATTAGACATCAGTAAAAATGTACATCTGTTACATATTCGGAATAGCAGGAGGGGAAAAAAAGATAAATAGCTACTCATTTTTCAAAATGTATTTTTAAAAAAAGCAATGGAAAGTATTCCATAAAGTATTCACCCGCTTTGTGAAAAGTTTAAATATTTAAGACGCCATGTGCTGTGATGTCTCGCTGTAGCACTAAAGCTTCCTGCGAATCTCTAACTCTTGTTTTCCAGTCTGAGCAGTACAGGTGAATTGCTGCATCTCACATTTTGTTTATGAGTAAACGGCTGTTGGTGGCAGGCATTTTAAGCTAATAGCTGCTTTAAATAGCTGCAATTAGTGAGAAGCATGAGATATTTAATCACTCTAGACCAATTAGTCTGTAATCAAGTAGTGTCCAAGAGCGAGCACGTTTTTGTCCTCCACTGTTCCTCTGCAAGCGCCCGCCATATATTTCTCTGTGCGCCAGGAAGAGCAGTGATTAACACACAGGGATATAGGCCCCCGTGGAACACCGTAATGTGGAGTTAAATCAGGGAGAGAGGGAGGTGAGACACCACAACTAAACCCGTTATTGCAGTTTAACATATGCAGAAGGTTAATTCAAGGCAGAGACGATCGCGAGCATCCTCGTTTTATGTGTGTGTGTCACGGTGCGTTGTACAAATTTGTGGAATTAGGAGCTTGGTGTGTTTCTTCTCTATGGAACTGCACTAGAAAAATCATTTGATTAGTTTTTCTTGGATACAGTCTGTGACGGCAAGTTCACCTGCAAGAGGAGAATAAAACAGTGATGGATAAGGAGCAGGTGAGATTTAATCAGGCATAGTGTGTCTCATAAATTGCAAAAATCCCTCTTGTAATTTTGGTTTTACATCTGTAATCTTCTGCAGGAAAGTCATTTTCAAGACTGCGCTCATATAAGGAAAACACACCAAGTCATGCACACAAATAAGAGGAACACATGAACACACACACACACACAACTGTGCAAACAATCCACACTTGCAGCATGGCCAGTCCTTTGTTTTGATAATAATGATACTGTGCTCATAATGACATTTCCGAGTGACTGGTCATAGTGCCGGTGCGTCCACTCCCTCGCCCTCAGCTCAGTGGAAACAGGTTGACCAATGTGGTTTGAGCCTCCTTATCAAACTGGGTGTGATGCTTTCCCACGATCTGGACCAGGGAGCACACAAACACACACACACAAATACAAGGCCCACACACTTCGGGCACACTCGCCGTCCTGCTGCTGCACTGCTGTCTCACTCCCAACAGGGATTATTTGGAAAATCCTGCAGTGCTAATGCTGGAGAGATGCATGATGGGGCACCACTGTGGTGGCTCATGCTGCCTAATAGCGAGACAGTGGGAATTGTGAGTCAACATATGGCTGCAGCAAAGTATAATAGGAGTGGGGATGAATAATGTATCTGGGGATGGCAGCAGTTTGGGTGCTGACTAATAGAGAGAATTAGATCTTCAGATCGTGTCGCTGTAACAGACGTCCTCCGTCCTGTGTCCATGCTGTATTAACACTGCAGCTGTGAGGGAGAACATGTCTTTATGGAACATCATATAATAGGACTAAATTAGTGTGTACATGTGCTGTGTGTGTAAATATACTGTAAGCATCAGTGACTGGCTGATTGGCTGCTGAATTAATGCCATATGTCTTTGCCAGGAAATGCCACATTTATTACAGTTAAATGCATTTTCATGAGATAACAAATGATATAGTTTCTGTGAATATAAAAGTTCAGCTGGACAGCAGCTAATGCACAGGGAATTTTAATTAACATGTGACTTAAGTAATCATGAAGTTTGAGATATTTTTCTGTAGTAGATTTATTTTTCAGTCCACTGTTATTTGAGTCACATTATATACAATTTCTAGTAAAGCCAAGAACATAGATGTCGTGGCAAATACCTGTAAACCTTTATTTGGTGATCATGATGAGGCATCACTTTCTTACTTTCATACAGTAGATGCTATCTTATTTAAATCAGTAGCTATGTTTTTTTAAAAAAAATCAGTTTCCCTTTTGGTTAATATGTAATTTAATGAAAATGTAAATTAAGCTGGGTTTATTTCCACTGTTTCCTTGAATGTATCTATAAACAAAATATCATTTTGTGGAAAAAATGAATTGGAGATAATCTCAGCGAGTGTGCAGTAGTCATGGCAGCTGAAGCCTGGTTTAAACTCTCAGGCCTTTCTCTGAGAACCAGAATATCTTTAATCATATCAGGAAGGTCTAACTGTCAAGCTGGCCACCTGTGCTTTGACATGTTTTTTCATTTTATTTATGTTTTTTTTTTTTTTTTTTTTTACCTTTTATCACTCACACACACAGACATGCACTCACACACACATTTCACATCACAAGGACAGTGCTTGTCAAGGGCAGCGAGGCCAGGCTCTCTTACTGTGAACTATAAACACACACAGGTGGCCTGGCCTGCTTATCCTCAGATGGCCACAGCGGAGCAGGGTGTCTGAAAGGTGTCTGTGACACCCACAGGGCGCCTCTGTCGCCGGGCTTGTTGGTGTCAAACGGCCTGCTTTAACCCGCATTCAGCAGGTTGATGTGGGGACAACTAAACAAGGGTCAGTGTGTCTACAAGAAAAAACCTGCAGCTCCGTGGGAAAGAAGGAAAGAAAGGAAGGATACTCACATGTAACCAACAACTGTGAGACAGATACATGTGTGCTTTCAGGTCTGTGTGCGTCATGATTGTGTTCAGGATAAATTTCGCAATTATTTCAAAGATACTTTTCATTTGAAAATCAATACTTTCAATTTTAAAATTAATGTAAGTGCTGAATAAAGGCTGAATCTTTAAAAACTTTCTAGATACTTGAAAATCATCATAAATCCTTAACAGTCTGTTTTCTGTTTGAAACATTTGAGACGTCCAGCTGTTTCTAGTACTTGAATGCTCCTGTAAATCTGATGAGGCCTTGTGCTGATAGTTTCTTTCAATTAATAGTGTGAATATGATTTTCAATTGCACCTCACTATGCAATTCTTTTCTATTTTTTTTTTTTTTTTACCAGAAATACTTTTCACATTTTCTCTTTCTGTTTTTAGCATCATACTTCCTTCCCGGGAATTTGTGTTATATTAACTTTGTGAGGGAGCAAAAGTATCAGCTAAATAACAAACAGCTAAAATAATAAAAATGTAAACTTACAGTGTGGTTAACCAGAATACTGGTTAACCACACTGGTTACCATTGAAATGTAACGCTATTTGTAGCTTGACACTCATGTGCTGCTGTCACTGAACTTGTCTCAGAGGTCTATTTAAATTCTACGGTGTCCATGAGATGAATAAAGCTACTGTTCTTTCTGCTCGGTAAAAATAAACCTTAAATTCACCTGTGCATCCGTTGTTTTATTTTTACATTTTCTTGTTTCATTTTGCATACTTATTGCTTAAAAAAACAATGTCTGCATGTATTTTGTTTAAGAAGATATGTTGCAATAGGAAATATACCTTCAACTTTTCAATGCAGAATAGATAATTCTGCATGAAGACATTTACAGTTTACAGTTGCAAGCTTGATGATTATATTGCTTATAACAATGTAAATAAATAAAACCTTGTTCATTGTTTACTGACACTAATCTGACCGTTTGGCTGTCATGTATTTCTGTGATCCTGCTGAAGCTGTCAGCCCTGGGTGTGATGGAATTAATAAAAGCCCAGAAAACAAAAAGCTTTATCCCTGAATCCTGTAAAACAGGTTTGAGGACTTGGATGACATCTGCAACATTTTTATATTTTCATCCACCCTTTATTTTCCATTCCCACTAACTGAATGCTTTCTGCTCAGTTAGCAGTGTTATACCACACCTCCCTGTTTTTCCTCATTATTTCACGTGACAGCGTTGGCATTGAAATCAAGATGCCCCTTGAGACAAAACTTGAGACGACACAATTCTTCCTGGAAACTTTAATTGTTTTGACAACTCCTCACAAGCCAGTGAAGGTCAAGTCCAACAGTGCAGCTGACAGTAATGTACAAGTGCCCTCTCACACTGGCAGGAGGGTGGTGAGGTAAATTCGGTGTTCAATGTCATGAAAAATAAAGGCTTTTTTTTCTCTTTACATTAACAATGGCAGCTGACTTTCCGACAGGGAAATCATTTAATATCCACTAAAAGACATCCTGCTGCCTGGCTGATTACAGTTGGTTGTAGTCCAAAAAGAGTCTGTTTATGTTCACATATTTCATCAATTCATAACCAAAGTTTAATGATTTCATGGTGTCAATCATTAACTCCTAAAGGAGCTCTGACTGCACAGGGATACATTGGAGACATTGTTTTGCAGTGGTTTTTAGATATTACATTATAAACACTTTATGAAGTGCTATCAGATTAATGTTTTTTAACAAGAGTGCAATGTAAAAGAATGAAATTAGGCCTTTACAAAAAAAAAAAAAAAAGAAAAGAAACAAAAAGATCAAAAAGCAGACCGACCCATCGCTCCGAGCGGGTCAAAGATGTCATAGTTAATGAGTACAAAACAATTCAAGAGAAAGCTGAGCAGGGCAAATAAAAGAAGTTGTGTTGAACTCCACCACATATCTACACAGGGAGGGCTGCTTCAGTGCACATTCAATATCTCTGCAATGAGCCTGACATGCTACATATTCAACTATTCCAAAAACACTGCAAAGAGTTAACTGATATCATCATGTGAGGACATTATTGGCAGAGCATAACCACATTCATTCACTAAAGACTTAAAAGTGGAAACACAATATTTACATAACGACAAAAAAAGGCTTTTAATAAAAATATCTTATAATTACAATAGTCTATTTTAAGCATATAAGTATTCCTTTCACATACTTTTATAGAACATTTGTTTCTCTATATGTACAATCTTAATTGTCTCGAATCAGAATTGTTCTTCTTTACAATATCAAACATTTTAAGATTCCAGGGATGACATCCCTGTTCAACACAAATCATCTATTTTAAACAATAGATGTCCAAAACATGTACAATGATTTTCGCAGTTTAGTAAAGCTTTAAACTGGAGTCGTTTTTAGTTATTCTTTAAGCACAATTCACAAACAGTTTTCATACGCTGCTGACAGACGGGTTTCCAACAAAAACATGGGGATTCCGTGGTTTCACTCTTTTAGGAAAGTTTCAAGTGACAAGAAGTTAGAGCAACTTAAACAGGGGAAGGAGAGGGGGAGGTCTACACACTGATTCCTCATTCTATGGAACCAAAAAAAAAAAAGCTGATATGAATAGTGATTTTATTTGGGTTTAATTCCTCCCAGCGGTTTTGAAATCCCCTTGTGATTGTGCCTCCAGTTGGGTGTGAGTCCCTGGCGAAGCTTTGCTGGCTTTGGAGCGGCTCTGTGCAGCCTGCACACCTGTGGAGGGGATGAATAGAGGCGGGGGGGTGAGCTGCAGAGCTCCAGACTGACTGGCGCCACCGACAAAACAGAGGCCATGCTTGATCAACAACCCAAAACAAACCAGGTCAAACAACAACCACACAGCTCCTCAGGCTGTTGGGCAGGGCTGACGAGAGGCAGCCTAAAACAGCCGAGGCTCTCAGAAAGACTGGGAGAGTGTCTTTTACTGTCACACACCAGGTACATACATGCGTTTAGTGCTTGTTTTATCCAGGTGTGTGTAGTTCCACTGCTGTAAATCTAACATTAAAACCAGAGAAGCAGCTTGAATGTAACTGAGAGGGACAGAGGGAGTGAATGAGTGACAGACAGAGAGAGAGGAAGGAGTGTGTGTGTGTAAGAATGAAATAGAGGGCAAGCTGAGGTTTTAACCCTCTCCTCTTCCCAGATTGCTACACCAGTGACAGTTATTGCGCAAAGCACAGCTGCCTCTGAGGCTGGTGCCAATTTCATGTTCCTCAATTATTATTTTCCCTGACATCTACTGGCCTCCCCAGAGCACTCTAGAGATTATCAATTTACACCACATATAAGCTACAATAATCAAGTTAATGGGGATGCTTCAATGACCACCACTTAGTGTTTTCTACTGGCCACATGTGTCTGATTAAAAAACAACACAGTAAACAAAATGATAGTAAGAAAAAAACATTTGAAATAATGAGTAATGTTATTTTGAGTAAACTTACCAATGCAGTGCTCATGTCTCAGCGGCATAAAATCGAGTCCTCCGGCTTTTTGACTATTGACGTCCTCTACAGAAAAAAGAAGAAAAGGAAACATGTAAAACGATGTAGCTCCCATGGATAAGACTGAATAAAAGCAAGGCCTAAAGCCCTGAAAAATAGATGATATACAGCAGAGCAGCAGAAAATTAGCCGGCTATATCTCCCATAATAAATTCTCTTATAGCCTATTGAATAACAAATTGCCCTTATTGTGCGCAGTGGAGTGGGCTGCAGGCTGAGGTACTTCACCAATCCTGGGATAAGGTGGGCCTCTGACACACACTGTCATTATCATGCAAATCATAAAGCCCGCAATCAAGTGCGCAATCTAACCCACGCCAAACGCGTTCTTTACGCATCATTTTTCAAGGCTATGATGTGACGTTTACAGCAATTTGAAAATGTCTTTTTTCTCTAACGTTGAAAAGACAATGACACATAACGGGGATGACGCGCTTTGTCTGAGTCTGACTCGCGGACGGCAGTCTGGCACAGAGAGGTAAACTGGGGTCCCGGGTAAGCCCCGGTGGAAACGGAGAATGGAGAGTCTCCTCCGCTGTTTAAAGCTTACCTGGTGGTGGTCAATGTTGAGCACCGTCAGCGGTGTCCGGCTGGGGTTGGAGGCTGGAGGAGTGCAGGTCCCGGTCCGCTGTGGCTGTTGTTTATGGAGAGAAGGGTGCGTCTCCAGGGCCAGCTGCAGGTCCAGGATGTAGTCAATGACATGCTGGAGGATCTCCACTTTGCTGACTTTCTTATCCTGCGGAATGGTGGGCACCAGGCGCTTCAGCCGGCTGTAGCAGTCGTTCATGTCGTACTGCAGGCAGAACAGGTCCTCCTCTTCCATCCTGCACCGGGCGATGTTGAGGCTCTGCTTCGACAGACAGTGCAGGGAGAGCTGGCTGCTGCTGGAGGAGGAGTCCTGGGGGTGGACTGGAGTAACAGCCTTCATCTTAGATAACCAACGGCTCAGAGAGAGTCAGCGAAAAAAATGAAACAATTACACTACTGGAAGCAGGGGGTATTAGAGATTATACAACGGCGCTGTAAACACGGCAAAGCTACTCTAATACTGCCGTAAATTAGCGAGAGAATGAGATAAACCAAAAGGCGGAATTCTAGTCTGTCAACACATCCCGTGAAGCCTCACAGTTCCTCTTACTTCAGCAGGCTCAGTGTGAAAGGAATGAATAGATTTCCTACATTTATAGAGGAGAGGGGAGGCGCCAAGCCAGCCGGCTGACAGATCAGGGAGAGAAGCTGGTCAATCACCGGCTGCCCGCTGCCCACCGACCCGACAACGGAGCTGAGAAAAAGGCGTGTCTCATTCTGTGTGCGCTGCGGTGGGCTGCCTATCGGTAGTCGAGGTGTGTGTGTATGTGTGTGAATGTGAGAGAGAGAGACAGAGAACTAGGCACAGAGGCGATTTAAAGCAGTCAATTGCGCATTACCATCCCCGTACAAAGGAAAAAGTATCAATTATCCTTACTACCACTCGCGCAAGAGGCCTATCTCCAAGGTTTCGGTATGTGATTGATATAGCCAGAGGTGATGGTATATTTGCACAATTCACCAGGTTGATAAGCGTCGGAGTGCATCTTGCCGTAGTCACTGATGCGTAATTACGCACAGCCTCGCTTGTATTGATCTCTCCAGTGACAGACGATTCTGAGCCGAACCACCTGCTTAGAGAGAAATGCTGCCTTAACACACCGGGGAAATGAAAATCAAAACGTCACCCGGCAGCAGCCATGTAACTCCTTACTAAACAAAAATAACAACAAAACATCGATTTGATATTCAAACTAAATGTCCAGAAAATGTATGTTAGGAGTTGCGGCGTATTTGCGAAACTCAGATGTGTTTTTGGTGGCGGTTAACTTTTGATATTACGTTTCCATGGACTAATGTGTGCCTGTTACAGTCAATAGAGAGTTTATATTGTCCCTTTTACAGCCTATTATTATTAAGGCGTGCAGTGTTCCCTCACTGAAACTAATTTTGCTGTGACACTTGTATTTGTCTCTTATTTATTGCCATTATTATTGCCAGTTCTTCATAGGAATAAAGGTTCTAAAGGACATATAATTCAATCTCATCATTATCTCTGATTAAATAAATTGCTATTATGACTTCATATAACAAACATTTTTATTTTCATAGCCCTGACTGCAGGGTTGCAACTCTAAGGGGAGCCGGGACAGGCCAATTTTGGCGGCGCCTCCTTGCCATTCCTTCCCCCAGCTGTGTGTTATTGTGCCTCCTACATTCTTCCACTCTCCGGCCGCGTCGCCGCTCCGTTCCCTCCCTCACAGCCGCCTATTGAGTCGCTGCGCCGGGCAGACTGCCTGGCGCCACATCGGGACCTCATTCATTCACACCCGGCTCCTCTTCTCTCCTCTCCTCTTTCCTCTTTTCTCTCCTCTTTCCTTCTTTCATTCTTTCTTTCTTGTCAGGCAGGTTGCCAAGACAACATGGACGCCACACTCAGCTTCAGTTCAGCCTGAGTATTTTCTAGCCAGGACGCAAATGGGGGCCCTGTGGTCTGAGTCTAGCAGGGGATGACACCCACTTCAGTGCCTCTTTGGAGGTTTAAAATCCCAAACTTTATGGGAACCACCACAGTCTCTTCTGTCATGAATATTGAAAGGCTTAAATGGCTTTAAATAGGTGTTTTCCTCTTCTCTGTGTCTTTCTTTCTCTCTGTTTTCTGTTGCCATGGGAAGTGACTGTTCTGCTCAGTAATGTGTGCAACAATGTTTGGTTCAGGGACAACTTCAAAGGGGTCAGTGGTATGAATCTTTGATGGTAGCCTTTCCACTAGCAACATGGTGCATGAACTCTCGCCCATGACAAGCAAGTGACGGACGAGGTCTTAGAGAAAAACATTGTCCAGTTTAGCCTTAGCAATGACTCACTAATGCTACCATTTTGACAATTTATGTCCATAATACAAACAGAAAGTTGGAGATTCAACAGAGTCTGAATTTTAACGTTTTGGCTCTCTTACTGAAGGCTAATGGGTTGAAAAAACTTGCTGCCAAGAATAGTTTTTCCACATAAAATAATTCATTTACAGACTCCACAAAGTTGTGTGTGTTTAAAATTTTGTGAACATGCAAAAACAGACCAAAGACAACATGAAATGGAGCTGGTGCATAAAATGTCTCAGAAAGTCAGGTACAGTTAGTGACTTCTCTCTTCTTTTTAAATGTTCATTTCAGATATCTGAGGTCCATCCATCCATTTTCTTTACTGCTTATCCTCTAGAGGGTCACAGGGGAGCTGGAGCCAATCTCAGCTGACATTGGGCGAGAGGTGAGGTACACCCTGGACAGGCTGCCAGTCAATCACAGGGCTAACATATAATATAGAGTATAGACACTCACATTCACACCTACGGGCAATTTTGAACCACCAGTTAACCTAACCTGCATGTTTTTGGTCTGTGGAGGAAGTCGGAGTACCCGGAGGGAACCCACACAGGCACAGAGAGAACATGCAAACTCCACACATAAGGGCCCCAGCCAGCCAGTGTGTTTGAACCTCTCTTGCAGTGCGAACCACTGCACCACCATGCTGCCCTAGATGATGATATCTGAGATATCTGAGGTGTAAAGATAAAAATCAATCCAATCGAATTGAATAGCCACAATTATTGGATTCATTCAAGAATGCAAATTTTTCGCATCAAGTCTTACTTTGGTGAACTCTGACCCTTGAATTTGCTGTGTTTACCATTAGCAAGCTGCCTTTACAGTGCTGCCCTTTGAGGGAACAGTGAGACAGAGAAGAAATGGAGAAAGCTTTTGTAGCTTATTAGCTGTGCATCATCCACTTTTATTTAACCTCTGTTTTTGAAGTATAAACTTATCCCCATAAGAGGAATGGTCTGTAGACAGTCAAGAGATAGAGGGTTATCTTACAAATACTTCTTTTAATTTTGTGAACTTATTGTCCCATTGCTAACTGCTTGCTAGCTTGGAGAGCCACCCCCCCCCCCTCCCTTCAGTAACACTTTATTGAATGAAATGATGTACAGTTCTGAGAAATAACTGCGGAAGCTAAACAACCCAAACAGAGATCTACTGTATTGTGACTGACTAGCTGTTGAACTGTAGTTCAAGGAACAACCTTGTTAAAGGTATGGAGTTTGGTGTGTCCTGTGTGTGTAGCTAATATGTGTTAGCAGGAATGTAAACATGGTATACTTTGACTGTTTGTGCTCAGTAACCTTGCTATATTCTATTCTTGTCTGTCATTAGCCCTGTACTGACTTCAAGTTTAACACATGCAATATTTCAAAGTTCTTCAGAACAAAGAAGGAAACATGAGTGTGCATTATCTCATTGCCCCTTTGCGTTTGCTGTCTTGTGCTTCCTCTGAATGTACTTCTCTAATTGTGGCCCTTCTGGCTGTACTTCCCTAAAGGTTTATTGCAGTGCCGACTGGGGACTGGAGCTGGGTAACTAGAGACTCATTACTAGATAAGCCTAATAGGTGAACCTCTATGTTTGTTGTGGCTACACAGTGTGGAGACAGATCAGATCACTAAATGAACCTGTCCGCTTTTTCTGAATGGAGTCAGTACACTATAAAACTGCATGTTTGGGGTGGACAAGGAAGCCAAGAGCCAACAGAGAAAGTCTTGCATTAGCAGTATTTCAACTAAATCCTCTTGTGGTGGGCCAACAGTGGGGCAACCATGTACAAAGTGTGTATGGTTGTGTGCAAGCATGACGGTCACATCTGTGCAAAAGACTTCCCTGGGATGTGGTTGAAGTTGCAATGTGTGGTGACACACACACACACACACTCAGGTGACAGAAGTGGCTCAACACCTCTGATTCCCTCTTGGTATTAAAACCACAAGGTAGTCTCGCTTCATGGAGTGTCTTGTGATGGTAATCAAAGATGAGGTCTACATGTACACCACCTTTCTTTTTTAAGATCGTTAGATTTTTTTGATTTAGTTTGAAGGGACAATTGTGGTTTTTGAGCATTAATAAGAATATCTTTGGTTAAGAGGGTTTAGTGGAAGGCTGACTCATTAACCACACAGATAATATTTTTGATCCCAGTATACACACCAAGACATGCCATATCCAGATATGGGAGAATGATGATAAACAAATACTCTGAAGCTTAAAAAAACACAAGGCACCATTCAATTTCAGACTGAACCCTGCTGACTGTCATGCTTTCCTAAACCACAGGTGTAGAGCCGCTGCATCCTGTTCCACAACAATTGTAACAAAATAGATTAATTACAAAATACACAGAGAGAACAACTTGTGCTGACAATATGTCAACATTTAACAAGCAAAGAAAAGGAGCCACATTTTCAACCTGACCATAGTGGATTATCAAGTTTATCCGGTGCTGTCTGACAAAGGTTTTAATAAAGACAAGGAAACAAAGAGGATCATAAAACCCTTAAATCATACAGACTTTTGAAAGTTTAGTCCTATTTAATCCAATGAAAATACTGCTAACACTTTCACACTTGAGATGTTTTGGGGAATGTGTCCAATGTGGCTTACACAAAGGCGCAACCAATGGTTTTCTTCTCAAGTGGGCACACATATAATGATAGATTCTTGTTATATTTTGGATATCACAACTGATCACACTAAATTGGACTGAGTCCATTCCAGTCTGGTGTTTTAAGTTTCACTGGTTTGCCTTCTAATCCAGTGGCTACCAGCTGTTCCCATAAGGATTATTTCACAAAATGTTTGTTTTTTACAATGTACTCTGGATAGCTGATGTCACAGATGTGAGCGGGAGAAGCAAGACAAAAAAAGTCTAAATACAGCAAACAAATGAGAGAAAAAAGTGTAATTATATGCCAGTTTTGTCACAACAGACTGTGTTGTCTGGCCTGGCTGTGGCTGTGCTGGGTGCTGACACACACTCGCCTCTTCTCTCCAGGTGACTCCATTTGCACAACATGTCTCTGTCCCTCATGGCCTATCTCTGGGTACCATCACAGCTACCTATGAAATGTTTAGTAGTTTTCACTATACAAGATCTCATAACTCCTGAGCTCGGCCACAGCTGTGCAGGTTGGTTGTGGTTGTGGTTTCGATGGGTGACAAACACACTGTCTCCATCCTCTCCAGCTGATACAGTTTGCTCGACAGTTTTTAGTTAAACAGATTATAGCTAGCAAATGATACCCAATGGGTGGATTGGCTTTCTGTTTTTCTGTCTGTCTGCTTATGATGGGTGGTGACACACTGACATACATGGTGTGATGGGTGGTGACACACACACACACACACTTTCAAGTGACACAACTTGCACAACAGCTCTTAATCCCTTGAAGTATATCTAACGTGTTCATGCACAGTTTTTTTTTCTTCTTTCTGTCAGGTGTAGCAGAGCTGCTGGTATCATCTGAACCCAGATCTGTCCGCGTTGGCTGGCTCAGCTGTGGTTGTGACGGGTGGTGCCACACTTTTTTTCTTGTTCTCTCCAGGTGACACAGTTTGCACAACATGCTTTATTCCCTGATGGCCTCCCAGCTAAACACAACATCTCTCTCTCTGTGTCATTTACACAGGTGCATTCACTGTTTACACTGTGCAACCTGAGTAACCATCCACACACACACACACACACACACATATGCATACACACCTACTTGCAAACACACATACACAAATGCATCTGTGGTCATGAGTGAGAGATCTAAGTTACATTAAATAAAAAGAAAAGAGTGAATGACCACTGCAGCTAAATTGACTTATTTTAGATTTTTCACCATCCACGAGAAAAAACAAGACGGAAAAATCTGCTTCAGAGTAAAAATAGAGATAAAGAGAAAGTCCCCTTCAATGATTCTCTCCACAGACAGGTGCACTATGTGCCAGTCCACCTGTGGGGTTATTATTTATTAGCCATGATCTATTCTCATATTGTGGGAGCTGTGTTCTGGTCCACATGCACTTAGGTCATAAGCAGTTCAGTCAAGTCTAAAAGCAATATTCAGTGCTTTCTTGTGGGAGAAACTGGGAGTTTGTCAAAAGTCCCCAGCTGCTACTTTCAGTTCCCCAGTTCCCACTGTGGTCACATCAAACACTTCTGACCTGGCGTTTTGGATGCTCGCTTAGTTTTGCCATGTCCTGTTTGTACTCCAAACTGTAGAGAGACCCAACAACATGTAGGTGCAGACAGATATTTGCGTGTGTGTGTGGTGCTCTCTTTGTGTTTGTGTGTGTGTGTGAGTTACAACAGGTGCACCATTGTTGCATCCTGTTGTACAGCTGCTGCCCTGCTTGTTTTCTCTTTTACAACATAAACCCTCTGTTCTGTCAGGTTAAGCTTTGTTGTAATATTTCATTAAGACTATTTTTTTTTTGTTTAAATACTTGGCTTGTACATTTACATTTTTTGAGTGAAGCAAGACACTTTGCTTTGTTGGTGATGCAAGCTTGGTGGCGAGCATCTTTCCACCAGGACTGTGTTTTTAATGTCATGCCCACAATCAGTTACAGATGTACAGTTATTAATTTCCCATCACCTTCGAATGTACCGGAGATTACAGTGTGCTTTTTTTTAGACATTATACAGTTAAGGGCCAATCCAATGCATTCTTTCTATGCAGGTAAAAAACCTGAACATTTTTTTCTCTAGTCAAGACCGCATGAATTAAACTGTAAACTGTAGACCCCCAAACTCAACCATTTGTCATTCACTGCAGTGTTATGATAATACTCAGGCATACGGTATGTTAAGTAATAGTAGGCAACCGACATTATCTCAGCAGTGAAAAATTAGCTCTAAATGAGCTCCATTCAGCTATTAAGCTAATTGTAAATGATGAGCAGCTTAGCCTGGTGGTATGGTGGAGAGATCTAGCGAAAAATTAACTGAAAAAAAGATACAAAAATCAAAAACGGTGTGTACACACTGTGAATTAGATGAATAACTATTTTATAGATAGAAGAATCCATCAGCTTATTCTTTTTCATTTTTAAAATGTATGAATCTGCATTATGTTCTCAGTATTACAGTCATGTAGACCACTGTCTTCATATCTTCGGTGCTTATGGTTGGCTCTTACTACACTGTAAGAAAGAATTAAGACAGAATCATTGATTTTATGAGATTTCTTGATTTAGTCACCTAAATCTACAATCAAACACTGTAATCAAGAAGAATTTTTTGGTCAAGCTTATCCACATTCTTTCATACAAAAGCTGAGCACAATTAATTGACAACAATATACTGATGCTTTGAAAGTGCTGACATTGTTTGGGGTCCCATATACTGCTGTATGTGTAAAAAATAATGACAATACCACAAAATGTAGTAACCCAACATGTAGTAAAGTGGTAACCTCTGTATCAAAAAAAGACTTGCAAAATCGATGAAGGTGAAAAAATCTGGAAATAACCAAAAGCATAATGCAAAAAATATTTTGTCTACAAAAAAAGAGTGACGTTACTTGGTGCCTGGTGTGAATTCAATCACAGACAGAATTTCCTGTTAACTATCATTTTAATTAAAGCCAGCCAACATTTGCTCAATACAGCAGTCCAAATCTATGACGGCGTTGATCTTGAGTCATGTCAGGATGTGGCACTCAGACCAGATGTGTCAAACCGAAAGCAGAGCGACTTCCTCTGTCCTACCGGTCTTCACCAGGGATGTTCATTCCACGGGAGTGGGAATGAAAGGAAAAGAAGAAAGAAAAGAGACTAATTCCACAGAGAAAGTATCTAGAGAAAGGACTGATGACGACACTAGTGTCAGAGTTAATGAGGGACTCGACCCTGTGACCTGCAGGGTCATTAGGAGGTCTATGATGCAGTGTGGTGACGGATTACAGCCCTTATGTTACTGCTTGGCTACTTAGCACAACAGACTGTTAGACCTGAAAAGGGAGCAGTTGATGGACAGATTGATTGATATGTCGATTGATCGTTCTAGACAGCTTATCAGTTGACATGGTGGACAGTTGATTGTAAGGATGTGATGAAAAATGTTGTATTTATCATGGAACTTTTAATGTATTTCTAGTATATGTTTGATTAAAGGTTAAACATTTTAGTCTCTTAGCAACACATGATTTCCAGTATATTTTGAAAAATGTTTTGATCTGTTTACTTTTTTGTAGAGGAATGTGGAAATTCCAGTGTAGACTCCCGGCCTCTTGTCATTAAAAAGAGTTCCCATACACAGCCTCATAGTTTACGCGCGCTTTTCTTGCCTGGATAAAAACCCTCCTTTTCACTCAGTTCCTCCTGGAACCTCCCACCCCAGGCCCCCATCCTCCCATCCCCTTTAAACTTTTTTTTTTTTGGAAGGACTTTAAGGAGGAATGTCATTCAACACATTCAACCACGCGCCCCCAAATCTCTGCTGCAAACATGTTCCCACTGATTCTCTCAAAGAATTAATTGCTCCAAATAATCTCACCATCTGGTTGCAGAGGTCCATACCTATGAGGCTGGTTGCATTGCGGAGGTTGGGGCCTATTCAGGCGCCTGCAATGCTGCTGTGGTGCAGAGAGAGAGAGAGAGAGAGAGAGAGAGAGAGAGAGAGATGATGAGGCTTGCCAGGAGGCTGAAAAGAGGAGGGAATGACAAAGACCACCATCTGCTCCTTGTCTTTCTTGTCGGCAACCCTGGACGCCAGCAGAGACCCTACATCTCCATGATCCAACTGCAGACCACTGACAGGAATGTTATTGAGAGAGAGGATGGGGATAAGGAGGAAGGGAGTAAGACAGAAAGAATAAAATCTTGAGAGAAGGAGGATCTTGCCTCTCTCAATATTATTTCACTCCTTTTTTACCCTCTCACAGTGTGTCTCTCCTCCTCTTTTGCATACCATTAAACCGTCATCCAAATGTTAAACAAACTTTTGAAATGTTGCAAAAGATAAAATGCAAATCAGGTGTGTTTTCACCAGCTAGGTTGAAGTGAATCACTTTTGATGTCAGAAAAATACACATCCAGAAGCACCATGAAACTCAAACCCTGTTTTGCAGCTGAGTTGGAACCTTTCATGAAGACAGTTTCCGATCCCGACCCAACATGATCATATATCAAAGTCGAAAATTAAAATTCATGTTTTTGAATGTTTGTGAATTTTTGGTTCTGGCCAACGATGTCAGTATTGTAATCTGATGGGTTCAATATTTGTGTATTTGTGTTTGCGATTTGAGCACTCCTTATGCTACACAGTGTCAAGAGTCGAATCACTGGCTAACGTACGGAGTGCTGATGTTACAGGATTCTGCGTGTTGCTGCGACTTTTGACAGTGTGGTCATCCCTCACATCTGGACCCAAGATGACAGCTAACGTTAGTGAGATCTCGCTCCTGATGACTCACCCGGTGTTGAAATAACATGATCCAAAACGTTATATCAACGTGTATTGGCTACACAGGGCTATGACATGCTCTGGCCAGTAGTAGTGCACAGTGCGTGCAGTGAAGTTGACAGTGCGTCTCCTGGCAACACCAGCTCATTGTCTGACAACCGCTTCATGCAAAACACCCAGTTAAATATGTCCAAAAACAGTTTGATCCTCTTTTAAAAAAAATAAGAAATGCATAATAGTGGCAGTATCATTGTTAATTGCACAAGAAGTGAGGAGAATTCAAATTTCTGTTTGACTTTAAACAAATTTGCATCTTCATAATTTGAATTAAACACAGCTCCAACTGAATGACGTTTTT
Organism: Thunnus maccoyii; assembly: GCF_910596095.1. Lineage (NCBI taxonomy): Eukaryota > Metazoa > Chordata > Actinopteri > Scombriformes > Scombridae > Thunnus > Thunnus maccoyii. Next base: position 29,583,747 of record NC_056542.1, read on the forward strand.
GTTTGCAACAAGAAATATCAGTTTTCACGATCACTAAAAAATAAAATACATGCATGTGAACTTTTTTCCTCTCTCTTCCTCCACCTTATGACTGTCCCCTTGTAAAAGCCCACCTGTGGTGGCAGTAGAGTGGATTACAGTATGTAATGTTTGTTTTCCATTATGATAACAGGGGACCCATGCAGGTTGACACCCCCCACCCCCCACCCCGTCAAAGATTCATTAATCCATCCTCTCCTCATCTATTTCTCCAGCCCTTTTCTCATCCCTTCATTCCAGCTCTCCACAGGAGACGATTCATTTCCTTGTCTAATTTCTGAATCAATTTAAATAATTCAGGGTTTTTTTTTACTCCTTTGACCTTCAGGACCAAGATGGTCCTGATCCCATATCCAAAAAATCTGTTTGTATCATTTGTCTCACTTTTCCTACACTTTCTCCTGTCTGACTTATTTTTCTTGGAACTACTGGAATAAAAAGATTTTTCTTCGCATTTCTCCTCACAGTGAAACATCCCTCCCCCCTTTCCATTCAATTAGGGCTCCTTACAAAAAGAAAAACAAGAGTGTGTGTGTGTGTGTTGTGGGGGGTGGAGGTTCAGATCCACTTGTGGTGTTGGAATGTGTTGTGGTATGTGGTGGAAACGATAGAGGCTGAATGAAGGTTTCGTGCCCTATAGTGTGTGCAGTGTGGGCGGCTGCTGTTGCTGCCTTTCTTGTGTGAGCTGTGTGTGTGTGTGTTCTTTGTGCTGGAGGGTGGTTGTGCCCTCTCCACCTCCACACCCCTGGGAAAGTGTAACAGGTGTGCCTTCCAGTGCAGCAGCAGCAGCAGCAGCAGGGCTGAGGGGCTGAAGGCAAGCTGGCAGGGTGCTCTGACCTCCCTCTGGGTGCTCTGGCCCAGCATGCATCCTTTCCATGAAATCAGCCCCTGACCACCAGTCTCTCTGGCTCCAGTGCCATTTCTGAGAAAAAAGGCAAAGAATTTGGAAGCTAATTACTCCATTAACATCACAATCGAACGGGCAGATCACACACATGCAATCCAGAAAATATAGTTTTAGCACAGTGCTGCGGGCTTCGTGAGGTAAAATTCACTGCATTTACTCAGAGGTGAGACACTCCTCTGCTTGCTGTCAGTCTTCATCAATGTTAAAAGCACCTGAAAAAAAAATCAAAACTAAAATAGTTTACTACAATAGATGTAGGACTGAAAAGATTAGTGAATTCATCGATTATTTGAAAAAAAAAATTTCATTTTTTTTTATCAAGAAAAGATATGCCCAAAATTCACAGTTTGCAGCATCTTAAGCAGATTTGCTAGCATTCTCTATTTCATATCATTGTTATTATTCAGTTTTATTGATATTATGCAAATTGAACTGATGCTTCAAAATTCAGCTGTTCATTTTCACAATTTTCACCTCCCACAGCCTCCTTTCATTAAAAAAAAAGCTATATATCATTGGAGGCTTTATACAATCTACTTTTTACAGGCCTAATGATAAGGGCGTGAGTGAATGCTGAAACTGAGATGTGTTTAGACACTTTGATGTATTTTGAGGGGCGTATAGCTCTCTACTACAGTCCTATGAATATATGGCAGAGCATGTCAACAGATCCACGCAGGAACCTAGAGATTTTCAAAAATGGACTTGTCATGGAAAATTGCCTGCTTGGTCTTGAGTCCAAACAGCTTTATTTGGATAGAGGGAAGCACTGGAGCCTATCTGAATTAATAGATGTGGCGTAAGAAAAGGCTTATTTTCAGAGGCAGGGCTCAAAGTATGTGGTGTTAGTACCCCTGAGCTCTGGGCGGCTCCTGGAGTCGTGTTTGCAGTGCAGGGAGAGGATCCAGCACAGATGGTTAGGTACCAAAGGCAGCAGACTTTTTCTCATGCCTTTAAATGGGAGCGCTCTCTTTCTTAGCTAATATTTAGCTCCTTCAAATGCTAATGGAGTGGCTTCGCTCTCCAAGGTTAGCATAACAACTATGGGAAAGCCTTCAGATCTCAGACATTTGTTTACCAGATGAAAGAGCCTGCACATCGTAAGAGCAGAGAGGAAGAGTCAGGCCTCTCAGCACTATATCTCCTGAACTACCCCAGTCAATTTCAAGTTACAAGGCTGCACTGTTTGTGCCATTTTCTAAGAGTTAATTTACCCAACTGCTTATTTTCCTCTCTGATGATTTTGAGAAGAAACTGTTGTCATGCTTTAATTTGATGTCCCATTGCGTGTCTGTGTGTGTTTATGTGTGTGTGGGAACTGGGATTCTGTATCATAATAAATAAAGGCTGGGAGAAAAGATAGCTGCATAACTTGAATGGACTGTTATGATCATTAAAAGTTAGAAAAATAAATCTGAAATGCTCTCGTTTTCATATAATTTGTTTACACAGCATCAATGATTATTTTTATAAGAGCAGGAAACAGTGTTCTTGATTTTGAGGCATCATTGTAATTCGAGCTTCTCTCTCACTTTTCTCTTAACCTCTTAAAATATCTGAAGACATTTGCATTTTCAGATATTTGGGCTCAAGTGTGTTTCTGCCTTTTTTTTAATTTAAAGAAAAACACAGTTTGTGCTGTAGCCACATGCTGCTTTGATTCTGTTTATAGCTCCATTTGATCCATTGTTAAGCAGAAGAAAAATGATTTATATCACCATGGAAACACCAATAGCGAGCACAAAATACTCTCAAAGAAAACCAAAATGCCAGATCAAAAAAACCCCCAAAAAACAGCAGCTTGGTTTTGATCAGAGTTCTCAAATGTTATTGACGTGTGCTAGTTCTATGACTTGAAAAACAATTCTCCTTTGTGTATCTTTGGCTTTGGGGAAAGAGAGATAACCTGAATTATTTAATATGTATCAAAGGAAGAAAAAAAATAGAATGGCCCATAAAAAGGTCCACAATAAGTAGCACCATTTCCCCCACTGAACAGTTTCAGAAGCAAACAACTCATATTATACTTCAAAAGTGTAATAAAGCACTATCTTTCCTGCATCTCTGTAATGCATTATTCACTTCCAGTTGCCAAGAGGAGACTCTAGAGGATGGTTAAGAACCCACTACAATATTTATGTTGTAGGCTATGCTGCAGTGCTGACACACACACACACACACACACACATACACACACACACACACGTGCATATAAAACCCTATCCAACCCTAGTCTTTGCTGCCAAGGATGCATATGGATATATTACGTATATATCTGTGGATTTACAGTATAAACCTCTTAACACCTAGCTGAAAGTGTTGGAGTGGCATGTTTTTTTCTTCTTCATCTTCTTCTTGTCTTGGACACTAGCTGGTAATAGCAGAATGTATTGAAGGTGCATTTTGTAAGATTTGGCTATCACCCCATAATTATCACTCACTGAATATAGCGTAAAACTATGGAGCCAGCTGTAAATTACCAAAGAGCTGCAGAGATCAGTTCATCATGCAGCTGAGAGGAGCCCTGCAGGCAGACTATCTTGCTAAGATGACCTGATGATCCTGTCTGTCAGGGGCCCAAAAAACATTTTTCCCACACACAATCATTTGAAAAGGAGTGTCTGTAAAACGATGGAGAATGACTCCTTTCGATATCAGAATTTGATCCATTCAGTCCGGTCACATTTCGAAAGTCCAGAAGAACTGCTTGATTAAATTGTTTTATCCCCATTCTAGTTAGCCAGAGGGCTAAACTGAAAGGTAGCTGTCTCAGCAAGTGGAAGTCTCTAGTGAGCATGCTCAACGGAGGCATGCAGCCCATAGAGCGTGTGCAGTATGTTTTCACCCGCGTAATTTCTTTATGGTGGGAAGTGGCTTTTCTGGCTTCATGCAACACTGAGCAACTTTCATAGCAATGAACAGGGCCCCGTCTCCAACACTGCATCCAGTTCTACATCCATGGGGCAGACTGAGTGCTACAGTGACTCACTATCGCTTCTCAAGGTAAAAGTGGTATTACAAGACAGGATGGACAGGGGCTAGCTGGTTAGCATTCGAATTTCAGTAGCTATCTCTTCAACACAATACATAGATGTCTTTGACATAACTTCAAAACTGTTATTTCTTCATATTCTGTTGATGATTTTAGTTCATTTTTGAATGTTTTAAAAGTAAAATTCTGGCCAAATCTTACACATTGCGCACATTAGGTCTTTAGGGTTATTCCCTTTTATGTCATACTACCAATTTCTCCCTGGCGTTGGCCCACATACTGTCAATTGTTTATGTCTGTTTCAGGAACCAGGCCAGCCATGACTTCTTTCACTTGGGATCTCGATACTAGGAGCATTCTCAGCGATGATCTATTTGAAAATGGGAGATAGAAAACACATTCCTTGGAGATGCTAAATATATTTCTGAAGAGACTTGGAATGCACATTTGATTAAAGACCACAACCCCTGTAGCCTATGTAGTGCATCAAACTCCTCAAAGAAGCAGAGCAGAGTTTAACTTTGCAGATCATTAATGATAATGATGTATGCTGTATGTTAATGATGTAGACATTACAGGTCATCAGATGATCATGATGATGGCTGCTCTGCTTGTCTAATGACAGAAAGCTCAGGATCCTATAGTTGTATGAAGGAGAGACTACAGAGGAGGTTTCTTTACATTCCACACAAACATTAAATGTATTTGTTTCTGTGCAGCAGCAGGTTTTTTCTCCTCAGAAAGAAATACCTGAACCCACGTGTTTAGAATAGCATCTGAAATGGCTGAAGTATTCCCAACTGCATTTTATCAATTTGTGATAGAGAGAAGCAAAATGTAATACTTTTTGTTTGTAAAAATCCTGCAGAATTATGAATCTTGTTCCCCAGATTGATTGAAATGATTCTGTTGGAGACCTTGCACACTCTCCATCGCCAAAACCTCTCTCACTGCAGACTACTGACCCAGGAGATATGTGGGTCGATCACAAGTGTGAAAGGGTCCATCTGAAAGGGTCTGCAAAACAACTCCAGTTAACAATTCTGGTTGAGAGCAGGGTTAAGATGTGTTCTGGTCAGTGTAAAAGTTCAGGTTGTTACCCATGTCGCTTCAGGTACATATTTTAACCCCCTCTGTGGAACAAACCCAGATGAGCTTATAATGTTCATGGTTTGTGTGTAAAAGGGATTTTACAGCTCAAGTCTGGATTTAAAACTATTAAAAGATAGATTTAGGATTTTTAGCCAAGGGAGCGGCATGGCTCTATGGATGGTAATGTCAGACTGTCCACCATTTTGGTCCAGACTGAAATACCACCAAACAACTACTGGCTGGATTGGCATAAAATTTGGTATACTTGCATTATTATTAACTGACCCTTTTCCTACAGTTTTTATTTAATGCCGTTATCAGGTCAAAATTTGACTTTGTCCAATACTTCTGTATTCTGTACTTTGAGTTTACTGCTAATTAGCAAATGTTAACATGCTAACATGCTAAAATACACCTACTAAATATCAGCATGTTAGCATTATCATCGTTTATGTGAGTTTCTTTGCCCTCGTAATTGTGTGGAGGTTTACTGCTGGTGTTCTGTCCAGGCAACAAACCTACATGCGCCTACCAGGATGTATCTCTGTCACAGCTCAGCGGGGCTAAAATACACCTACTAAATATCAGCATGTTAGCATTATCATCGTGAGTATGTAGCATGCTTGTGTTAGCATTTGGCTCAATGTAGCCTAGCATTGCTGTTGATTCGTTGTCTTCTTTCAATGCTATCTTAATACAACACTCACATGCTATATGTATGTAGAGTGTTCCTTCTGTCTGTACTGCTGGAAAGTCTTCCTTTTGTAATGTGACTACACACGTTGGCTGCATTGTGGAACACCCATGCACAGAAAATTTGATACAGATAGAAGAAATTGGTACAAATGGTTGGTACTGATTCTGAAATTTGGTAAAACTGCTTGACGTGCCTTGACACCGGGAAACACGACAGTGGCATGTCAACCCACGATGATGCACCTAAGGACAAAGGGGACAGAATCCACATTCCTCTTTCTGTGCAAAAATTCATTCTAATATTCTGCTGAAGATAATCTGAGACCTCAGCAGACTGACATATCCAATTTATGTGAGTTTCTTTTCCCTTGTAATTGTGTGGAGGTTTACTGCTGGTGTTCTGTCCAGGCAACAAACCTACATGCGCCTACCAGGATGTATCTCTGTCACAGCTCAGCGGGGAAACACTGTCTGGAGAGACACAAAGATGGAATTTTGGACTAACTATGTGTTCAGACAGAATGCAAACAAATTTCAAAGGTGATGCGATTGCCTCTAAAATTTGCCCAAGGCGGTGTGAATTGATGTGAAGATGCATCTGTGTGAGTTCAAAATGAGATAAATGAGAGAAAGAAAATTTGAACATATCCCGAGGCTTCATAAATGTACAGAGAGGAGAGGAAAAAGGAGAGAGACTGGGGGAAATAACTGAAAAAACAGAGTTTCCGGTGAGATTTGACTTTTGTTAGAAGCTGAACTGAACACAAACACACAGAAGCACTCCCTCAGACATGGACGGTGTATCCGTTGCGAGCTAGCTTACAGCTAACGCAGTGTTGGCACATTGACTGTTTGGGGTGAATAAACACAAATGGTCCAGCGGTCAAATTCATGTGAATGATGCAAGGCGAAAATTTCTGTTTGAACACACCATAAGACTTTGGAAGTTACCCACTTCTTTAGCTAACTCAGACTACTGAAGCCTTATGTTAGCTTTGGCTAAACTTAAGAACACTTTTTTGCACAGAACAAGAACTGGAGATTGTGTCCCACATCTGTCGCAGTGTAGTTGCATTAGGAAGGTATCACTTCATGACCAGTATGGAGAGGAGGAATGGTTACAGCAACCAGAACTCCTTTGAAGCATAGCATGTGAGTATTGTATGAAGATGGACATGAAAAATCGTTACTTATTCTTTTAGTCATACTGATGTTAATACTAATATTAAAATCAACATGGGAGATGAAACAGTGTATTGAAAATATAAAAATGGAATGAATAATGATGCGATCACATTAACAGGTACATTAAAGGGAAAATCCACCACTGTGAATATGATGATTTCTTAAAACTAGGTCACCTATGTAGTAGAAATGTGCAATTAATTTTGAAATTGGTGCCCTATGACTAGAGAAAACTGAGAAAAAGGCTGTAGATTCCCCATATTGCTTTTTAGGGGATCCTACAACAACCAGAATGCATTGTGCACAGTCCCATCCATTCAGCTACTGATGTTGTGTTAATGGAACGCAGGGGGCGAGTACATTTTCCCAGCAGAGCAGCCGGCAAAGTATTGCAGAGACAAAGTATTCAAAGTATATCTCTTATATCTCTTATATTTAAAATCTGCAAAGTTTCCCTTTAATCTAGCCCATCGTCCCACAGAAGGGTATGCACACTGTATGATAATGTTTTCTTCCATGCTGTTGCCGTCTCTCTTCATAACCCCACAAACTATGATACCAATCTAACAATGTGATCAGTCCTCTACACTCTCCACATCCTGATAAATAGAAGCTCTGAGTCACTGAATCCAGATTGAGAGGCCTGATATTTTGTAGTCTGAGAGGCTATTGTGGCTATTTCAGCGTATTTGAGGTCAGGGCATTCAAGGAGCTGTCTTCTCATGGCTTGTAGAGTGAATGAATAAGAGACAGTGACTGCAGCACAGATAGAGTGTGTGTGTGTTGGGGGGGGGGGGGGGGGGGGGGGGGGTAGATAGATAGAGAGAGAGCATACACTTTCACACACGGACAGAGAGCGGGAGATAGGACTCTTTGTGCTGATGTGTTCAGTGACCTTGCGCTCTCAGTGATGGGCCTCTATCTCCACTCACACAATAGGACAGCAAAATAAGATTCTTAGATACATAAGCACACAGTGGAGCCAGAGACTGGATCTGACTGATGCAGTGGGCCCAACACCTAAGGGCCGAGCCAGGAGTGTGTATGTCTGTGTGTATGTGTGTGTGGTGTGATAGTGGAAACAGCAGAAATAGAGAAAAAGGAATGCCATCTATCACAAAGGCTGAGAGGCCTTGGCAGAGCCTTGCGGTGCTTATTATTTGTGTGGGCGAGCTGCAGCACACAGCCTGGTAAGACAGAGGATAGAATTAGAGCCAAGGTGTTGTGCTCCAGTCAAGGTGCAAATTACACGGAGTATATAACGCTTACAAAAAGTTTAATTCCAAAACTATTCATATAGAAAGCCCCATAGATGTCAACAACTCTGAAACAAAGTCAGAAATGATCATTCTTTAAGGCCTTAGTTTATTGCACTCTAATAGTTCAAAGAATGAAACTCATTCACCATTTATTTTCCAAAAAGGTTTTACAGTAAATGACTTAAAGTGTCTTTTGGTGTTCAGTAGTGGAGGACAGACTCATATCCTTTTTTAAGTAAAAGTAGCAATTCCACAAGGCGAATATACTCCATTATGTGTAAAAGTCCTGCACTAAAGGAGTATTTCAGTGATTTAGTATTGCACATCTATGAAGCTGGATCCTACATTCTACATTTCCCATAATGCAACCAATATCATATTTTTGTTAGACTGTCAGTGCTTGGTTAATGCCCACTTCTTTCAAACTCTACAATTCTCATTTGTAAGACAGGTTTTCTGTTGAAATCATTAGTATCCTGCTGAAAGCTGAAGTGACCTAAATGACATCATCAGGGTTATTTTCTCAGACTTCAGAAGACATTATACAACTGTCCCCTTTCAGAGTGTTAATTGTATTATAGGATTATTCTTAATAATGCATGTAAGCAGAATTTTAATATTCTCATCAGTTGAGGTGGAGTTAATTTTGACTACTTTTTTATGCCATTCTGTAGGAAAAATTAAACTAATGCATCATTTTATAAGATGATCATATGTTTTGGAGGTACTCACATACTCATACACCAGTGGCAGCGGAGCTGCCCACTCAGAGCAGCATGTGGACAGGTGGAGCTGGGAATTGAACCACCAACACTGTAATTAGTCAATAACTCACTCTACCTCCTGAGCCACAGCTCTTCTTTAATAAAATCTATCAGGGAATGTTTGCAGCATTTTATCTTTATTTAATATTAACAGTAGAGATACAGACAGGAAACATGGTCCGAGAGAGTCATATGACATGCAACAAAGGCCACTGGCCAAAATCTAACTGGGGACATTGTGGTTACACGGTAGGCATTTTAAGTTACCAGAACATCCCGCATGTGTAATGTTAATCTGCAAAGTATTTATATTGGTAAAATAAATGTAGTGGAGTAAAAGTATAAAGTTGGCCTGGACTCCACTCTGTGAGTTGCTGCCCACATCTTTGATTTCTGTCTTTTTTTTTTTCTCAGCAAGAAAACACACCCAGAAAAATGGTTGCAAAAATGGCAAAGGGTGGATTAGAGCTGTATAGATTTTTGTAAGTCAACTTCAACTTCAATCAACATGACAAATGTTAAGGTGAAGTTAAATGCTAATGCTAAAGTAGCTTAAAAAGCTTATATTCAAGTAAAGTCTAAGTACCTCAAAACTGTAGCAATGGTGTGCTTTACACCATTAGCACTGTTGTTGAATCCATGTGTCCTTTAAGCAAGTTCTGTGTTACAAACAAAATATGCAATAGTTCAAGTATGTATCTAAGCACCCACTCAGAGGATGATATCATGTGTAGTGGAATGTACTCGGCTATATTTGGTGATTTATTTTTAATCATCCTAAATCTGATATCAAGAAAGATGTTTTGAATTCGTTATATCTTCTTCTTATACTTTCCTTTATATTCTTTGGCACAAGAATACACCTAGAAGAACTTTTTAGAGCATGTATTTTGTGAAGAAATGTCAACCAGGAATAAAAAAGGGACTGATTTGCCCAAAGACCAGTTTAGAAGAAAACACCATACACAACATTTTCACTGCCATTCAATTTGTATCAAACACAAGCAGCACAACCTCATCCAACCCCCTCTCCTCTCCTCCCTCAGCGCTCCTTCTTCCTCCCATCATCTGTCCGTTTAGCCGTGATGCGATAAGACAGGTATGGCTACTCCCACGCCGGATACATCTTGATACATGGCTGGCTCTGTGGCGCGTAAACCCCAAGGTCTTTGTGCTCCTCACGTTGCGCAGATCAATCTCCTAGGCAGGTTCCCAGGAGGAACACAAAGCCTTACAGCTGAGACACTACTGTCCCTCAGCAGCACCCGCCTGCAACAGAGAGAGAGAGGGGCAGCGAGAGAGCGACTGGGAAGGAGAGGAGGGAGGTGGTAAATTGGGGGTGTGGGGGGTTAGGGATTAAGTCTTTTCTTCCAGGATAAGGACCTGTCTCTGAGAGAAAGACAGAGAGAAGCTCTCTTGGAGGAGGAGAGGGTTTGACTCTCCTCCCCCTCCCCCTCTCTCCTCTTCCCTCCCTCCTTTTCTCGTCTTCTTCCCTCTTTTGTGTTTCTCTCCCGCTCACTGTAATCCAACGTGACACAGTTACAGATGGTCTATCAATGCCACAGCCCATCAGAGCCCTGTTGAGGGGCCTGCTGGGGGCCTGTGGGGGCCTGATAGGCTGTCCGGTACCCTGCCTCCATGCCTGCATGTGCGTGTGCATGTCCATGTATGCATCTATGTGTGTGTACCTTATGTTACTCTTCCCTCACTCACCTGGGACCAACCAAGACGACCAACACATCAAACAGCCGTGGCTTTGATGTCAGTCACAGGACGGATATATGTGATATATACACTACAAGGGCTACAAGACAACTCACTGCAGCGGGAATCTGCCTCCACACAATAGATTTCTTGGGAGGCAGGAGAGAAGAAACCAGACTGACACTTTGACGGATGGATGCGGAGTGGTGTGTTTGTGAGGAAGGGCCTCCTGTGCCATCTCACCATGATAATGGCATCCCAGAGGAAAGCCCTTTGACTATATGTCTTATCCCATACATCCACTGCAAGTCTCAGATCTCATCTCTATGTACCTGAATAGGTGCAGCTTCCTAATTGATCCTGAAGGTAGAAAACACATAGTTCTTTCTTATGGTAATCAAGCAGTGAGCACAAAATATACAGCATATTGGACAGATGCTGTATTAGAAGCATATAGAATACAACCTATACAAAGGGACAATGTATTATTCCTGATGTTAATGAATATGGTAATAATTGTGAATAAGAAGGCAATATCAGAACCAAATGCATGGGATGCAATCTATGCATTTAGGTGCTACAGTAAGAGTGAATATCACTATTCACTGGGATACATATACCAAGATCTGACTTATGTGCTCTTGTGCTATTTTCATGTACTATTTAGAAGGGATTACTCCAGCAATTTAGTACTGCACTTCTCATAAAGTTGTTATTTTTTAGAAGACTGGTCAAATTCAAAACAGTTTGAGGTTGAAATAGCCTGAATATTATTCCCAAGTGTGGATCAAGTTCCAAAAACACCTTATCCTACATTTCCCAAAATGCAACTCAAGTCTGAGAAAATTACCCTGATGACATCATCAGGGTAATTTTCTCAGACTGTTTTCACAGGCTGAGTAGTGCTCCCTATGGTGAGTAAACTAACTTAAAGTAATAATCTGATGTCTGTTTCATTTTCTTTGGCGGCACCATATGGCGATAAGCTGTAATTGCGGTTGTGTTTTTGGACCTCATTTTACCTCACTCTCAGAGATCCAATGTCGCTGTGTGACATCACATTAGCAGAGATCAGAAAAAACAGTACGCCACTTCACAGAAGTAACTTGAAGAGCAAGTGTGTTAACTGTGCCTAGCCTCTCTGGCGGACCAACCACTGCTGGATGATGGAAAACGCTCACCAACTTCGCTCACTAACTTCGCTGCTTGTGATTTGAATGCATGGCGGGAAAGTTGCCACCACCACCTGGTTTGTGATAATCATAATACTGTAAATGCAAGGGCTTTCATGAATGGGCCATAGGCTCAATCACCAATGTGTTACTATATTCGACAATGGATAGTGACTTAACAGACATTCATTTAAATGGAAAATCTTCAAGATTATAACTTTAATGTATAAAATCAATGGTGTGGCCCTGAGTTTTTGGCATCAGACAGGCCCTGTTTACAACAACAACACAGAAAAAAACTTTTACTGTAGCATAACTAAATCCTATTTGCAAAACAACATTCATAATTGAGTCTAGTTAGCAATATGCCATCAAAGCAGGAGTACAAGCAGGAGTACAAAGCCTGCCTGGGGCATGATTCAAGCACCAGTGACCCTGCAGCTCTCTGGAACACAAACAGGACAATCACAAATTACAATAAGTAAAGCCCTGCAATCACACCATCACTTGGACTGGCTGGCGAACTCAACACCTTTTACCTTGCACACTAGATTTGAGAAGCCGCCTATCATACACACTGATGGCCCATTGTCTTGGCCATCCCCATCACCAAAAGACCATCGGCCTACCTTCCCTATTCTAGGGAATACAATCCAGAGCCATTAGGACTGCCTGCCTCACCCCAACCTCAACCCCATCCCCCACCCCTCCCTTATCTCTCACCTTCACAGAGAAGGACGTCCATAAGCTCTTCACTTGGCTGAATTCAAGGAAAGCCCCAGGACCCGATAGTGTCTCCCCAGCCACACTGAGGCACTGCGCAACCCAGCTCTCACCAGTGTTCTCATGCATTTTCAATCCATCTATCTCTGAATGCTGTGGCAACCCTGTTTCAAGGCATCCACCATCGTCCTTCCAAAGAAGGACAGAATTATGTGCCTGAATGACTACATACCCATTGCTCTGACATCCGTAGTCAAGAAGTATTTCGAAAGACTCATCCTGTCCTTCCTCAAACCAATCACAGATTCTCTTCTCCACCACATACTGTAGCACAAGAACACGCCCAGCACCTATGTCAAGGCTCTGTTCATAAACTTTAGTTCAGCCTTCAATGCTATCCTCCCCCAACCATCTGCACACCAAGCTGCTAGAGCTGCAGGTACCCCGCCCCATCTGTAAATGGATTACGGACTTCCTGACGAACAGTAGAACAGCTGCAGCTTGGCCCCCCCATCTGCTCGAGTCTGTTAAGTTTCTGGGTACCACCATCACCAATGATCTGAAATGGGGGACACACAAATCTAATGTCAACAAGTGAGCTCAAATGGACATCTCGTACCCTGCATCCTCTGCGCACACCAAACTCAGACTGGAATGTATCGTGCAAATGCCAGGCAGCTCATAGGCCATGAGGAGGTGCCTGTGAGTGTTCTGCATGATGCCAGAGCCAGGAAGCAGGCCAATCGGATAGTGATGGAGCCATCACACCCGGCTCACTGCCTCATCAGAAAATTTCCATCCAGCCACAGGTTCTGCTACATCAGGACCAGGACCACCAGACACTTGAACAGTTTTTTCCATAAGGCCATCACTCTCCTCAACAACCCATCCTAGTTCCCACCTCATCCCCTGCCTGCACAAAATGCATTGTTTCCAAGGCCCCACCCACCCACACACACACACACACACACACACATACACACACATGTACGCACATGCGCTTTCACACACACACTGTATGGTACGGTACAACCCCTACTATGGATCCAACCGTCCTGCCAGGACTGCAATATGTAGCATAATGCAGCATACATTATTATGTAACTTGTATATATATTCTTGTTTTTAACTTGTATATTTATTCTTATTATAGTTATTTTATTCTATTATGTTTCTCCTTTTACTCTCATCTTTACTTAATCTTAGTGTGCTCTTCTATGTCTTATCTGCTATTTTCTTATTTCACTGTGCTGTATCACCAAGTCAAATTCCTGTGTACATTGTACATTTGGTGAATAAAGTGATTCTAATTCTGATGTATTAAAGTCATGATATCTTAAATAATAATAGTACATTTAATTTGTACCACACTTTTCATTCATAGCGACACTCAAAGTGCTACAGTATTAATAACATAGAACTCACAACATAGAGAAAATAGTAATAAGAGTTAAGATGAAAAAGCCTTCCTGAATAGAGAGGTTTTTAGGCATTATTGCAGAAGTTCAGTCTTGAAGAGATAAAGGCATGGACAAGTGTCTGTGCATCTGACAGGGTTAGAGAGGGGCGGAGTTTAGAGATGTTTTTGAGATGGTAGAAAGAGGTTTTGTATAGATATCTTATATGATCATCAAATGTCAACTGAGGGTCAAACTTAACACCCAGATAAGTGGAGGAAAGGAGGATGTCCTGGCTGTCAAGCATGAGATGAGGTATGGGGGATGACTAAATCTGGGTGGAGCTTCAGTTTTGCTGCTGTTTAACTGAAGGACATTTGTGCTCATCAGGCCCTCAGGTCTTTATGTCCTTAAGACAAGTGCTAAGGCATGACATGGCTTCAGAAGGGCTTGGGACAGCTTTGATGTACAGCTGGGTATCATCAGCAAAAGAAAAGACATCCCATGTCTGCTGATGACATTTGCAAGGGGGAGCATGTAGAGGGTAAACAAGATGGGGCCTGGAAACCAATCCTTGCAGAACACCACAGGTGACAGGGAGCGATCTAGACCTGCATCCTCCCAATGAGACGTACTGTAGGACTGAAACCACTTAAGTGCAGAGTCTGACAGTCCAGTGGTGGTGTGGAGGCACTCTAAGAGGATAGTGTGATCCACAGTGTCAGGGTTGATGACAGGAGGAGGCAGAGAGGAAGAGCTGAACATCAGAGTGGATGTTGTTGACCTTGGCTCTGAAAAAGTCAATGAAGCTTTTACATTGCTTTCCTGTCGTCTCAATTGGGGAAGATGATTGTGGCTTCAGGAGATGATTTATGTTGGAAAAAAGATGCTTAGGGTTGCCAGGATTGTTATTAATTAGGTTGGAGTAGAACTGTGACCGAAAAACTTTAAGGGACTTGGAGTAAGTCCTTTGATGTTCACGGAAGGCCAGTTTATGGACAGCGAGCCGAGAGCATCTGAAGCGTTGTTCCAGGACATGTCCGGCTGTTTTTATTTCCTGCAGCTCATGAGTGAACCAGGGAGCAGAGCATGAAAAATTGACCTCACGCATCTTGACAGGGGTATGGAGATCAAAGACACTGCTCAGAGATGTATTGTAGAGTGCCACTACGTTATCCACTGTGGCAGAAGCTTGGCAGGTAATGTGCTGGAAGTCCATAGTCAGACACCCAAGACAGATAGATGCCCAAGTTTGGTTTGCTTCCATATTCCACATTGAAACCACGGTGCAAGCCTCCATGGATATAACATGGTCTGTTTCTTTATATCCCAAACTCTTGGCAGTGGGTTAAAAACCCCTTATCGGGTGTAATTAGGAAGCTGCGTAAACTCTGTAGTTGTGTGGTGGTGTCGGACATCATAATTAAAGCAGTTGCGTCGTTTAGGCAGAATGGCAGCCACAGTCACAGTCACACAGTGGAGATCATAACAGCAATCATCCAGTTGAAGAAAAACCCCAGTCACTAGAGTGTCAGTGACAGCGAAGCTCTGGGTGTTTTTCACACTGATAGTGAGTAGAGGGGAGCTGGACGGGGCTTTGTGGCATACCTGCGCCAGCAGGCTCTTGGAAGAGCTGCTGTCCTCTGGAGAAAAGGGATCCCAGTAGAGCAGGTGGGAAGCACTTTATGTTGAATAATCCAAAAATCCACAAATCCCAGTAGAGAAGGTAGGAAGCACTTTACGTTGAATAATCCAAAATCTGTAAATCCCAGTACGGAAGATAGGCAGTACTTTACTTTAATTAATCCAAAATCCACCAGTTCGGTAGAATGTATTCCAACTTGGGGAGCAATTAAAACACGCAGACAGAAAAACATAAAAAGCTCAAGCAAAGTGCAGGGAGGCCACGTTAATCACATGAGCAGTGAAGTTCACAGTCAATTGTCTGTTTAGCAAAATAATAAAATAATCATGATATCTTAGGACAAAGACAGTCAAAAGGCATCTGCAAAGAGACACAGTGGATGCAAATTGTGGCTCATCAAGAGATGGATAGACACTAAATACCACAAAGTGACCACAGTATTGAATCAACACCTCTGTGACACAGTCTCAACAAATACTGAAGTTTGAAGGTCCACGAAGCTGGCATTTATACCAGAGCTGCTACTGGAACATGTAGCATTCTCTAAAGTCACACAAAACCTGAACTCCTGAGCAATACAACAGGTAAATTGATCTTATAGACCTCTCAGTGAAGTTTCGAAGGTGGTCTGTTCACAATAGGCTATACACATATATATGAATGCATGTCCTCTTAACATGTTTGACTAGAGAAGAGTTCAGTGTGCTCTTCTAAGCAGTTTTGGTGCATTTACATGTGTATTTTGAACTGTCCATTTGTGATCAGACGTATTTTAGTGACAGGTGTCTGAAAGTCAAGTTTATTTAGTCTGATGATTGGCAGGCATGGTTTAAGAACAGCTTGGGAACATGAGGATATTTGAGGTGGCCAGGTACACCTTTTAGTGCTGGCACAGTTCACTCATGATGTTCCCATATTCCAAGATAACAACCATACAACCAGTACAAAGCAAATTCAGACACATCCTCACAAACCTAAATCTTAACATCATTGATCCTAAATGGAAAGTTCTGGATTGCAAGTAGATTTAAATCCTCACCTCTCAAATACCTGGAGTTTTTTTCTTCTTTGGTACAATAAGCATGGGAGCTGTTGTGTTGTCAAAGAGAGAAGAAAGCCCTGGTTGAAAATGCATGTCTACTTGTATTTTATCAAGACAACTTGGGTTTATATTACATCACAAATCACAAACAATGATCTTTTTGCATCTTGCAAAAGTGGGAAGCATCATTCAATAGATTGTCCCATGATTTGACACATTGTGACAAGGAGAACATGAGATTCTTATCTTAAGGTATAATACTTCCTAGACAGGAACTTCATCACAACTTGTCAAACACACACACACACACACACAGAGATATCAGCTGGGGAGAAAACCTCTCAGTGAAGGTGAGATTGACAACAAATTTATAGGGAGTGAAGGATAATGAGGAGTAAAGTGAGTGAGAAAAGAAAGCTCACTGCACAATCATATGAACTTTTTGAACAGTGTGTGTTTGTGTCTCTGTGTGCATGTGTGTGACACCGAGGCGTGGGGCGTTGTCTGCCACTCGGGGCCCCTGTTGTCGACTGCTGGCGTATCCCAGAATCCTATTAGGAGCAAGTCACACTTGGGTGGCACATTCATCATGGGCCCTGCACATTCAGATTGCTGTTATGAATATAATTAGAGAGGAGCACAGAGGAGATGTTCAGGGCACTCACACACACACTTACAGTCATATGTGAGTGCACAAACACATATGTCAGCACACACACAAACGTGTGTATGCAGCATATTGTCATGCATACAAAACATGATCACTCACACACACTTGCAAAACGACATGTACAATGTAAGTGACACATACAGGTGCACATCCTTTTCATACACACTTTCCCTCTGACTAGTATCACCCTCATTTTTTAACACACAAACAGGAAGACTCATAGAAACACACACGCACACACACACCTATTTGGATGTCAGACACTTCATTTTCACCCCAGCGCTCAGTGTGCCTCGCCTCACCACTTCAAGTACAGGCCAGCCAGTTCACTCGGGACAAGCCTCAACCACTCTGACAGTGTTGGATGAGACACTCTGTAGTAACTTTTATACATATACTATTGATGGTCTTTCATTCACATTATGTTAAACCAGTGGTTCCCTACTGGGGGGTCGGGACCCCCCACAGGGTTATAATATAAATCTGAGGGGAACACAAGTAGAGTGCCGAAATAGGAAAGCAGGAAAAAAAAGCTCCACAAATTTACATTGATTATTCCTTTAATGATAGCTTTTTTTCCCCCCTCACAGTAATAGAGAAAATAAAATCTGAAATTTTGAGAATAAAGTTATATAAGAAAACATAATATTTTGAGAATATTATAACATTTGTTTCTCAAAGTAACATTTTTGTGACTTTATTCTCATAATGTGACTTTTTTGTTGGTTTTGTTAGTTTTTTTGTTTTTTGTTATTTTTTCCACATAAAATCTTTACTCTCTAAACATTTTACTTTTTCTTGAAGTTACAAATTTTTTCTCAAAGTGTTTCAACTTAATTCTCAAATTTTTTTTCTTGACAGTGGCTCTAAGAATAAAGCTAAATTAAATATAACACATAAAAAGAAAAAGGTTTTGTATTAAGGGCCATCAGTCAAAAAGGTTGAGACGCACTGGGTTAAGCCATTGAATATGTGTTATTCAGTAAATAGCAGTAAAAATTTCAACATATATAAGTTATTGTTTTTTTTTTTCTCTGTTCCAACCTTTAGCTAAAAGACATGTTTCATGCTCAGTTTTTTATCCAGCAGTTTGCAGCATTTTGAAGCACTGCTGCTGAGTGCTGTGCACTGCAGGTCTGGAAGGGTACTAATGGATCAAAAGTGGGTGGTAATGCAAGGCCAAATACAGAACAACTGAGAGGTCCAGCACAGAGAGACTAAGCTGCACTACAGTGAAAAAATGCTGCTCCATTTCAAATATTTCAACAAAACCACAAGTGCAGTTTAACATATGGTGTATGGAAAATATGTTCAAGAAAACTGGAACTAAAATCATCTGTGCGTGTGTGTTACACAGTACAGTTAAACATGCAGTAGTGTAAAAGGTCAAAATAATTACACTAAACCGCTCTTGTTGTATCATCCAAAAGTTCTGAAGCTGAATGTTTCCACTTCTGTGGTTTGAACAGAAGATTTGTAAGCTCCTTCTCTACACTGGACCACAACAAGAGCAAGCAGATGTTTGGTTGAACTAGTCCTTTAATTATTAGTGGACAGTGATGATGTCATTTGAATATGGATATTACACATGTAAACTGCCAAGAATATTAAATATGCCAGTAAAAATTGTCTGCCGTCACTGTGTCGCACACCTGTGTTCACTTTACATGGAGAGGCTAGCAAGATGGCTTTAGTTCATTAAAATGAAAAATAGAGACAGTGCCGATTGGATTTGGTTCAAACATATAAGCACCCAATTTGATATGTTTTGTTGTTGTTCCATTGAGGATAAATAATGGACAACTAAATCTACATTATGTCAAGAGCTGGGAAGGATTCCAAAAAGGGATTACTCTGTATGATTTGATGGAAACATGGGCAGCAGCTGAGAGAGGCTCTGTAATGTTTTGTACTTTAACGACATGTATATAGACGAACATTTCTGTACCCTTTGGACTATTCTTTTCCCCTTACACACAGTAGCCTGAATGATAACACGTCTGGGCTGACATCCAACCGTCTGAGGGCAAAAAGCTTCATTTGTCCACCTCTGAAATTCCTCATGAGGCCGACGCAAAACTCCAATTAACTGTGTGAAGGAACACTTGACGTCTGCGATGGCACGCTCTCTCTCTTCTCCCTCCACACACACATACACGCGCTGTTTCTTTTCCTTTTCTCTCTCTCTTCCTCCCTCTCTACATCTCTACCTCTCTCTCCCTTTCACTGAGTGCACTAGCAGGAAGCTGGCCAAGACTCTTGGAGAGCCAGCATGTGTTTACCACCCTCTGAATGCGCGCCACGTCGAGAGCACTGCCTGCCATCTGAATGCTCTGTAATATCAATAATTGATGCTCTTGAGGAGTAGTAATTAAATTAGTTAATTATGCCGGTAAAATTACATGTAATCATGAGACTGGAGGGTATGTTTAGTAAATTAGTCTCATCCATGCTCACTGTGTGCCAAATTTTATTCCTTGATGATTAGGTAATTTTGATACCCTCTCCGTTTTTTGGAGCAAATGCATCGTTTACACACAGACACCATCTGATCTGGATTACAGTGTTTTTGTCACCTAAGGTATTTCTTTTTATCCTGAAAATAACCAAAGCTTGATATCAATGTGATAAGTGTTTCTGGCAACAATTTCAGTGAGTTTCACTGCACAGTTTCAAACATTTCACTACGCAACATGAACTAATGGAACTAAAATAAGGATTTTATTTTCATGTTTACAGCTTGCTCTTTGTATATCTTTCATTTTTGGAAGTTATATTTATTTTACACTCTAGCAAAAACAAACAAACAAACAAATCTAAATCTCACTGTACTTTGATTTAGAGATAAAGAGTTGTATAAAAAGATGTGTGGGTTATCCAGAGTCACTGGGCACCACAAACAAAATTCCACTCACCTCCATTGTGTTGGGGTGGAGGAAGAAATCTCAGAGAGGCATAACACATGGGCAGATTTTAGATTTTATACTAAGTCAAAATCAAAATCTGGACAAATTTAACAAACAGTCCATTTGACCAAATAGTTCCAGGAATATATAAAACCATAGAAACAAAACTCAGGAATGTATAAGAACTAAAAAGACCCTTTTGCACATTGTTTCCACTGCATCTGAATGGCTACATAAGATAAGATAACTTTATTGTCTGTCACAAAGCAACAGAAATTGTGCTTTGACAAGGCTTATCAACGAACAAATAATGCAGATTTAAACACACACACACATAGAATAAATGTTAAGACTACAACTGACAAGAACAGTGTTAAACAGGTCAGAATACAGTGCCTATTTTAATTAGTTCAGGGTGATACTTGCAGAGGAATAAGATATTTTTGTAGATGTTACATACCAGTAGAAGTATGAGAAAAATAGGGGTTTTTTTCTTTTGGTTTCATTTGGGTGAATTGACCCTTTATTAGTACTATGAATAGTCTTTGAATAGATGCACACATTGATTTAGTGCATTTCTGTTGAATGTAGTAGGTCTGGTAACAATTACTTTCATTATCAATTAATCGTTATTTTGATTAAACATTTGGTCAACAAAAAGTCAGAAAATGGGGGGAAAAAAATCCATCACCATGGTTACGTTTTCAAATGTTTTGTTATGTCCAACCAACAGAGCAACACTATTATGCTCTATTATATCAGACAAAGAAAAGCATAAATGTTCACATTTGAAAAGTTGGAAGCAGAGAATATTTGGACATTTGTGCTTTAAAAATGATTCGAATCATTAACTGATTATCAGAAGTGTTGCTGATGAATGTTCTGTCAGTTGACGTTGAATCCATGAACATACATAAACATCATTATAATTCTCTTTGTGAAGACTTCAGTTTGAGTTGTCTTTAAGTATTTGCCCCATAAAAGGACTTTAGTGGCACCTATAGTGACAATAGTAGCAATACCAAATAAATCAAGTCCCACACAAATACACTCTAAGAAATGAAAATCCCCATCTTGTCCATCTTTCTCTAAAAACTTGTCTAAATATGGCTGTGTGCAGGATGGAGGCTCTGTGTCAATAACACCAGTGAGCGCCTGCAGGCTGTGGACCAACTCTCTCTTGTTTGACTTAGTGCTATAGAGGGAGGCTTATCTGTAAGCCCTGCCATATTGCAGCATCACATTTCCCCCAAGATCTCATAAACAGCTTGTCGTGCTCCTACTTGTGAAATAGACGGCATATTGTCTAGACCAGGCTGAATGCACAGACAAATAACAGCTTAAAAACACCGTGTACTGTAGTTAATGAGATTAAACTCACTACCAAGGAAGTTTTTCCCCCATTAATTGCCTTTGGATTACACAAGGAAAACAATTGCACCACATCATCTCGGAGTCATGCGAGGAAGTTTCCATAAGCATGATGTGTGCTTCTAACAATAGGTCTATAAGTCATTACAAAGTGACGGCTGATGTTATTGATTATGAACTCATTCAACGGGTGTTTGAGTTTGAGTGCCGGAGCTGAAGATGATTTTAACAAGAGGATGTATGCAAATTCTCACACAACAACACACGGGGAGCGTATTAATGATTGGCAGAAATGCTGGTCCACTCGGCCCTCCTGTGGCATGATGGGAAGGCAGCGGAGCTGTCAGGCCTAAGAGGCTGTCAGCGTCTAACTTTGCCTCAGGCTGGATCCTTTTAATTTATGTTGGTAAAGAATCGCAAAGTGCTGCCATCTCTCCAGAGATGCCCTGGCAAGTTAATTGCATTCTTCCACTTGTTACCGACTCAACATTTACAATCACATGCATGCGTGTACACACGCGCACGCACACACACACACACACACACACACAAGTGCACAATCTTTTCCTCTGGGATGATAAACACTTTTTGATTTATTCAGTTAAAAGTGTCTTCCCTGAGACAGGCAAGTTCACAGAATCAAACAGACACTGTAGTTGGAAAGCAGATTCAGTCTGACTGCAGAGAAATTGTCACGCAAACACACTCATACATGCTGTCATATAGATGCACATGTGTCTTGACAGGCGGAATAACTGGCTGATTGAGCAATGAGAAAACAACCGACACAAACAACTAACACTCTACCTCATCCTCTCATCTCACCCTGCGCCCCCATGTCTCTCTCCTAAGCCCCTGCTGATGTTCATTTTGGGTGACTGAGATGTGACCTCATTGATCAGATGTGTCACCTATGGAGGGGTGACAGCAGAGTTGAGGAAGAACAGACGATGTTTATAAAAGAAGCAGCTTTACATTTAGCTCCATCCACACCCTTGCATATAGTCAGACAACAATTTATAGAAAACATGGATTATTTTGTGTGCCTTCAATCATTAACATAAAGTAAAATATATGATAAGATTTTTATCATGACCATTTTCTTTTCTTCCTGTTCTATTGTTTTTCTATTTAGTCTAAACAGAACACCACTGCTGGAAAAATACAATGCGAATATTTCAGAGCTTCCATAAACTGACTATAGATTGAATGTTATTGTGTTAAATCACTTGGTGTCAAAGAGTAGGCATTTATTTTTATCATGTAAAAATGTTGGGCTGTAGTAACACAATATGAGTCATTTTGAAGTGTTGGACAGACACTCATTCTTCTCTCACTGTTAGAATAGATTTTTGTACTAAACATGAAAGTAAATCCAACAATATCAGCTATATTCATAGTCAAGAGTATGGTAGACTGTTTTAAAGTCCCTGTCCACTCCAAAATATGTTTTTATTATTGTTCCTTTACTGTGATGTTTGAGCTTCACTGTGAGGAATGAGTGAGTTTGTTTTCACATTTATTTATATCTGTGCTCACCTTAAATCTGAATTTAAGATGTGTAGTTACGAGCGGATTTTGTGACATCACAATTAGCTTGGAAGCCACTCCTGGTACAATATTGCACAACTTGCACAAGTGTGATGTAGAAACCTGAAGCCTCCAGTGCACATGTTGTGTCCAGCAGTTAAACTTTTAAAATCAACAATACAATTCTGGATTTTGAAGGAGGAGGAGTAGAATTTTCAATGAGGTAATTGAACTTTTTTTGTTTGTTTGTTTGGAAGAAAAACCATATCAGACACAAATTATTTCTCCAAGAATCAATTTTTTATGTCTTAAAACAGTCTGGAAGGGATCTTTAATTTCTACTGTTGTTTGCATACACTACTGTAATTTTCTTTCTTTTTTTCAGTTGTTAGCTATTTTTTCATAAATCAGTTAATTGAGCACAATATGCATCTACTATAGTTATGTGTTTTTTTTTGACAGATTAATGAAATCAAATCGACAATTCTTCAGTGAAAGGTCACTGGTTGCACTGTTTCTTTTATAATTGCTTTCTTTGCTGAACAGTAAGCTTGATTGTTGCTGACTCTGGCGTCTAGTCACTCAAAAATATAACCACAAGCAAGTGATAAGATATTTTAAAAATGACTTTGAACATGTCATGTGATATTCTTTTCTTGCTGTCATCAAATAAAGCACAATGAGTTACATGTTCCTTCATTACTATGAACACACACACTGTAATTTATTTTGGGTCAATCCCATATACACATTCTAGAGCAACAAATACTGTATGTATACATCTGCAACTAAAAATAGTCCCCAACAAATACACTGTTTCCCCCCATTTGAGTAGTATTTACTAAAAACTACAGTGGCCAGCTGTTTTATTAAACTATTTCAGAAATAAAAATATATATTTTTGACCCGTTTTTAAAGATTTGTGACTTCAGTAGAAACAAATGGACTTGAGGCTGATTGCTACAAGACCAGGGAAATTACTGAGAGATGGACTAACACATTGTTGGTTGATGACAATAAGAAAAATATAAAATAATGCCAGACTTAACCTTTAATAAGTGAATGACCTCTTCCAACTCTAGGCAGTACTAGTCTTTCCTACATGCTTGAATTAAATGGCAGCTCTGTCTAATTTGGAAAAAAAAAGACAATGGTCTCCTTATTAAAGCAAGATAATGCTGCTGGCTTTAATAAATATTCTGAGCTTTATAAGCCCTGGTAATTATTCAAAATTGTCCAATAAAAATCATGACATGAGGCTTAAATGCTTGCATATTACATTTATTAGATCCCTCTCGCTGTGATGCCCTGTTTATACATGGGTGTATGTGCTTGTCTACAACAGTGTGTGTGTATGAGTGTGGTGCATACATTAAAAATGAGCACATGTGCCGCCTGTGCACAGGCCCGCTGTACACACATGTGTAATAATGTGCACGTATGTGCGTCGGCTATGACTGTCACTGTCATTTTATGAAGACCCTCCCCTCACAAACGATGGCAAACATTAAATAGCCCCTTTAATTACATCTCATAATCCTCCCATGATCTGCCCTCATGGATCTTATTATGAGGCTTGATGTTCGCTCTGGAAAACGTTACATCTCCAATTTTGCCATTATACGTCCTAATTTTTATCATCAAGGATGCTATTATAAGCCAAACTGTCGATCATAGCATCATAAAATGTTAAAATACATCACCAACTAAAGGGGAAAACAAGCAGCTTTTCTTGTTCCCTGATAGGTTTACCTTTGCCTGCATGACAGTATGAGTCATGACTCCCTGCTAGAGCTAAAATACAGATCTCTGAAGATACTTCACATTGGCCTCATCGCCACAGATATATGCATTCATCTTTTGTTTCTGCAACCTGTCAAGACGAAATGCTTGGAAAAAAATTCCTTTTTATTGCGGGACGAATGCAGTGTGTGTGTGTGTGTGTGTGTATACTGTATGTGTGTGTGTTGGGAATAGCAGTCACTTGTGTGTGATTGAGTAGGGCAAGGACTGATGAAGTGTTAAGGGGGTTCAGTCCATCTTCACCGCTATGTCCTGCTACCACAGCTGTCACTGTTTGTTGTAGTGCCTGTTGAGGGGTAGAAGGGTGTGTGTGTGTCTGTGTGTGTGATGGAAAGTGTGAGTAGTTGGAGGTGGAGGGATTATTAGTGATGAAAATCAAAAAGGACCAAACCAAAATCTTGTCAATTTGTCAGAAGTGCCTCCGTGTTCTTCTCCGGACAAGCAAAGAGCCATCATGAGCCAGTAGAGTGGTCTGTTGTATATTTACTGAGTGTGATAGAGTGTGTGTATGGCAAGGAGAAAACTGACAGAAACGCAGGAGACAGATGATGAAAATAAACATTGTTCTCTGTAAAAAACGAACAAAAAAAAACATAGAGGTCACCCTGTGGAGGACAGGAGATCTGCTTGAGCAATTAACCTGCAGATAGTGTGAGAATGAGACAGAGAGGAAAGGAAACAAGGATTAGAAAAAAAGGGGAACTGGAATGTACATGTGTCTACACACACAATGAAAGTTTGCCTGACGATGAAAGGAAATAGAAAGGAAGAAAACTTAGAGAGTAAGAAAGAGTTTGTGTGTGAAAGAGGAAGGCAGGGAGAGAAAACACAGTGACATTAGTTCAGAGAAAAATAGGATGCACAGGGATTCCAGATAATATCAAGGGCAATGATGCAAAGTGAAGCAATACATCAAAAAGGGGAAAGAAGGAGAAGTATCCAGGAGAGGTTTTTAAACACTGTAGGTTTACTCACCATAATGAAAAACCGGCAGTTTACTGAAGGAAAAGGAGAGGAAACACCAGCATTTAGACGAAGAAGAAACACTTTTATCAAGTCTGATGATGCAATGTGGAGAAATTTGTATTTAAAAAAGGTGAAAATGGGCAAAGACCTTTAAGACAACAGAGAATTGTGTTGTGATGGGTTCAAGTGCAGCGAAGGGAAATTAAAAAAATCTGGAGTTCAAGGCGAAATGTCATAAAAATAAAGGTCTTTTTTTCTTCAGTTTCCAAGGAAAATTAGGTGACAGAAGTAACAGCAGGTTGTCTGGAATAAAGAGGAAGTAGTTATGTTTGTGAGCAGTAACAGCTAATGAAAAGACAAAAAAAAAGACTGCCACTGACAAAAAAAATCACTTTTTATGAATAGAGCTTTGTAACTCAAAGCTTGCAGCTAGTTTGTAACTGCTATAGCATCCAAAAATAATGCCAGAATCAAAAAATGAGATGTGTCCTTGTTATTTAGTTGACCTGTACAAGCTCAAGACCTTGACAGATAAATAAAAGAATAGCTCCATTAATCTGAGACAGACAGAAGCTTGGAATGAAGTGGATTTCAGAAAATGAAACGTCCAAATATTGCCCTCTGAGAGAGAGTTATGAGCTGGGAGATGTGCTAATGTTGCATTCCCTAAAATCATTTAAATTAATGTGCCATGAAATAGGTCATTAATGAGGATGCATGGACCATACATGGAGACAGACAGATGAGGAGGATGCTGCTGCCGCTGCTGCCATCATACAGCCGACATCATTACACCAGGCCAGACACTTCCAGAGAGAGAAGAAGAAGAGCTGCACTGTTACGCTGGAAAAATAAGATCTTCAGATTCTTTTGTACCTATGATCTTATATATTGTTTAATGAAGCAGTCTTCTAACACTGAAAGACATGGATTGGATGATACTGTCAAAGTTAGTGTTCTTAATTAACAGTGTACGGTGAGTAATGCTGATTAGAGATGTTTAAGATGGATTTCTGACATTTTAAAATTGATTGAGATCTGTCCATTTAGCATGTGATCCTACAAGAGAAATAGCAGCAAATGACATAAAAGTTGATAAGGTAAAATCTCTTCTGTGATTGTTTTTTTCTCCTCCTAATTTTGTTCTTGTTGTTGTATTTTAAGTAGGCAACAGGAGGAATTTAGTTCAGAGCTGCCTGATGGTACTTTCATTTATTTATTTATACATATCTTTGTGGTGGTGAGGGTGAGGTGAGGTGGTTGTAAAATGTCACCAGGGCAGAAATGTGGGTGGAAAAATTTGGGCCCACCATCGGTGTGGGGACACACAATGTATACATTTATGTCAATATGTGGTTATACTGTCTTGCTGCACCTGCACAGTGTGAATGTTTAAATGATTTAGACCTTAAACAATACTTATAACATCACTGCTGATGTATTTCATTATTCTTTTCTTATTTACATCTTTGAGACCCCGAAGAGATCATTAACACTGCTGTCAAGGTGACAGTTGCAGCTTGTCTATATTCAAATCAAATTGTTTTTACACTAGTGATTACTGACAAAATCCACCATTAAGTATTATTCTAAAATTGTTTGTTTGTTAGACTAACAGTAAATGGATGGCATCTTTGTTTCTATGTCTGAAATATGTGGGTTTTGGATTAAATTTGTATGTGTTTTAATCTTTAAGTCTGTAATAGTAAACACCAGTCTGCTGCCACTTCAAATAAGGAAGTCCAGGAAGTATCTCCTGGAAATAAAATGTTGTTTACTTCACTAGCTGCCCTGCAGTGTGTTCTGCAATCACCCAAATAACCAATTTCCGTCTGTTTTCAGTCTGTACAGTGAATCATGAGTGTGTTCTTTCTTCCTTCTGGTCTTCCTGTGGAGCCAGCATTAAAGTTTACCAGTTAAACGCCCTCCTTTTGCTGCTGTCCAACCGGTGTTTTGTGGTGAGTAATCACCTTCCCACCTGCAGACGGGCTCGCCGTATGGAAAGAGAGAGAAAGTGTGTGTCTATGTGTGTGTGTGTGTGTGTGTGTGTGTGTGTGAATGTTTGTTCTCAGCCTGCATGCTTGTGTGGGTTTGTGTGTGTGTGTGTGTGTTTGTGTGTGATTTATGAGTACAGATCTCAGAATGGGCTCTGTTTTTCTACCTCGCAGGTTGCCTGTTGCCCACACTGCTCCACTCAGTCTTTAACCACAATGCAGTTATCATACAGCAGGGATGAAAGGGTTTTTACTATTGACTGTACACAACATACTGCTGAATGCATGATATAGTGTTGAATTACAAATAAAACATATTGCACCTCACACTATCTAAGTAGAGTCAGTTTAACTACATGAGCTTCTTATTATAATGATATAACAATATAAATCAATCATTCCATCGCATCAATGCCTCAGATATACACCAGATATGGTTGTGTATCAACTATGCGGGGCCTTGTTTCCTGATTATGATCAATCTTAGACATTAAGAGCATTTTATAAAAACATTTCTATGAACGCTCTTAAATTCCTACAAAGCAGTGCTTAAGAGTGAGTGCATGCACATGATGTTAAGAGTCTCTTAAGTCTGAGGTGCCAAAGATGATGCTAAATGCACTTTAACTTTTTATATTTAAATGTCTGTAAGCTGTGATATACATTAATTACACATAAATCACAAAGCATAAGTGTAGGAAAAGACAGACAGATGTTACATACTTGAAATTGTTTAGTATGAGAACAAAGTTTAATGTGCAGTGAACAGTCTACAGCTTCCAGCTGGCTGCCCTTTATTATTCATGTTACTGGGTGGAAACCAATTTAAGAAAGTAAAGTTTGATTGATTAAACTGCCACTCGAGGCCGACATTACTCTTAAGATCATTTTAAAACTAAGATGAAAGTTTCATGATTATGCACGTCATCTATTGTGAATGTCAATCTGTCATCATTTCTGTATTAGACTTGCTGTACGTAAGTGCCAGAGGAGGCCACAGTGTATGCACAAGAATGCATCAGATGTGCTGTATATTTATACTTCATATATCAATCACACCTAGGTATTGTACATTTCTCAAAGAACTTCAGTACAAAGTCAAGAGGTTGTTATATGTAGTACAACAAGCTAGCAAAGCTCTGTAAACAAAACTGCATTCCTGCGCATGCTCAGCGGCGTCTGCTGTACACAAAACTACTCCCATGAGACTGAAAATGTGATTGCCGTCATTAGTCTTTGGAGCCATTTCTAAACAAACTGTTGTGGCCAAACTCTTCGTGATCAAGGAACATGTCACCCAGTGCAGCTGTGTGACTCATTGATGTGTTTTAATAGTTTTTAGACAAGGAATAAGATACACACACAATACTTGTAAGTAGATCAATTCATTGTTGGTTTGGCTCTGCACATGAGATTTGTTGACAATAAGAAAAAACATAGAAAATAACCAGACATATCCTTTAAGATGCTTTTGGGGAATGGGTTGCAGATTGTTTTGTGTACAAAGTGAGATCCATAACGGAATTCCCAGATTGGTGTTGAAGAACTTGACTGGCCTGCACAGAGCACTGACCTCAACTCCATCCAACACCTTTGGCATGAACTTAATGGAACGCGAGACCTTATCACCCGACATCAGTGGCTGAACTCACTAATACTCATGTGTCTGAATGGAAGCAAATCCCTGCAGCCAGGATCCAATATCAGCTGGAAAGCCTGAAACCAGAAGAGTGGGGGGCTGTTATAGCAGCAGATTGATGCTCAAGGTAATGGAATAAGACATTCAACAATTACAAGTGTCCACATACTTTTGGCCATATGTTGTGTCTGTATTAATCAAAATAAAGAGGGATTTAAAAGATAAATAACTACTGTGAGGGAAATAGGTGAAATGTTTAAAAGTTCAAGTAGAGACTATGAAATACAAACTCTAACTTTCTTAAACTGGCAACATAATTATGATCATTTTTAAATTAATAAAAGTCTTATGTATTAATGTGTGAAATTGATTATAAAACAGTGAAGCTTAGGGCATGAAAGAAGCAAAACATGGGGTTGACATTTCTTATATGCACACAATACCATATGAAGAAATACACTGACCTCCTGTATATCTGGACTGATGACTAGTGCTGCAGCTAAAGATTATTTTCATTATCAATTCATGTGCTGCTTATTTTCTTTAGTAATCTAGTTGGTCTATAAGATGTCAAAACATAGTAAAATTGCACATAACAATGTTATGTCCTCAAATTGCTTATGTTGTCCAACAAACAGTCCAAAAGATGTTCAATTCAAAATAATATATAATAAAAGCAGCAAATCCTCACATTTCAGAAGCTGCAACCAGCAAAGATTTTTTCTTAAAAATTTTTAATGCAGCCAATAAATGTTCTGTCAACTGACTTACTGTTTAACTGGCTAATTGTTTCAGCTCTACTGCTGTATGTCAAATAGACAAATAGCTGACATTCTGGCCTTTCTCCCTGCTTTCTCCCTCATGTTAACCAAGATCCGTCTCAACAGCTGTGCTCTGCTGCTGTGGCTGCTGAACAACAGGGCCGGGCCAAAGGGAATCACGCACACACACACACACACGCATGCACACATGCATACACATACACTCCCAAAGTTGTGAAAACGCTCTTTTCACCAGCGGTAAAGGAGAGGTATCTGTGATGACAGGACATACGATGTGCTGTGACAGTGCTGTCGTGGAAGGTGTCGGTGGAGACAGAGCGTCACCTGACAGGAAGTGTAAATATGACACACAACTGTGAGAGCAATCATCACCATCATCGTCATCATCCACTGAAGAAACATAGATGTTCACCACGGTGTCACCAGTGATGAAGTGGTGAATTCGAATCAAATGCAAAGCAAACATTAATTCTTTTATTGAAATGTTATGTTGTTTAAATGCTTTTAACTTTAATGTTCTTAGTTCATCATGTAGCATTTCCTGGACAACAGTGACAAGTTTGCAATTATTCCATTTGTGACGTGACAACACGTTTGACACAATCCTGTTACAGATGGTGAGGATGGTGTCGGGGAATTTATTCTCTCCGGATGAGGCTGACAATTTTTTAACAGTTGTGGCATCGCACGCTCCTTTCCTGGTGCTCTGTGAGAAGAGCGTTTTCAGGTAGGACACAACGCGCCACGACCAACATGACACCCCTGTCAACTGATACTCTGAAAGCTCATGAAAAACACTCAGCTGAGCTTTAATTAACATCAAGCTAAGCTACTCACAGCCATGTAGAGCTATACAGTGATCACAAGCTTTGTCCTTCAATTATCATATGAAGCACATGTGAATAAGCCCCTTTACAGCTGTTATTCAAGCCAGATATTGATATATGATTGCACATTATGAGCTATTACGAGGAGTATAAATTACATACATTTTGTTGGATGAAACTTATGTGACTGCTTCTCAGCCCAGATTTTGGCACTTCACTGTGCAATATGAGCCATTACACGTCCTAATAACCACATAAATCACAAATCTGTTTGTGAAAAATGAACAATCCGTTTCATTGTTCGAGAACCTTTAACAGGCCTAATTACATCAAGCTATCACACGTGCATTGTTAGCGAAGCTACAGCAGAGGAGGCATTTGGGAGTGAGGAGGGTTGAAATGCAAAAGGATTACGTCAAACTGTTGCAAATCTTTTTCAGGGATTAGGGAGGCTTAAAGTCAGGAGAAAACCCAAGGGTGTCTTCTCCTGTTCCGTGTGTGTGTGATGTCTGCTTACTCTACAGATGACACACAACACAGGTACACACACACACATATGTGCGGTGCAAGCAAATCATTACATTCGTGTGCAGACATGCTTCTTCCCATCCTGCGCACACACCTACGTGATGATGTGATCAAATCCTACTGTATGTGCTGATGTGTGTGTGTTTGTGTGTGTGTGTGTGGCTGCCCACATGTTATTGAGGTGTGAATAGGCTGCGGGTCTGCCGAACGCTGCCTCGAACAGGCTTAATCTGCGAGATGACCCACGGGGTCAAACCCATTCTCTCGGACGTGTCCCTTATTGTAGCAGGCAGTTTAGAGGCTCATCCACAGTCAAGCCCAGTTAAAGCGTGAAGGATCTGGGGGCTATCAGACAGTGTGGCCATCACATCACGTCTGCGTCTGTCTCAGTGTGCCTGACAGGAAAGGCAGAGAGGTTTCAGAGAGAGAAAGCCAGCCTGACAGCTGTCAGACATGTAGTGTAAATGACAGGCAGGAGGACAGACAGGTAGACGGAAACACAGACAGGCTGATCGACTGATTAATGAACAGCCAGAGACAAAGGTGCACAGATATAGAGACAGGCAGGCGGGCAGTACAGATGAACTGACACACACACACACACACACACACACACACACACAGGGGCACAGGTGCATCAGTGGTAGCTGTAGTCCAGTCGGTTGTGTGCTGCATGAAAACAATGGAGATGACAGTGGAAATGCTGTAGAGAAGGGAGTCATTATAATGAATGATAAGCTCTTAATATGGGTTCAGGCAGACAGGGAGTTTGCCCAGGTGCTGCTCTTTGTCAGAGAGTGTGTGTGTGTCTGTGTTCAGAATTTGTTTGCATTGGGACAATGTGACAAGTCATATCCATGTGAGAAATGTTTTGTGTCCCATATAGGCTGCGCCTCCCAATACAGTAAATACAACGCTGAATCACAATCCCGGCCCCTACTAAATGCAGTAAGCAGTCACATTTCATTTTCTCTCCTCTCCATCAACTTTTACAGCTTTTCTGACGAAGAAGATTTTTTTTTTTCTCTCAAATATGTTTCACAGTTTCTCTTTCTTCTCCTTCCAGAGTAATGATGCTGCTTCATTTCATCTGGCCGCTAGTAGAAAGCATCTGAGCCAAAGCATTAGTTTTCCCAAAGCCTTGCCTGATAGAGACAGATGGTGTCCATTTAAAAGGTCCCATGGAAGTGTGTTATTTCTGGTGCTTACAACCCACACAGATACTGAGACACGCTGGGAAACACACTCTCACTCAGATGTAGACACCCAGTGGTGTCTGCATCTGTGTGTGCATGCAAACATCCATAAATATGTACAATACATGCAAATGCACACACAACATGTAGTACATTGATGTATTTCAGCATGAACCAACAGAGGGATGGAGAGAGACAGCGGGATATGGAGTATCTATCTATCTTTGCTGTGCGTGAAAGTACAGTGTCACACCTTTCACCCTGCCCCATTTCAGGAGCCGGGCGTAAATATCAGCGTTTATGGTAGCCCCCCCACCCCCCTTCTGTTTTCCAGCATTTGAGCTATGAAAATAAAGGCAAACGAAATTCTGCTGATGCATAAAATGAGGATGGGAAAGGCACACAGTAGCACCTGGTGGCATAGCATCAATTGGTGGCTGTTAAATAGCTCCCTGTTTGTGCCAGCTGCTGCATTGTTGGACTGAGACAATATGAGAGTTCCAGTAGCAGGGCTCGCCACTGGTTCATCTGTGTGTGTGTGTGTGTGTGTGTGTGTGTGTGTGTGTGTGTGTGTGTGTGTGTGTATGCAGCCTGACCTCAACCCCCCCTCAGGGCTTTTTGGTGTTTTCTAGAGCTCGTTTGACCGGAGTCTGGATTCAAGTCACAACAATTCCATTCAAATTCAAATACTTTATTCAAAACTGCAGGGTGTACCTCAGGGTACACAACATCAGGTGGACACCCCAAACTGTCCTCAGTCAGTTCAGATCGGTAGCTGCTGGTTAATTCATGATGCCGCATGGTAGATGTGCGCAGTGTGGAGTTCCTCTGCAGGGGCTGTGGGAGGAAACGGTAATTGCTGTTTGGCAATGCATGCTTTCATGCTCCATTGGTTTGTCATTTTTCAAAGTGTAATATTTTCTCTTTCATGATGTGATCCACACGAGAGCATCCTCCACAGACAGTGTTTGTCTCAGACTCATTCTCCACAATATTACTGATGATGATGATGATGATGATGGTGATGATGATGACGAAGATGATGCTACAAATGATAAATGTAGGATCATTTGAAGTCTTTCTCCTTCATAGTCACTTCTTATTTCAAATGAATCTCAGACTTTATTTGCATACAACATTTCATATAATTATACAACTCGCAGTTCTCTTGAAACCAATCCAGGATCATGAAGCAGAGTCAAATATAGAAACAAGATAACCAACCACCTATAACACAAGAGGAAGTGTAAATAATATCCAACGTAATATGGTCAGTTAATAAAATCAACATCTAACCAGGCAGCTTAAGCTAAAGATGTAGAGAATTTTGCAGAAAAAAAACATCTACAAAAAAATAGAAGACAGACGTACACAACATGGTGGATTGGAATCATAGAAATAAATGGGTGTAATGTTCTTCTAGATTTGAGTGTAATAATAATAACTATAGTATTTATATAGAACATTTCTTAATGAGGTTACAAGGTGCTGCACAAGTAAAACATAGAGCAACCAAGTAAGCATAGTTAAGAAAAAGGGTAGCGTTGGTGACATCAGTAATAGATTTCTGAAAAGGTATTTTCAGTAGCAGATTTTGGCTGCTAACCTCATCAGTTATTGGAGCCACAAAAAAGAAATTTGGTAAACAGGATGGTTATGCAAACTGTAAGTACCGTCAATCAAGAAAATTACACCCCAAAACATACCAGTCTTTAAGCTTTAAAATCTTTACGTTTCTTATTTTAATATCCTTGGTGTATCCTAGATGTAACTCTTTTATAGATTCCCAAAATACCAGTTAAGACACACAGAAGAAGGTAAGATATTATGTCTTATTATGTCTGAGGAAAATATCTGACTCTTTAACTGCTATATGCTTCACTATGTTCACCAACTAGTCAATAACTTTTTCTGTCTGCTGTTTGGTGCTGGGCAGGTAGCGTACAGTCAGTTTATTTGTCTTCTGCTGCTGGAAACAAGGTCGATGAGAGCCGTGAGAATAAACCAGAACAGTAAAGTTGTGGACCGTAACATCAATACAATGAACTGAAAGATGCTAAAACCTCAGTAGAGCTGAGGGAACTGTAGGGTTGGGTAACAATTCTCTGAGGGTTTGTCAGGACTAAGCAACTCTAGTCACATTACATGTTGTCATTTGACCCATTGTTGATATAAAATATGGACTAGTGCAGCTTCAAGAGACAAATTTAAATACTGTATATTTCAATACACATTCATCAGTGGTGTCTCATGCTAACACAACTCTACTTGGCTGTAGCTATTGGCGGTGGTTGTGTCTGCTCAGTTTTAATCATTAGCGTGGGCTAAGAGTACCTTACACACAGAGTGATGTTTTATCATTGTGAAATCTCTGACAACCCCTCCCCAACCACACTCTCATATCTCTCACACTTCCCTAACCTAACTAAACCCCCTACCCCACCCCACCTTCTCATTAGTGCTCCCCGCCAACCCTCCAACAACACAGTCTCTTCATCTGCCTTCTATTAATGAGGGAACTGAGGATTCCTAATAAGCAGTTTTTCTTTTAATTAAAAAGTCTCCATAAATAATCACCTCATAATCCATCTGTCAGATTCTATCCAGCTCCTACTTAGTTAGACTCCAAGATTAGAGACTAGGGCAGGAGATGAGCCATTGAAAAATATCTATCTATCTATCTATCTATCTATCTATCTACCTATCTATCTATCTATCTATCTATCTACTCCACTATTCATCCACCCACCTTTATAGTGTGTCTCTCTGCAGCCGAGAATAATATGCTAATAACGTTAGTGTGTGTTAATAATTGATGGTCATATAAGACTTGGCTCTGCTTTGCTGATTCGGCAGTATTAGTGAAGGCTGCCGGCCGCGCTAAATGATTTATTGTGGCCAATATTCTTCCTGGAGGGATTTTGAATTTCTAATAAGGAAATATTCCTCCTGCGCCAGTGTGTATTTATCAAACAGTAAGCTGTTTTCTGATAGGCCTGGCAGGTCTCTTGGTTTCCAGTGCGGAGACAATATACGGCTACAGTCACTGCTTACTCAATATTTCTTGGACTCAATTTCCTTTAAAACCAATTTTCTGCAATCCCTTTTGCATGTTATTTTTGCAAACCGAGACCATTTGCCAGCTGCTGAGCTTTTGTTTTAAGCAAAGAAATCATCATTCAGTATGGCGCCATAAACATTTTTAACTGAACCTGGCACCGCTCCGTAACCTAATACCATCTCTGAATTACTTTTTCAAGCCTTAATTTCATTATTCATGATCTCAGATATTCGTGAAAGCCCACAAATCAAAAAAATTGACTGAGAGGAAGGCTTTGAGTGTGAAAAAAGATGCATCTAACTAATAAGCTGCCAGTCCATAAGGCCCTGCTCTGGAAAAGTGGCTGATGTGGAGTTCTGCTGTGAGGACAAGCTCTCCTGTTGAACACTGTGCAGGTGCAATGTGTGCGTGTGTATGTGTGTGTGTGTGTGTGTGTCTGTGTGTGTGCTCTCAGGAAAAAAGCAGGTGCAGGTGTGTGGTGGAATGTGTGTGTTAAGCGCTGTAAGTAACGCCTCAGGTTGGTTGTGTTTGTTTGCATGGGAGGGAGAGATAGAGAGAAGGTGAGAAAGCACAATGATACTGTAAATAAAGTCACAATCTGAAAAGAAGGTAAGACTCTGCAAGTCATCACTTTCCCATTGCCTGCACCGCGTTCTGCATGTTTACGATAAGCTTGTTTGCACAGAGAACAAAGGCATTCAAGTGATATTTAATGATCATAAAGAAAGAAATGTTGGGTCAGCCTCGGCTCCTAGAATCCCTCCTCTGTGTTGTTCCATCCCTTAAAAACAACTGTGTTTGCCAAAGGTGAAGTCCCACACTGCCTTGACATTAAGTCATAAGTCGGTCTCACCCTCTAGTTACATTAGCTACAGAGTAAAGATAGTGACACCTCACTTTATTGACTTGTGGATTAACTAATACTATAGCATATGGCTGAAAATAAAGCGGCTCAAAACAGTGGTTGACACAGGAAAGTGACTGATGTGTGATCAGGATCTTACCTATGACAATGAGTAGTTAATCTGTAGGGTAAACTCCACCCATCATCACGGTTTTCTCAGCTCGAAACCGAAAGACAACAAATTTATAGCTGAAAGCCTTGCTTACAATCTACAACGCCACTTTTCAAAGATATGGACATTTATCAGTCAGGGAGGATCTAGCAAAATATTCAGCTGCATTATGGAAAGTGTAGGCTCCAATGTTTTTAAATCTGTCTCTTGTTGTGTGCTCCAACTTCATGAAAGTGCCATAAATTGCTGGAGTAAGCTTTTAGGATCTCCTGAGGCTGTTTACACATGTATTTATAACTGGAACCACACATACAGCTTTAGGTTTATAGCTTTTAACCTCTTTATCTTTGTGAAAGATGTGTGTTTTACTGTGTTTGTGCTGTCCTGGTTAGTGAACTGTGCTATATATATAATTTTCCTCATGAGGATAAATGAGTTGCATTAAATACATGTTACGCTCACAGCACAATATCTTTTTTTTTTTTTTTTAAATGATTGGTGATTTTGGTGATTTTTGGTGATTTGGTGATTTTGACTTTTTAGGATTTGATACATTAGAAATAGCATGGGAAGCCAGGATAGTATTACTACACCTGCTACTACTCTAATTACCTCTGACACCTGTACAGCTTTATTCCTGGCACTAGTACTGCTTATACAGTGAGTTTTACAATGTCAAATCCCTTTCTTTTTTTAATTACATGTGTATGAACTTGTACAACCGTACAATTACACACGCCTAGTACACGTTCATCTTTGTTTGGCTTTATCTGCTGTAGCACAATAAATGAAACCATTAAGTAATACTGGTTTTAAGTCATATTTGTAATATAATTGACAATGATGTTTTATTTAAAACGTCTCTACCATTTTTCTTTTCAATTGCTTTTGAAACACTATCTCAAATCTCAGAGTAATATACAACTGTACTGTACTGTAGCACAACACGTAAATGAGGACCTATTAATATATTTTACAGATTTTTCTGTGTAGTTAGGTAATCAGGGGTGTGGGATCACTCATGTTATGTGTCATACTTTTGTTTAATTTCAGATGTTTGAAAGAAGGCCAGTATCAGCACTAATATATCAGTCTAAGTCAAAAGTCTAAAGTCTAACTGACTTTTCT
The DNA here is from genome assembly GCF_910596095.1 of Thunnus maccoyii. Classification (NCBI taxonomy): domain Eukaryota; kingdom Metazoa; phylum Chordata; class Actinopteri; order Scombriformes; family Scombridae; genus Thunnus; species Thunnus maccoyii. The sequence goes on from NC_056542.1 coordinate 29,621,781, forward strand.
TTTCAGTGTATACAGTGGTTAAACCTGCTCAGCCTGTTCTGCTAGAGATTCCCAGCTTGTAATAACAGAGCATGTCTACTTCTCAAGCTTCACTGTGTGCTGTGTTGATTGAAACACAGCTGTATTACAGTCAATGTAACCCAACACTAGATACACTACACTCATTTCCACATTCCCACCTCTCACATTGCACCTCATATAAATAAGCTGGGTTACACCCCTGGCCACACACACACACACATACACACACACACAGTCAGTGCATATCTTTGTGCAGTGACATCAGCTTTCAACACCCACTGTTATCTGTACTGTTACTTAAACGTATTGTATTCTGGTATTTAAAAAAAACATATCTATCTGCAATCACTGCATATTTACCATGGCTTGAAATGCACATATAGGCACACACACACACATATGCTCACACACAGTGTATGACCAAGGTTACAGAGTCATGCTGGGCCCTCCCTCCACTCACACCTGTTCATCTCATCCTGACCGCACCCCAACCTGCCCCAACTCAGCACCAGTCTACGAGCTGACTGACAGTATCTCCATCTGTGACCTCTAAAGGTCATTACACTGTACATGGATGACTTTTTACAGTGGCTCAGGTGGTGCAATATTACCTTCATTGGGGATGGGAAGTGATGTCATAGATAAAATATTAATGAAATATGAATAACGCTGAAAAATTTGTTGTAATTACTGACAAGTATTGGTGAAATTTCTTATACATTCTTGAAAAATGACCAGTTTTACACACTCAATACATGTATGTTTTTAGACCTTTTAGATCCTTCTTTTCCAGCTCCACAGTACCTCATTCTCACATCTTTTTTTTTTTTTACAATTACTGAGCCTTAAAAGTCTTGTCTTCTTAAACAAGTGAAAATATCTGCCAGTGTGATCAAATTATTTCCACCTGTTTCCAATAGAAATGAACTTGACTCAAGTTCCATGTTCTCCCCTATACATTTACTATGGGATGTGAATGTATTGCTTCTCCAAGCATTGTGGTATAGCAGGGCCCAGATGCAGATGCATGCCTACAAAAGTTATTACAGTACACACACTTCCATATATTTGGGAGCTGGGTTCATAGTTGCATCCCACCTCCTTCAACCTGTATTCGTACCACCAGCCTCCCAATCACAACACAAAGACATACGTCTGTCTGGCTTGTGGACTGCTGTTGGAGAGTGATTCACTTAACAATCATGAACCAATGATGAGAAACCCAACCCCTCATTAGATCTCTGATACCCATATTAGGCATTATTCTAAAAGCGCTTGAGCAGGAGAGGCCCCACTTAATCCTATGGCGTTACAAATGGTATTATTGAAGTGTGTGCACAGTTGCATCAATATTCATCTCTCTGAGGAATATAGGTTTCAACATTGCATAATGAAATGTAACAATAGCTTTAGCCAAAATATGCAAATACCTTCTGTGTCCAGTTCGGATTATATTATTCATATCCAGTAACCTGGTATCTGCAATACTGTATGCATAATGTACCAAATTCTGTCCTACAATATGTCCTGCGGGTATGATATGGGAGGAGGCGTTATGAATGTGAATGCAAATACAAAGGCTGCTGTAAAAACAAAGCAGGGATTATGATTGGAGGAAAATAAACCTCGCCTGGACACACAGGAATAAAAGCAGGGTCCTTTTACTGTCCTGAGAAGAATCCTCACTCTCTCACTCACACAGGCCTTGTTTAAACACTGGCTTTACTTTGGTTGGGAAGCTGAATTTTGGGTCAGGATTGAGAAAATATTTCACATTTGGAGGTTTCATTCAGCACTTGAGAGGCTGTATAACATGTTACATCTGGTTTTCAGAAAGATTAAGTAAAAAACATAAACTGGTCCATGAGCATGAGCGGAAAAATCTATTTCCTATCTTGAGTGTGAACTTGTCCAGAAAGAGGAAAAAAAGTCATGACTAAGGGATATCATAGTAAGGGCCATTTCAGTTCGCCGCAGCAAAACTTAATCAAACAAATACAGCCACACTATATACCAGTGGGATGTTTATTTGTATTGAGACGAAAAGCAATTTCCCATCCAGATCCCATCAATATTACATTCAGCGTGTTGTCCTTCCAGGCCTGGCCAAAGGGAACTGCAGGGAGGAGTTTTGGAACAGAGTTTGGGAGAGGATGCTTGACATGCCATTTCACACGAGTGTGATCTTGTGAAAATCTGGCTACATTTAAATGCAAAAAGGCCCAGAGGAAAAAAATCTAATCTTTGCAGAATTTTGTGAAAAGCATGCCCTTCTTTTAAGGTTTAATGGGAAGTGTGTGAGCTGCTATAAAGTACATGATTACTCAACAAGCAGCGCTGAAACAGAACCATAAAGCCTTGAGTTGGCAGCGCGCTGATATTTCCATTCTTGTATACAGCTCCATTTTCACATTTACACCTGCTCTTTCATGCTGCCTCCATAATGTGAAAAGATTGCATACAAGAGTAGAAAAAGAGAGCAGCGTGGTGAACAGGCCCACTGGACCCAGTGATTACCAGGTTCTGAACAGCAACCAGAGCGCCCGCAGTCCCTCCTCTGATCCGAGCGTCGTACACGCGGGACCAGCCGCTCGCTAATAGAGACATTTACACCTTAGTAAAAGTTGGCAGGTGTTACCCCGCCGTTGTCGAGAGCAGACGCATGCCGGGCATCATTAGGCCCCGTGCCAAGCCTGCTTTGGCTGCCAGCCTCACTCGCTCATTCTGGTAGAGTATGTGTGCATCTGTGAGTGTTTGTGTGTGTGTGTGTGTTTCGGTAGAGCAGCGGAGGAAAGTGTCCTCTGTTGTAGTGGCGTGTTAAGAAGGGCTACTTTCTGCGATGGAGAGTGGTGGTGGTGTTGAGTTACTGATCTCCATGCAACATGTATCCGTCCAGACTATTGATCTGCAAGTGTCATACACAGGAGCAGGAGCAGCGGGGTTAACAGGTAATCTACATGAATACATTCATGTTTCAGCAAATTTTGAGATCAATTGAGATTTTTAGGCAACTTAAAGTACTTGGTGAAGGTTGGGGAAAATCACAGTCTTGGTTAAATACTGAAAGTCAATGCTGCTTGAACAGCTTGAAGCACAGATGGGATGCGCTGACTTTTTTAATGTTTAACCAAAACCCTGACCTTAACCAAGAGTTTTAATCACCTAAATCTAAAAATATGTGTGACACATGATAGGAACCCCAGTCTCTGATGTCAAAGTCCTGTTCTTTGTATTGGAGGTGGAAATATCGCTTTGATTATTTAAACTATTGTGCTCAGTTCAATAAAAATATTCACTTACAGTGTAGTTTATTATTTTTCTAAAGCAAGCAAATTCATCACCGTTCAAAGTACACACATCAGTGTTTGCATCAACCTTTGATAGCACCATCATGTTTACCGCTGTTTATAACTGTCAGTATTAAGTTCATCCTGTTGCTGGTGCAACCTGTTCAGTTCAGTTCAGTAGGCCTATACAAGCACTTTTTGTAAGTTTAATAGCTCGGCAACCAGCTATTAACAGAACTATACTACTACACAATGATTGTTTATGTGGCTTTTGCTGTGTTTTAATTAGATTATAAGCAACAAGAAACATACAGCACCGTGTAACACAGTAACACAGTAATACACCACAAAGAAGCTCTCAGTCACCAGTGAGGAGCTGCACTGATGTGGTCAGTGACAACGATGATGTGCTCACTATAGTCAGATTTGTGCATACCTGTACTGGACATCCCAACATTGTGTAAGGATGTCACACTGCCTGGATTGGACAGTGAACGTAATCCAGGTAGCATTTATGTTTCCTCCAGAAGGTAGAAAATGAATAGTATAACAGATTTATTAGGCGACAGGGTTGCAGATGCATTTAGCTAGAAAACTATTTGAGTGTGTTACCCATACAATATTATTTTTGTACAAAGCTATTAAAGTAAAACTTATGAAGAATCAATCCATACGCTTTCTACATCTCCTCCTTAGAACAAAAACTGATATGTTCTGTATATCATAGAAAACAGTGGTAACATGCAAGACAGCGTAGTCCCATATAGGGCTTGGAAGATTCAAAGTTGTTTTTTTTTTCTTTTTCAATCCTTTGTTCTCAGATCAGGCAGAAATCTTTCTTTATTTCATGCCTAACTAAACACATTTTCTTTGCCGCACACTCTCATATTAGCTCTATTCTCATCTGTATTATTTCTGTTCATTAACCATGACTCTAGTCTTGCTCCAGAGCAGGCCGCAGTGCAGTGACGGACTTGATTTGATCAGCTGATCCGCAGTCAGGCACCCCCCTGGTGATATATTCGGCAGCCAGAGATCTCTGGCCGATATCTGCATTTCCACACACACACACACACACACACACACACACACACACACACACACACACACACACACACAGCACACACTCTGAGTAATGAAGTGTTGGTGCTGCAGTCACTCTCCTCCATTTACATATAGAATACATTACTGAAAGGTTTATATTATGGCCCACATAGCCCTCTGTGAGATTCAATAAATTCTCTGTCCACAGAGCCGAGGCCTCTCAGAGAAAAACAAGAGAGCGAGCAAAAACATGAAGGCAGGAGGGGAAATGATGTCGGAGAGATACAGACACGTCTCCTGTGCTCAAAGAGTGGGATGTAAATTGACTGCAAACAGAAAAGCCATTAATAATGATAATCGCAATAATAATTTAGAAGCAGGGGATACACACATTTAGCCAGGCAATCAGAAATCCATCTGCAGAGGTGTTAATATTGAAGAGATGCTGATGGCACACAAAAAATACACACACACACACACACACACACACACACACACACACACACACACACACACACACACATCAGTATCTGAATATGTAATGACAACCAGGAGGCCATAACAAACATCGCTTTTATGTAGAGTGTATTACTTATTAAAATTGCATCTTAAATATTTATCACTTTATAGATGGCCCCTGTCACTGTTTCCTTATTTGTCTCCCTGAAGATTTCTGTCTGAGGAGAAGAGAACGTATGAACTCCATTCAGATTATTACAAACCCCCCCCACACACCACCCCCCACTTTCTCTCTTCAGAAATGTCCTGATTAAAATCAACTGCCATACTATATTGTGATGAATTATGCAGACTTTGGTAAGGAAATTAAGCAAAAGGCGGTAGTTCATTTAAAAATTTAATCTTGGACCTCTTAGGTAGGTGTTGAAGTGCCGGAGAACACTGCATATTGATAATGTGTTGTTATTAGCGGTGCGTGACGCATTGTTTTACAGGGAAGATGTTTGCACGTACAGGTGTAGCACTGTGACTGTGACCTCTGTGGTTTGTCTCCGTTAACTGCTTGGTGCAAAGTTGTTGGAATTTGCAGCAGAGATGTTGTTGCAACAAATGATCATTTATCTCCGCGGTACTTTTTCATTAAGTCATAAACAAAATTAATACCTGCTTTCAACTTACGTTACAGAGGAGATGAATCAACACTGTACATTTGTAAGGTATTCCAAATGTAAGCACAATGATATATCATCATCACTCGCTGTAAAATAGATAAAGTACTCAAGAAAACTTTGAAAAGTGCAAGAAATACAACTGTTATATGTATATTAATTACACATTCTGTTATAATCTCCACAGAGAGATGGCTTCTGCTTTGTGCTGCTGTTTATTGTCATACATTTGATGGACAATGACTTTATGTGGGTTTAGTCAAAGCCAACTAAAATGAGCACCTATTTTTGATAATATGGAAGGATACGAAAAAAACATGTTAAAACAGCTTTGGTAGCGGTTTTGAACAGATCCCAAAAAATAAAGTTCCTGCAGGCAGGTTGAAATATTAGCTACTGTAACAGCGGCTGGTGTCATAGGAAGTTCAGAAATGGTTAAGTTAAAAATGAAGAGATGAAAAAAAAAAGTTCAAGTAATTATGAATTTCCCTGTATACTCAAAAGTCACTACTACTGTGGGCAACCCTGATTCCTTTGAAGTTTGTTTACTACTAATTTGCAACAGCAGTTACATTTTAACACCACCCAGAGTACATTTTTTACCAACATATCTGGAAAGTCCAAAAATGTTGATGCTGAATGTATTTGCAAGTCATTCACTGACAGTGTATTTCAATATTTCCCATAACATCCTTTCATTATGATTTTGTTAAGGCACTTATAGCACTTGGTTCTGTTTAGGGATTGATCATTGGTTAACCAACCAACATACTTTTGTTGGGCAGACTTAACTTTACACAGGACTCAGGTTCTGAACCCCGACCACCTCCCTACGACTTGTGTGTGGTACGAACACGTAGCACTTCCTTGATTGGAAAAAAAAGAACACTGCCAGTGAACATAATCCAGACAGCAATTACATTTCCAACAGACTTAATTGACAAAGCATATTAGCAGTATATTTAGTCATTTCTAGGAGAAAGGGTTATGACAGTTCATAAGTTGTTAAATTAAAAAATGAGGAAGAAAAAAAAATCCTACTGATTATGAGTAACCTTATTATTCTCCCCAGTGATTTGTGATATATTTACAAGTGAAAGAAAAGTTACTACTATGGGCTTAAATTGGGAATTAGAAGGGAGTCACGACCAGGTTTGCTGCAGCACACACCAGGGTACCAAATATCTTTTTCTTTTAAATTATTTTTTTGGCATTTTAGCCTTCATTGACAAATAGTAGAGACGGGCAGGAAGAGAGATGCAACAAAGGTCCCCTCCTGGAATCACAATAGGGGTGTTTTGGGCAATCAGGCTGCCACAACAAAATATTTTTTGATCAGAAAACAACTGAACATACAACTGTTCATGTGACAATTTAAAATAAAACATAAAAATAGTGGCTATGCCCTTCACATGTATGACTTCACAGCTCCATAAAATTAGTCATGAAAAGGGCCAAAGAAACAAAGCATGGGGCAAAAATACTAAAAAGAAAAAAAGAAAAAAAATCAATGTATTTCTTACCTTTCAGATCTGGGAGACAGATATCAAAAGATTCCTGCACAACACTTACATGACTTTCCAACACTGATGTGAAGCAGAGAAGCAGAGTTTCTGTGGGGTGGTTTGAGTAATATCACAAATTTGAAATTCAAGGACCCTGTTGAACTCAGCAACAAAACAGAGCCGCAGGGAACCCTCTTTGTAGCCACAACAGATTGACCCCTTTATTTCACATCTAGCGCCTAGTTTTCAAAACTCTGTATGTTTCTATTTTCCATTTCTGTGTTTTGATCAGGCTATAATATCATAAGCGACAGGGATGACTGCTCCTGTCTCTTCTCCCTCTCCTCCTCTCCTCGCTCTGTCTCTGTGCTGTCTAAATAAAGGAACACAGAGGAAGAGGTTTTAATGAGATCAACACAGAGCGCCGGTTACATTGATAAGTAAATACTACAGCTTTAAATGCTTCTCGCACTCAATTGGCTCTCTGCTATTGTTGCTGAGCCTACGCCTCAGTGAACACTAAATTTTCACTGTCACGCTTCAATAACCCTAATTGTCCAAAATAAATGAGCTAATTTCTGAAGTTCCATTTTCATATGCAGGAGATAAGGCAACTTTACTGATTGATTGGATTCCTTTGTGTGCATGTGGGTATGACTGTATGTGTGGTGTGTGTGTGTGTGTGTGTGTGTGTGTGTGTGTGTGAAACTGCAGCACTCATAATTTGAGTGAAGGCTTCTGTTTATTATGCCTCTGTTATTCACTGCAAGCATTTCTCTGACCCCTGCTGATATTCATCCGGCTTCCTCTCCCCATAGCAAGAAAGAGAAGGAGAGAGAGAGAAAATAGAAAGATGGAGAGAGAGAGAGAGAGAAAGAGGGAGGGAAAGTTAAAGAGGGAGAGGAAAAGACCGAGTGCATGAGACAGAGTTTGTGTTCGTGTCTGTGTGTGTGTGTGTGTGCGTGTGTCTAGGGGGTCCCTATGGATCTAGCCTGATCATTTGCATTTTTTCATTTGAGCTGTTATTTGCAGCATTGCGTGCAGCACAAACCCCTCAGGGCCCGCCGAGTAATTCAGTAAAAAGGCAGGTAAGACATAAATTAATCATAAGACGTCTGAGAATTATTGCACTCAACACACACACACACACTCACACACACACACACACACATATGCATGCACGTGCAAAGATGTAAATACACATAGAAAAACATATACGCACACACATTTTCAGTCATGTGAACACACATACAAACAGGAAGAGCGAAGGCACACACACACACATTTGCATACACATACAGAATACACCCACACACACACATCATTGAGACTCAGATTGAATCTGAAAGGAGACCAAGGTCGAGTGAGAAAGTTTTCAACTCCATCAAGCAGAATTACCGAGCTGGATGGAGAAGAGTAACTTTTAATGGACCAATGCTTTAATACAAAAACTTTTTCAAACTGAAACACAACTTGCATATAAATGTGAAAATTCACTTCTCAGTAATGTATATTGGATTCATCAGGAAAAAACAGTAACTCCTTTTTTTCTGCTGATGTAAGTCAAGTCATGTGGGAAGATTTAATGATATCAATCTGTGAGAATTTGTTAAACATAAGCAAACAAAAGCATCATATAGAAAAATAAAGATGACATCTGATCTATCTTGTTGAATGTGAATAAATCATTACATAACAGCACCTAAGGTTCATTGTCATGAAAAAAGTAAATTATACAATTTTAAGACACTGGATAAAATAACCATAAACCATTGCAAAAGTAACTGGAAGCTGCAACCAGCATCTAGACTGAATTTTACACTAAGTGTTACAGGTGTTGTGGGAGATTGCTTCATGGCACAAAAAGATCAGAAAAAGAGTGCTGTTTCCCACAGATGGATAAAGTAGTAAAAGCTTGACAAAAACATTCAGTATTTCGGATTTGTTCAATGCGCCTTTTATTCTCTGCACAATATATTGTTTAGTAAGAAAATTAGATTTTTTTTTTTTTCAAAAAAAACATGGACGATGCTAAAGGACTTAGTTGACTATTAACATATGAAAAATGTCATTCATAATTTCACTTTAAACTGCAAAGCTGAAAACAGGGAACGATGGGTGAAGCAAATGAGTTTTTTGAGAAATTTGATTTGCTTATAAAAACAACTGCAGCACAATAAGTAGTACTAAGCTGCTTAGTCAGCAATACATCAGGAGAGCAACTGATGTGTCTGTTTACAGTGCAGCCAAACAAAAGTAGATTGTTTTAATTAAGACGTTGGTCAATCATAATTGTAACTATGATCTTATTTCATGCTGCACACTGCTAAGGAGTTTTCCACATAACAGCAGAGCACAGTCAAAGGAGGTGGTAACTTGCTTTGAGGAGCTGGAGGTGTGCAGCCTGTTGCCTATAGATCTTCATCCAACAGCTCACTTTCTAGTTCCACTACTCCCTGCAATGTAACTGATTTGACATTCAATGATGATGATCACATTTTTTGACAGCTTTTCTGCATTTTTGATTAATAACCACGGTTAGCACTAACCTCAATGAGAAGCCTGTTCTCCATCCCAACTCGTCACATATTGAAGCTTGGTCATGACCCCGTGGTGTCACTTTTTAACACACTGGATACCCCTTTAGCATCATTTTTCAACATGCAGGGTAGTCTGATAGACTTCTGTTGAGCTCCCACAACATCTGAAATAGACGCCATGAGACTGATGACGTCTATATAAGGTGACAAATTTCAGCGTGGTCACCAGAATAAAACGTTGGCATTGTACATTTCAGAATAATACCGTTGAATATGTACATTTCAACACCTGTAATATGGAGCATATTGACATTTCAACCATACGTATCATATTAAGATTTCTTAAGTGACGTATTTCATATGACATCTAGATAAGCTGACTTTCTTGTTAGGAGGTGGAGGGGTTGGTGGATGGCTTGTAATGTTGTTGGCAGAAAGTTGGAAATCAGCACAGAGTCAGCACGGAGCACAGTTCGAGACCACTTTGCCGTTTTTATTTTATTTTTTATTTTTATTTTTTATTTTAATCCAAACCATCTTTCCCTAACCCTAACCAAGTGGTTTTTGTGCCTAAACCTAACCAGACCTTAACCACCGCATTGCCACACCATAAAATATAATTATTTTTTAACAGTGACTGTCGTGATACTGTGCATTGAAAAATGATGCTAAAGGGGTACCCAGTGCATTAAAAAGACCAAGTTTCGATATGTAGCAAGTTGGGAGTGGGAACGTGTTGCAATGAGATATACATTGCGCTTCAATGTATTGCAACCCTGTGTTTCATCAGTTGAATACTTTTAAAGTGAAGCAGCTGCAGCAGGAAATGTGTGATTTGCATTAGAAGTGATTTATTACAGTGCTGATATGGCTGTAGGTGAGTCACCAGTAAAGGGTGCGGCTGATATCAGATAAAATTAAAAACAGTAACGCTGGATTGTTCAAATTAAACAACCAAATATATCATTTGACCATGTGCCTCCTGAACAACACATAGGAGTGTTTTCTAATCTGATGCCTCTATCGGCAGTAATCAGCAGGATGACATCATTTGTCTGTGCTTTCCAAAACTGTTACACATCACTGTCGAAAATTAATGATGTTTCACGATGTGACAACGCTTTGGTTAAGATCTGTTTGGGTTTAGGCACAAAAACCACTTGGTTAGGTTTAGGGAAAGATCATGGTTTGGGTTAAAATTCCTTAAAGTTAAGTGACCTTCGACATCATGGCTACTTTAATAACCATGGGGTTAAGGTTAGGGGACCATTGTAGTTACGCTTGACTGGAAATGTGACATTTGTGGTAGGAAACAAGAGATGAACAGCAGTCTCCTGTGGAAAAGTCAGCTGTTGGGTGAATGTCTTTGTCGATCCAACCCACCACCTCCAAATGACGTAATTTGTTTATTTATATACAGTAGATGTCATCTCAACTGTGCCACTGCTCCGGGTTAGTTACTACAGCCGCCAAATGGCATAAGTCACTCAAACGTAACTATATGTCGTTTTTGGGTGACTGACATTATGATGACCTATTGTGTCGTTTTTCTTGGGAGGACAGTCTCACCTTTTCCTATGAATCCCTCCTGTTTGTGAAAGCAATTTGAATCCAGCACAGGCATGGCGGACCTTGCCACTAACAATGAAACCTACTATTTAAACAGGTAAATATTGACTGTAGATGTATTGAACGGCTATTGCTGACAAAAGCAGGCATCAAATACAAGGTCTGATTGCATGAAAATGGTAAGGATGATGTACCTACCTATGTACCTTAATTGTTCTGCTTTTGTATCTGAAGGTAAATAAGCAGGTTTTGAGCTCTCATTTCACCTCTGACACCTGTTTTATTTGATGACACACTGAATCTGACCCACTCTGACCCAAACACAGCAGCTTTGAATCACACACATTTCTTGTTTCTTTATGCTGTAGCAGGAATTCAGCTGCAGCCTCCTGTCTTAGAATTTAGCCTCAAGGTGAGCTTGATTATTTCACATCTCCAGCCATTTATAATACAAATGCAGGAAGTGAATTGGGTATTTTCTTACTGCTTTAAATCCCCTGTAGTCCTCTGCACTCTCCTACCGTACTTATCAGTGCCTTTGTTCCTGAATTCAGCAGTCTGAGGCAGATTGGCCCATCAATACACTATCAGAGAAGGTAGGCTAGATAAGAATTCTGCTGCTATCTGTCTGCTGTGAATAAGCTGTCTAGAGGTCTCTACAGTCCGGGTCAACGCACATACACTAACACACATACACACACACACACACACTGAATAAGCTGTCTAGAGCCTCTATAGTGTAATCCAGCACATGCACAGACACACAGTGTTATCAGAAAGAGAGGAGAGATTCAATGTAGCAAAGGAAGATATTACCACATCTAGTGTATCTCAACTCCGACATAATGTTACTCTCATAGTTAAACTTTGGGTAAAAGAAAAGTTGTCTTCAGGTAAGACAGTGAACAGGATGAAACAAGGCACCACCCAGCTAGAGCGCTAGGACTAATCTACACTGTAAGACCTCATAATCAATGTAATCAACTCATCTTTTGTGATTATAGTAAACCAAAGTAGATAGATTTGATGGTTTCAAGTCTGGTCAAATTAAACAGTCTAGTTATCACATTAAGAACGATTTCGAACCTGATTATCATGAGTTTAAGTCTTGTAACTTAAAATGATAAGTAGAATGAATGTCCTACTGATCTGTCACCTAACACATGAAATTAGATCTGATTAGCTTCATAGGCATTGTGTCCAACATGCATTGTATTTTGGTTATTCTCCAGAAAACTTATTTTTTTCTGATTTGAGGAAAGTTATATAATAGAGGATTGTTAAGTGTCTTTTTCAGGTGAGTCACATGGTCTCTGATCAAAATAAAAACAATGTAAACCAATAGGAAGATAGCTATCTACCTCAACTACTCCCCATAATCTCTCTCTCTCTCTGTGTAAAGTACCTCCACCATAAATTTCATGAATGTGCACTGACCTGAATGTTGATACCGATCAAAAATTAATTAATTCATGAAACTTGAATGTAACTAGAAATCAAAGCAAATTGTCAGGTTAACCTCTTACCAGGCAGCTCTATTTTTGTGCACAAGCCCGAAAATAATGTACCCAAAATAAAAAGGTTACTGCTGATAACAGTGGTCTCTGCAACTCTTTAAATGTTGCAACCAAAAAGTCAGAATGATTATAAGTGATCCTGAACCAAAGTTACAACGAGTGTCATTTAACTGGATAAACAGTTCTTAGCTTAACTTAACTGCTCAAATTTGTTTACTTTAAAGCTGCACTATTTTTTTATTTATTTGTTTGCCCCCTGGGGGCAGCAGAACAAGCTGAAAACACAATGACATATTACTTCCTTATAAAGTTGTTGTTGAATGTGTTAGCAAACAGCCGATAACACATCCAGCAGAAACGGAACAACATTAGCATTCATTTCAAGTCATCATTCTGGCCACCTGATGAATGTAAATCCAATATTATATATTCCTTTAGCTCTGTTTTAGTCATCTCCAACTCCTGACAAAGATATCTGGCTCTTTAGCTTTTATTTGCTTCATTATGTTTACCAGCTAGCCACTAACATTGTCTGTCTTCTGTTTGGTGCTGGGGAGGTAGCATCTGCTCTATTTATTAGAGATTTAGCTGAACAGCTGCCTACAGCAGGGTACAAAGTTGCAGGCAAAAAAACAAAACAACAAGCTAAAAGATGCTAAAATGCTCCATAGAACTGAGATGAACTGGAAGTCTGGTAGTCGTCCTTTTTGGGTTTATACGAACAACATTCACATTAAAACAAAACAAATCCATTACTATTACAATTACTATACTGAAAACTATACTATTTCAGTTAAATATCTGAAGGCAACCTGGTAACTCTATATCAGTATTTTTATGTTGAAACAACTTGATGTTTTTTTTTACAGTGTATGCAACTACTGTACTGTGACAGCTATAAAGTCAAACAGAACAGATCAGGTCACATTCTAGCCAGCATCACGGTCACATAATGGTATGTCCCGTATCTGTTCTGCCCATACAAAATAACCACCAGGGGTTCAAGACAAACACAATTTAAAGGTCGTTTTCATGAATTATTCTGGACCCGTGCCCAGATGTTGAGAACATCTTTTATTTTAGCTGGAAAATTTAAGCTTAGTCATCAACGTATCCCATCTGTGCCGTGTTTAAACGAAGCATCCTGGGACTGTGAAGGTTAAGAGAGGATGAGCACAATGAGCACTTTCCCATTAGAGGCACAGATCAGAGAGAGAGGGACAGAGAAGGAGTGAAATGGAGGCGGCAAGAGACTGATTAAAGACGGTCGGCTGGAGTGTCAAATGTGTGAGAGAGAGAATAAAAAAGAAAGAGGGAGAGAGAGAGAGAGAGAAATGAGGAGGCTTATCTTTGGCTGTGACCTGAAACAGCTGTTTCTCTGTGGTGCGTTGAAGATGGATCCTCGCTCATTTCCTCTCCATCCGGCTACTCTATTTATGTTGCCAGTTTACTGTCTTCAGAGGGACAGAGACCTACTTCTTCCCTGGAGAGAGAAAGACAATCAGTTCGACTTAGCGATCAATCACAGCGGTAAGGAATCCTGTTTTGCAAAAGAATGCAGTCATGTAATTGTCTCCTTCTGCTTTCATTTTGCAAAGACCTTGACAGAAGCAGGAGCTCTTTTGTGTGTATTTCTTAGATAATATACTTTCCTCAAGATGAAATTGTGGCAGCTAGGATGTTGTTCTGACACTGCAGATTTGACATTGAGCCAAAAATCTTTCCTGAGCCTGGTTTTAGTGGTGATGCAGAGGTTTTGGCCTGTCATCAGCAGCTGAAGACTCCCCCCTGCTCACCACAGCTGTCACCCAGAAAACACATGAGGAAAAGAGGAGAGGCGAGAGGGTGAAAAACTGAGGAGGATGTTTTCTCTCTTGCTCTCAGAGGTCAGGAGGACAGTGAGGGCAACTGTGCTAGAAGCAACTGAAATACAATCCTTTGTTCTCTGTCGTTCTCAGGCATACAAACACACATGCCAGACCATCACTTCCTCACTTTCTAACAGGCTAACAGAGTGTGTGTACTTTCTATGAGTGCACTGGATGGTTGCACAGAAGGAGGGGTGCAGGGGTTGGATATTGGCCAGAAAAGAAAAGGAGAGTGAGGAGGGTAAAAATCAAGGAGAGATAGAAGAGCAGAGAAAGCATAAGCAGCATTGTTCACATACTTGCCTGCATACAGTACAGTACAGTGCTTTGTGTTTTACCTGGATGATTAAAAAGTCCATCCGCCCTGTGCCCTAGAAGTTATGCTCATATACAACTAAATTGCATTTCCAATTATGGTGCTTTGGCAAACCTAATCGCTGCCTGGATTATGTTCAAAGGTAACCTTTATTTGATGAATGAAGTGCTACATTTCTATGTTGCTCTGGAGTTGGAGGGAAGATGTCGGGGTGTACAAGATGCAGGACTCTGATATCTGGGTTTGCATCCTGAGTCCTGTGTGTGTTAAGGTTAGTGAAGGATTGTGGTTTCGCTTAAATGTTAATGAACATGTTGTGGTTCAAGTCACTATAGACTTTTTTCTGCAATAAACCAAGACCATGATCTTTCCCTAACCTTAACCAAGAGCTGCCAGTGTCTAAACATAACCTAAAAAGTTTAACAATGCTGTAGTTTCAACTAGCAGATATTGTACTGAAAGATTGGATATTTTGGTGGAGAAAATAACAACTTGGTATGTTGTCTCTGAACATGTAACTCACATGTTCAGTATCAACATTTCTGCAACTTGCCAAACATTAACAGCAATTTCTCATTGTGTTGAGAGAAAATGTAATTCAGCCAGCATTACGTTTCTAGCAAAACGTATTTGCTGTTGCAATTTAGTCACATATGAATGCAATTTCTAGGAGACAGAGTTGCCTTGTGAAATTCTGATTGTGTACAACAAAAACATAACAAAACACGGTGACACTCAAGGATATTGCCACTACCACTTGTGATAGGTAATAGTGGACAAGTCCAGTCTACAGTGGATGTGTTTTTTGAAGCAGAACAGATTTTATCAAATGTTTCAATCCAAACCAACTCTGACAGATGCTTTGGCTGTGTCTGTAATCACTCCCTATTTACTATATAGTACACTATATATATATGTGTGTACAGGAAGTGATTTCAGACACAGCCTATGAGACACCCCGTGTATTTTATGCTTCAAGTCTTTTATGTTTCTTTTTCAGACTTTGTGAAGCATCTTTTCTATAGGCAACTGTTCAAACCTCACAAATCTAAAGCTTCCTAAATGTTGTTAACTTATTAACTGTACCAATAATGACTGATCAAAGGCCCCAGTTTTATTATTTCACTGTGGGCATATAGAGCAACTAAGTAAGAAGAAAGTAACTTTTTTGAGTCTCCACTGGTTGCCTGGCAACTGATTCCAGCCAAGATATCCAGCTCATAACCCTCCGTAAAACCTCATTTTGCCGTTTTTAAACTTCACTTTTACATAGATTTAATGAATGAGATATAACTTGCTAATTAGTGAAAATTAGATGTGCTATAGTGACATATCTATATCTATATATATATACATCTATATATAATATATTTTTTAACATTTGAAAAAAGCCAGGCCAGCTTTCTCCCTGTTTTCTTTATGTTAAGCTAAGCTGTAGCTTCATTTTGACAGATTTGAGAGTGGTATCAATCTTCCCATCTAACTCTCGACAAGAAAGGGAATAAGTGTGTTTCCCAAAATGTCAAACTACTTTTTTAAAAGCAAATATATAAGCACTCTCCTGCTAGATACGGGGAGGAGGTTGCAAGAAGAGAGGAAGAAGAATACTTGGAGAAAGGTAGAGGCAGAAGAGGAAAAGAAGCAGGGTAGGTGAAAATAAAGCAAGGAGAAATATTGAAGAGCAGAGGAGGTTTGGAGGAGAACATGGAAGAGGAGAGTTAAAGGACAGGACGATGAAGAGGAGAGACGGAGCGGAGCGGCATATGACTGGTCGTCTATGGAGGTTGATGACCAGCCCCTGTCAGTCAAGCTCACACAGAGAGAGCAGGGCCCTGCCATCTGCTCCAAAGTTAATGGGAAGGAGACAAGGTGGGGAGGTGAGATGTGTCGACACAGCCCAGAGAGGCTGGAGGGAAAGGCAACGGTGAGAGGACGGAGGTCTGAGTGAGAAAGAGGGGAGAGTGGACATGGAGGTGGATGGAGCAAAGTAGGGTGGAGACCAAGGACAGAGAAGATCATTTATTGAGATGGAGGGATGAGGAGATGGCTGGTGGAGGGGGAGAAGAGTTGATGATGGATTAAATGAAGGTGGAAGCCAATAGAGCGAAGAGGACTTTGAGTGTAGAGGGTATCCCATCTCAACCATGTGCCACGCCTGCATGGTTCTCTTACCATTGTTCATTACTCACATTGACAATTCATAGAATCTGAATCACAATGAACTCGTTGGCAAAAGCATTCACACCAACCCCACAAAATACATTTGGATCCTATTATTTTCTTTGCAAAATATGTTTTGGAGGACACGTAATTGCTGACATTTTAAAAAATATTTTCCAATCCAGAGTATGTGAGATCCTCATACTGCACAGAAATTACATGAATGGGTTGTTTGGTGTATAAGGTCGTGGTCAGACCAGTGTTTATGACAGCAACATTTTCTACCTAAACCAATTAATTTCAGTAGTATCGCTTTCAGTTGGTCACAAAGGCACAAAGTAAATCTACGTGGAATTTCCATCAACTTCAGCTTTGGTGAAACATGCAAATTCACTTGCTTTCTTGCCTTTGCTCAACCCAGAGCGTCCAAAATGGAGTATGCATATTAGTTGCATTGTAATATCCAATTTTATTCAACCCCACTCTGCTGGAATATAAACTGCTCCAGAAAAGAGATGCTTCAGGATTTGTACTCAGTTGTGAGACAGGAACGGATGATTCAAATATGTTCCCTTTAATTTACTTCGTTAGCTTACTGTCTGGTTAGTGACCGAGACCACAAGTAGTTGTTGTGTCACATCAAGCTTCCAGCAACACTTTGGTTACGTTTACATTACATGCTGAAGTGGCCCAAATCCAATTATTTTTTGCCTCCAAGTGATTCAAATCTGATTTTTTCATATCAGATCTGGGCCACTTGTATATGTCATTCATATCCAGTCTCTGGCTATGCCACTGTTACTAAAACACTTCGGTTAGAAAAGATCATGGCTTTGATTAAAGGTTCTATACATATGAATCAGAAATTCCTTCTCATAAGTGACACTGGTGGTCGTTAAGCGAGCTGCAGTCAGCATCCTGTTGCTCACTCTTGGAGTAAGTAGCTGGTGATGTCTTTTTCCTCGTTTACACTTCTCATAATAACATAAAAGATCTCTAACATTGTGTTTTGCACCGTGTTTCAGCAAACTATCTCCCACTCCCAGTCAGTCCCTCACCCCCTGCTGTACATGCACTCACCCACACACACAGAAGCTGATGTTGTGCTGTGGCTGTCCACACCGCCCAACCCGAAAACTATGTGTTCATCAACCACCCGAACCTGACCCAACCTACAAACCGCCAACTTTTTTTTTACCAGTTGTGTTTACCAAACACCGGTGGGCTCAGTGAGCTGTGGCCAGGGAGCAACACGCTGCAGTTATGTTGTGAGATGTGTGCTTATTACCACCTTTGGACCACCAACAGAAAAAACAAAAGGGGTAAGCTCTGTTCTGCTATCGCTCTGGAGCTTTCTGCTCCTTTGTTGAGGAAATAATGTTGTTTTAGCTGTGTGTGCTCGGTAGTGGGCGAATTGTCATTGTGGGGGTGTTTTGATGTGAAATGTGTAGTGGTTGACGGAGGCAGCTAGCTGTCACATTAGCTGGAGAGCTAATATTTGCAAGGTGTTTCTACTCAGTTAGCACCATTTTTGTTGTGGTGGGTGCCAGTCATTTGTTGAAGTCAGTGGGAGAGAGGCAAGGCAATCAGGAGCATGCAAAAACGCAACATCTGTTGGATTTTCGTAGAAAATAAATTGCTTCATAATTCTTACAAATAGAACCTTAAATATTGAAAAATGAAGACGCCCCTTCTCATGCTCACCATTGACTTTTCTAATAATCAACCAAGACTGCAATCTTTTCCAACCGTAACCAAGGGCTTTAGTTGGCCAGCCGTAACCATGCCTTAACTATTGTTTATTTGTCATGTTTTTTGATCTTTCCCTAACATGAACTACACTGTGATTGACAGGCACAGATTTTACAGAAAAATCATTTTAAACCATCAGCATGGAACAAAACAATTTTTTTTTCGCTACAGAACACAATCCAGGACTTTGCAGAATCACAGAAACCTGAAATGAAGGAGGTTGGGCTTGATGGTTACTGTATAGAGCACAGGACCTTGTCTGAGGATAACGTACTGTGTCCCTGTGATGTTAGGTTTAAGCTACTAAAACGCCTGATTAAGGTTATGAAAAAACAGTGGTTTTGGTTAAAAAGTTGCATCACTTTCTTTAAGTCATTGTTGACTTTTTTAATATTCAACCACGATCCTTCGCTAACCTTGACCAAGTGCTTTGAGTTGTCTAAACCTAACCATGAAAACATTAATCATGCTTCAGATGCCACAGTTTAACAACAAATATTGTTGCAGACAAGTTCAGTATAACCATTACCTTGTTATGCTGATAAAAACACAGCCCAGGGGGCATTAAATGTTCCTAAAAACTTTATTTTTTAATTGCAAATTAGTTTTATAAAAACATAATTATTAAAAGAGTTTGGGTTGTTCACACATACCAGAGACTCATGCAGTCACACTAACAACAAGAGAGAGGGTAACAATTAAAGAGTAATGGACAAAGAAGACACATTTTTCACTTATACCATGAGCAGGTGGTGCTTTATGCGACCATATTGGGATTTTTTTTGTCACAGCTAAACTCAGTGGAGGGGCCTGCAATAATTCCTGATCTTCAATGTAATGTTAGAGTTCACACCAGCCCTGCATTCCTCACATACTTTTGGCTTTTCAGTGGTTTGTTGTGAATGTGAGCTTAATGCCTAATCAATTGCTTTTGTGATCCTCTGAGAGCGTCTTAATAGACCATGTAGTGACACCCCGCTGAGGTCGTAGACCTTTGACAGCTCAATTACGCCCCCCCTATTCACAATGGGATAGATGGTGACACACAGCAGGATCAGAAAAACTTTATCAGACATGCATCTTAAACATCTGCTCACTATAATTTATGGACACGCTCACATGAAGATGCAGCTTATCCCACTGATAAACATTCACATAGGGTGCATGTTCTGGAGGAAGTCACAAGGTCACAGCAAGTGTGGACGTTGATGGTCAGACATGGTCAACTGTTTACGCCTTAACTGTGAGTGTGTGTGTTTGTGGTTCTCATTATGATTTTGATCTATAAACAAACAAGATGAGAGCAGGGTCAAGTCAAAAGTAAGATAAAAATTACAGCACATAACTAAGTGTGTGGGATTTGCCCGGCTGAGTCACACACAACTTGTTCAGGAAAGTCCGGGAAGTAGGTCAGAGCTATCCAAAGTCACAACCAGGCAAAGTTAGCGAGGCCCAGGTTAGAATTCAGGTCTCGGTACAAGGCTTTCCTCAACCATCACACACACCCCACCTCCTGCTGTTGGACATGAGCAATACTGGGAGTGTTTCCTCTGAGGTTCACCCCCTCCCAGGTTCACCTCCTGACTGGACAACAGATGGACTGTAGTGGAGCCCAGACAACAACACCTCCTGCGTGTGTGTGTGTGTGTGTGTGTGTGTGTATGCCTGCTTGGCTGGCTGGCTGTGTGCTGTTAGGTCAACATAGCTGCAGATGCAGCTGTGATCCTTCATGTCTCTTGTTGACACCATTATCAGTCATTGTCCAAACACGGACAGTCCAGTATGCCTTTGTTAGTATACATCAGGGTCGAGGTCAATTTAGCTGCAAGTCAATCAAGCTGAACGCCAAACCTGAAAGACTTTAACAAAAGCAATTTGTAGTTCAGTGGCTTTTCAGATACATTATGATGATGGTTTTGTTTTTTAATCTCAAAGAAAAGCCATTTCGCTTAATAGCTTGAAACGAAAGTTAATTGAATTCATCAGTTTCCAGAGAAGTATGATGTGTTCCTGGCATTTACACTGCATAATGTAGCCCCAGCTGTCATGAATGGACTTGTCTGGTGATTCTTTTTTTTATAATAGTAAAAGCATGATCAAGAAAGGACTAAATCTGTGTTTGCCAAAAATGAAACAAAAATCATTGACTCTGAGGTTTGAGAAAAAAAAACTTTCAGAATGTTTTTATAGTGCAGTGCTTACTGAGGCACTAAGAGCTATTCTCCAGAATAAATATGAATTTTTATTCTTTGTTATCTTTCATTCTGCAATAATCCCTTCTCACCAAATCAGACTGTGTGAAAATGGCTATATCAGTTGAGTTTTAATCATGTAATATTTGACGTAACCATGCAAATGTTGGAAATACAAACAAAAATACTGAAAAGGGAGTTCCAATTTTATGCATCAAAGTCTGCTTCCAGGTTTTGGGGAGTACTACTGCATATATGAAAGTTGTATAAATCTTTTGTGGCTCCAGAGGGAGCTACACAAAATCTGATGAATTGACTCAGGTGATGTCACTTGAGTTGGGGCTGAAGACTAAAAGTTTAAAAAATTTGAAAATGAAAAAAAAATCTGGGGGCGTAGAGTAAGACAGAAGGTTACCAGACCTATGTAGCCCGCTCCTCATCTCTGCTGGAGGCTAGCAGCTCCAGGCTACATTAGCCGCTACTACCATAACACATCTGAATCTCAAACAAAACTCTTGGCAGTCGAGTTGTATTGTTGGTGATGTAGCCGCCGGATTTTGATTGGTTGCCAAATGTTGAAATAGCTCCAAAAACAAAACTCCCCCAAAATCACAAGTTGTCGTTTTTACAGTAGAGGTTAAGCCAACAAGATACAACATGTTAATTAGTGAATTTTAGAGGTGCTGTTAGGTGTTTTTTTGAACATTGAACAGAACCAGGTCAACTGTTGCCCCCTGCTTGCAGTCTTTGTGCCAAACTAAGTGTTGACTCCACCTTTGCTCCTGAGGCACAGACAGCAGATTGATATTGATCTTCTCATCTCACTCTTGGAAAGAAAACAAATAAGTGTGTTTCCTGGAAATGTACTGGGTTGCATATGTATCATGTGATATTTTATTATCTTATATACATACAGGAAGGGGTATTGTCTGGATAGAACATCTAGTTCTGTATATGACACATTTGGGACAGCAGTACTGCAAACATTTTACAAATAAAGACAAATGACGGCCCCTGTGAGTGATAAATGAAGACACTGATTGTTTGATGCCACTACGTGTCAGTGAAAACCATCATACGTGTGTGTATTGGAGTCAAAGCAGCCGCCTATCAATCAGTCACTGTCTATAAGTTCATAGATCCCTGCTGTGGAGCTGCTAAAAGTTGAGAATAATTGCAGTCTTTGTAATGACAGAATACAGTCTTGCACAGTTTTCTGTTCATAATCATCACTCAGCAGCTGAAGACATGCATATGTTATGGCAACAAATTAGACATTCAAAAGAACAACAAACATTTAGCACCTCGTCAAACAGAGCAGCCCTGTCTGCACCGTCTCCTGCTGTGTGGTGCTACTGTTCTCAAGCTGCTCCATGGCTCTGCTTTATATGTACTGTACACACACACACACACACACACACACA
Organism: Thunnus maccoyii; assembly: GCF_910596095.1. NCBI lineage: Eukaryota > Metazoa > Chordata > Actinopteri > Scombriformes > Scombridae > Thunnus > Thunnus maccoyii. The sequence goes on from NC_056542.1 coordinate 29,644,103, forward strand.
CACACAAACATGCGGGAAAACACATTTAAATAGTGCACACATGAATTTGGTGGCACAAAATCAATGTGCACTAACACACACACACACACACACATAAATACAAACACTCCCACATACACTGGTTTCCAACAGTGGTGAGAGTCTATCAACACTCAATGACATCTGGCAGGGATGCTGCCTCATGAAGACAGGCTCGACTGAGCATGCTCGGTATATTCACTGTGTGTGTGTGTGTGTGTGTGTGTGTGTGTGTGTGTGTGTGTGTGTGTGTGTGTGTGTGTGTGTTTGTAGGTGTGTAGGTGGGTGAGTGGGTGGGTGTGTGCTGGGTTATGTTCTCACAACATCTGGAGTCTAGACTCAATGACTCTGAGCTAGTGGGCAATAGCCCGTCTCTCTGTCACCCACTCTGTTGACTTAGGTGCTGCTGTGTGTGTGTGTGTGTGTGTATGTGAGGCCTGCTTAGCCGATACAAACAGATGCAGCCTTGTACAGTCCGCCTGTGTTGAAACTTAAGTGCCAGGTGTAAGTGTGTTCAAAGAGAAATAACAAGGTTAAAGGCTGAATACACACCGTTTAGTAATCAGGCATCAAGGTATAAAATCTGAATATTTTTCATTGCAGTCATTTTGACATGTTATAGCAGTTGTAATTAATAACATGAATGACTTGGGACTTTTAAATGGTACAGAGGCATCGTTAAAATTACTAGTTACACCTGTGCTTTCCCCACTATGACAAAATATCTGCCTCCAAAAGGTCTAAGACCCCTGCAGGATACTCTCAGCACATCCAGAAACAAATATTATTGATTCCAACCATGGGAAATGGATTATTAAAGGTGCAGAACAACCCTGTTATACTGAACCAAACTTTAATTGAAAAAAGGGGCCTGTATTGGTGGAAAACTCCTTCTGACAGACATACTGGATGTTTGCAGCATAAATGGCTCAGAGCATCAGACTGGTTTCTAAAATTACACTCTATAAAATACACAGTCAGTTCATGTGGAGCGTTTGCTGACATTCATCATTTATGTCGGTGTATTATGTGTCTTGTATAGGCACATCTGACTGACATTATTTGGCTATGTAGGTAGTGGCTGGTAGTTGCATGTTAACACTGATAGTAGTTTCTGTACTTAGTTAATGTAGTGGAATACCAGAGTAGTAAAGCCAGAGTCAAAGACCAGTCTGTTTACTCAGGAAAAGCAGTTTAGATAACGCTTCATTTTCAATTTCCTAATGATTTCCCAGGAAGTTTCCCAGAAAAAACATAGAATTCTTGGGAAATAGAGACAGCGTTCCAATGAAGTAGTTTTGAGTAATCACTAGCATTAACTTAACAGTTCTTGTGAAATGTGATATTTGTCAATAGGCAAGCATACTATTAAGAAATATGGAGAATACAGTGATCATAAATTGAGAATGACTAAATAGTAACTTGTTTTTTGTCAGCCTTTTCTTTCAAAGAATTTCCTATTTTTCCCATAATTATTACCAAATAGTTCTATCCAGGAAACCTCCAACAAAATTATTAGGAAATTACAGACTTGTTCAATGAAGCATTACTGTAACAGACACCATAAATCAGGAAACAAATCTAGCTAATTTATTTATTCACTTTTACACAAATGTTTAATGCATATGTTTTTAAGGTATAGCATCAACCTTTCTCTAAGCTGGCTGTTATATTTAGCCATTATTTAAAGAACCCCTCACTCAAAAATGTGTTTTTCTTCTCGTCCGTACAGTTAGATGTTTGAGCTTCACTGTGCAGAATGATGTGTTTACAGAGTTTGACACTAGAAGGCTGTTTTCACATTGATCTACTGAAAGTGGGACGTTTCTGTGTGCTCACTGTGACAGCCCCTCTGCTTTGCACTCCTTGTTGCTGTGTTCTCTGTCTGCAGGGGCAGGTTCCTGAGCACACACTGATTAGCAGGATGGGACACACCTGAGCACAGTGTACTATTGAATACCCGTGTGACTTCCCTTTTTTGCCACAGTCTAGAGCCAGGCTGTGACACTCACTGCAAATCTGATTTCAAGGGGGGGGGGGGGGGGGGGGGGGGGTTACAAGCATGATTTGTGACATCACAAGTTTGAATCACAAGTTTGGAGACAATCCTGGTCCAATATTCAACTTACACAAGTGTGATGTGGAAACTTGAAGCTTCCAGAGCACAAACACTGAGAATGGACTTTACAGTGAAGTAGGAGACATCTTGTGTCCAGCAGTTAAACTTCTGAAATGAAAAATATTTGCATAGTCATAGATTCTGGAATTTTAATGAGGGAGAAGGAATAGATGCCATTTTAAGGATTTTAGCCTACTCCAAGCAGAGTATGTTTAGATGTTTTAATACATGTCTCAAGAGGATCTTTAAATATACCAAATATACCACAGATCCTCCCTCTTTGACTACATCTGCAAAGCTTCTACTACACCATGTGGCTATGTGGTTCATTTTGTTTTTCTACTAACATGTCAGTTATTAAGGGTTAGTGTACACCTAGATCCAGACCCTTATGTAGTGTCCACGTTTTTCAGATATAGTATCAACCTTTCTCTAAGTTGGCTGTGGACAGGGACACTGCCTGGGGAGGATCACAGGGAACTGGTAGGGAATTTGTTTCTTAAAGGCACTTTATCAGGATGAATACTTCCTGTCAGGAGGACTGAACATATACAGGTCTTTGCCATACTGTTAGCCACTCTGCTGCCTTTGCATGATAATTGTACACAAGCTAACTGACTGAGTGACAAGGCTGGTATTAATAACTTACTAATGTGTCTTAGATGTCCAAAATGGGTGTTATTTCGAGCAGGAAACACACAAAAGTAAAACAAAGACAGAAAAGTTCATCTGGCATTTACACAGTCACTCTGAGCTACCCCCTGTGTGCTGATTGGGAATCAATGGAGAGGAGGACTTCTCTGCCTCTGGTCTCTCTGTCCCCGTCTTCCAGTCAAGCACTTGAGTTAATTAAGCCTGTAATTACACAGCGTTGTGTTTGTTTACTCCTCCAAATACCAGAATTAGACAAGTCATTTCAGGGATGCTCTCTGAAATGTCATGTAATGAGCAGGGCAGCTGACATGTGGGCATTTAATGTTTTCTTTTGCATGGTTCTGGCAGCCTACGTTGTTTTGCAGTCTACCGTTTTGCATCCAAATGGAAAGACATCATTTTTTACAAGTGAGATGGTTACTTTTTCTTCATTGTATTTATATTGTTATTTTTACAGCGATCAGTATATCATTTTGAAATAACTGGAGTGAAATGGTGAGACATGTGGGTTTTTTTTTAGTTTTATCAAAATCCAGTCAATAGTGTGTGAAATAAAGATAATTTGGAAAGTGCTGGAATGCTGAGATGCATCATTATCCCAAGTTTCATCAAAATCCAATCAGCAGAGTCTTGGATTTGTATGTGACACATTGACAAATAGAAGTGCAATTCATGGGGGGTGTTTGCTCATTTGTTCCTCTGTTTCCATTTGTTGATGTTTTTTGTTGAGTTTTTTTTTGTATTGGTTTGTTGCTCTGTCATTGAGGTTTCACTGTGGGGGACAAAAGATGGTAATTTTTCAGGGATAGAACATTAAAACATTAGACTGAAACCTGTGTTTAAACCACGAGTGTGTAGAAAACGTTGTATTAGCAGAAGACACAGTCTGACTCCAACAATCTGAACTCTATTGTTTAAAACTCTCCCGTTTAATAAAAGCTCTGTGTTTCTCTCTATTTCCATGGGAACAATTCGCACTTGACAGAGAGCAAAGGCGCTGCAGCGGAGGAGGGCAGTGAGGGAGGCGGCGTGCCGGCAGGCAGCAGGTGATATGTCTGCCTCCTGAATGCCTCCACATGCTCTGTGTCCGTGGATTTATGGCCGTGCCACCGTCAGCCTGGATCCCCCACCGGCCGGGGGTCAGAGGGCACCGTGGTGCCCTGTACAGCTGGCCAGCTGGTCCTGCTCAGCCCTGCCACCCACCAGCTGAAAGGGAGAGCTACACACAGACATACAGTGTATTTACACACCCACCGTCATGTACACACTCCTGGCCAGCCAACCAGCACAGATGCCCATGCAGGACAACCATGTCGGCATTGATGCATCCTTGAGCAAGTTTGAAAATGCACAGCAGTGGGGAGGCACAGGCTGGTAGCAGACACACTAATAACTAGGAGGACAGGGGCTCACACTAATTAAAAATATTGTATTTATTTGATAAGAAATACATGACTTTCTTGTTGCACTGCTAGGAGAAATTTATATTAAAAAAATGTTCAAAGTGGGAGTAGTCACTGTATTTCAGGCGTCCAGGTTTCCAGGAAATAAAATTCTCATTCATTTTTGCAACAACATTAGGTGACTAACAGTTGGAGCATTTCAAGACTTGGATCGTGTAACTATTGAACGTTTTAGCTTCTCCTCTCAAGCTAAACCAAGACAGTAAATCCAGATTCTTAATGGTCATGCTGTTGAAAGCATATTGCTGTGGTAAGGTGAGCAGGAATCAGAGTGAACTGTTCTCTTCAAACAGATGGAGTCTGGAAATGAACACTGGACTTAATGAGGAGAAATGGTCTCTTAGCAGAGTAGAGTGACATGGACTCTGTGGGTGAACAGTCAGTGGCTTTTCCACTAACCTCACGATAGACCACAACAACACTTGTAACCATGGTAACTGTAAACAACAAAGTTGGTGACAGCTGCAGCCTTAAAATGCTATGACGACATAAAAATGAAAAATGCATGATAAAAAAATGAGACTAAAATGCCACTAACAAGACTAAAACTAACAAAAATCAAGTGACAGACCTAATATACATCTTCACCAAAAGACTTTCAGACCAAATTTAACCCTGCATGAAAAAACGCAACCCTCTCATTCATTTGGATGGAGCCAGCGGGGTGCCAACACAGATGCACCCTGCAAAAAAGTGCAAAAAGGCTCAACTTTTGCTGAAACGTGACATCATCTGGCAAGCTTTCAGCTATTACATACGTATATGCAAGCTCACATTCCTGGTAGATTACTTTGTAATGTGAACACTGTATTTCTACTGTTTACTTCATGATTGTCACAATGAAAGGTAAAATTGTAAAATTGTAGCCACCGCGATGACTTTCCAGAGTTGTAAAATCCTGTCTGTGAATATTATAAACTGCTTAGCATCTGATAAACGCATTAATCTGTAGCTCCGACTGGATTATATTTCATTGTACAGCCCCCAGCGTTATTTTAATGCGGGGCTGTTTTCAATGCTAAAATTAACACTGGAGCAGAAGCTTCATTCAGCTTAAAGCTTAAATCACTTCATTTTCAGATTCTGGGCCAATTTTGGATAAATTCAGTAGTTACGGCACAGTGTTTTGTTCATTTGAATATGGTACAACTCTGATTCACACCTCTACCTGGCTTCTTTACTATAACCACGACAGTTGAGGCTATCTTAGTATTTAAAGCCACCTTCCATACCAAACTGACCAGCCTGGTCTCACCAAATGCTGTATTAATTACATGCCAATTTCTTAAATCATTTTATCACTATGCATTTTTTGCTTTGTCATTTCGTGCCATTTAGGTCATAAATTCAGTTGCCAAAAGCAGCCTATAGTTAGGTTTGAGTGACAGGAAAGAGACACATCTCAGATGATGTCGATATAGTGAGACTTTATTTTCTTTTACAAATTGATTTTAGCTTTTTAGGAGGAGACGATTTGGGTGGTTGGCTAGATAGTTTGCTGGCAAAAGGTTGCTAAAGCAGCAGGAGAGCACTGTTCAAGACCACCCACCAGACATCTTTACCGTCACATCGGGACATTTTACCACATTTTACTGATCATTTCAACCCAAACCATGATCTCTCCCTAGCCCTAATCAAGTGGTTTTGTGCCTAAACCTAACCAAAGGCAATAATTGACATGTGAAAAGCTTAAAATGCATAGAAATGACAGGCAAAATTTCTTTAAAGTGGCTTAGTGCTATTTATACATCATCCCATGAGATCACGTTGAACTAATGGGGGAAAAAAGTTTAAATAATCAAACCTGAGGGTCATAACTTAAGCCTATAGTGTGGTTGAATTATCTATGCTCAGGAACATTTAATATCTCATTTTTAAAAAACCTTGCAAATGGGAATTTACTGTGGGGAGAAAACATGTGGATTGGAGTTAGATAAATCAATCACCATTTTTCCATAAATTGGATAAACGATGGAGGATTCTACTGATTACTGTATGCTTCTCCACACTGATGCACCGTATGCAACGCATCTAATATTTATCCTAATGGTTTTCCTGGCATTCACTCACAAGGACAAATCCTTTTAAACTCCAGTTCCTCTTTCTGTGTCTTTCCCCATCAGCTAGAGCACCAATATGTCCTCACTCCTGACACAGTAGTTCCAACCACAATCAGGTCAAAAGGCAAGCCTGCCAGAGAGAGAAATAAAAATGTACACAGCTGTCCAGAAATAAGAGGTGAATGTTAGAAAGGTGATACCACAGTATTGTGGAGTCACTTTCTGACAGCGCAGATCCCTGCCAAGCACTGAGTCATCACAGAAGGACACTGGTGCTTTCACAGAATTGCTGCTACACACACACACACATGCACTAAATGGAGAGAATGTGTATGAGGCCAATTCTAGTTCAGGTCAGGTCAGAATGCACTGGATAATAAATGAGTCTCTAGTGATCAATCCACTCAGATGGCGTGTGTGTGTTTGTGTGTGTTTTTATATCTGTATGAATTTGTATATACGAGCCCCCGCCTCCCACAGGTCACGGTCCTAAACCTAGCATAATAAACAGTGGCTGTATGTATCCACTTTATAACATGACATTCTCCATTCACAGCGCTGTCATCATGGAGCCAGTTACCGCCTCCCATAGCGTTTTGCTGACAGACATTTTAAATTAGACTAATAAATTGCCTAGCGCTCTGCCTCGTGCTTTCTAAAAGGCCTGTTACCCGGAGACGAATTAGCACGCTGCAGGTATAAAGGCTGGATTCTGCACAAAAGGCCGAGTTGTTTTTATGAGGCGAGGCCTAAATATCCGAATAGAGATGTGCACACTGTGTGAGGGTCATCTCAGGAGGTCATATGAACAAAGGAATGATGATAAGAAAAAGGAAAACAGGCTTTTATGCATTAATCAGGCGTTGAGGGCATCAGTGCCTTTGCGTAGCGAGGTGTGTGTGTCGGTATAATGCATCCTGCGCTGATAGGATGGATGTGACATTTCAAAGCCAGTCAGAATAGGAGAAAATATGGTTTGGCTTGATATGTGATCTGAAGAGGGGGAACAGGATGTGCGTGACAGCGCTGGCTGACACCCAGTCAAGGCAATAAAAACGGAGAAACAGTTTGAAGTCTCTTTCTATAGAGCAGGTTCTGTTGTCACAGCGCTGGTCTTTGTCAGCGCTCATTTAGTAGTATTCTTTCAACTCTCAGAGCAAGCCTTAACATCCTCTCCAGATGAATTGAGCTGCACTTAAGAAGAGAGTGGATGGAAATTAAGCTCCTACACAATGCGTGGGCAGCGCTGCCAAGCACATGACAAAGTGGAAAGTGTTGTATTTCAAACCATATAATGTTTCTCAAATGTGAGGCAATGCGGTCAAAGCGAAAAGGGAAAGCGGTAGAAAGAAAGGAAAGGAAAGGGAGAGAGAGCAAGAGCGGGAGAAAAAAAAAAAAAAAAGCAGAGCAAGCTATAGCCGGCCAGATAATTGACACTCTCAGAAAACAAGCCACCACTTCTCCTCTTCCTCTCATCGGCTGAGTGCCGTGCTGTTGCTAAAGTTATTGTGCTCATTGTAAGTCACAAAGCAGGGAGGAATGTTTGGCTGGCTCTCTGGGAAACGCCACTTCAGGGCCCACAGCTGTCACAGCCTGGGGACTTGAATTCTGCCACAGAAAGTTCAATGGTGAGGAGCTGGCAGAGGGAGATATGCTTTTTACTTAAGGATGGCAAGCTGTGAGAGGACTTGATGTGAAACCAAAACTGGCTGCTCTGATATTTGGTTACTCATACAGCTCTCTCCTCCATCACACACTGTTGCTATCGTTCTTCCCCATCGCTCAGAAACTCATTAAACTTTTCTACTTTTTATTCTCCACCCTTCCTTATATCTCTCCTCTTCCTTCCTCTCCAGTCTTCTTTTCTAAAGCTCATCCCGTATTGGCCTAAACTTGAATAAACAATCGTCTCTCTGTGGCGAGAGCTTCCCATACCGCTCCCTAATGGAATGCTGCTTCCCGTACTCCATCTCACCATGGTTACTGGGAATCTAATGGCAAACACATTTTACACTAAAGCTCCAGCAACCAATCGATTAATCGACAGCCAATCAATGAGCTGCTTCTCAAATGTGAGGTTTGTTTGCTTTTATTTGTTTCATGCAGTTATAAATTGAATATCTTTAGATTTTGTACTATTAGTCGAGCGATTTAAAGACAGCACCTCAGGCTTCAGGAAACTGTCAGTAGCATTTTCTGACATTTTATACACCAAACGATTAATTGAGAAAATAATCGTCAGATTAAACGATAATGAAAATCATCAACTGAGGTGAATATGGGTACTTACTTCAGAGAAAAACTTCAAAGGCTGATCAATGTGCAATTTTTAATCCTGCATTTAAATTCAGCCTTTGATTAAATCAACAAAATAATGTGTTTTTTCAGGCGGTAAAAATTATGAAAATACAAAATGCAGGTGCAGAGTTGAGCAGCCATCAATTCACTGACATAATTACCAACAGTGAAAATGAATTCAATTAAATCACTTTTATGACTCCTCCACATTAATGATCATTTTTAAAATTCCGCCTTTTAAATTGAGTGATTAGAATTCTACAAAAAAAAAAAAAGAAGCAAAAACCTGTTGAAATAAACATGATCAAAATGCATTTGTCATTTATTTATATGATAAATGAGAATTTCTGGATAAAAGACACTTCAAAAGCCAGTTAAATAGGCTTTCATTCTGTGCTGGTTATAATTGTGGGTTAAAAATCTGTGCCCTTGAAAATTTTCCAAAAAGAATAAAAGCTTTGGATCTCTTTTATTCCACGATTACCCGTTTGATACCACAAACCAAGCAGCAATCCAACCTACTATATGTTGTTCTAATGAAATTGTCCCATTCTTCCAACAACCTTGAAATCAAATCATTTAAAAATGTTGACTCAGGCATTGCGTTAAAATAATTCCACATCTTAACTCAGCTGAGGAGGTGTGAGATGTGTCTCGTTCGTAGTTTGTGCTGCTGAGCTCCTTCTCTCCCTGTCGTCTTATTATGATAATGACCCAAACCCTCACATTCCTCAGCAGTGATCTCATTTTATAGCACAATTCTGTGTGAGACCGACAGTTTACTGGCACCCAGAAGGCCTTGGAGAACTACAATAAGTTGCCCGTTGGGAGGTTCACAAGGAAGTTCTTAGGGAAGATGAGGGAATTAGAGGGCATGGAAACAATGCACCACGCAATCTCCATCTATTTGTCTCTGAGTAGCCTTGGTCTGTTCTGCCGAAATCACATCATCTTTCTTAGCTTTAATAGTCTGGCAAGGTCATTTTCCTACAATGCCCTCCACCTACCAACAATTACGGCACTGCTGTTAGATGTCACACATTGTGCCGCGTATGCATCAGTGAGTAATTGAATTAATAATTAGGCGTAAGCGTTCTACAGTGGAAAAAAATACATAATCTTTTCTCACAATGTTTTGAAGGCTGACTTTAAACTCAACTGTGATTGCAGAATGCACTAGACAGTAATAATGGTGAAGGCTGTGGTTGAATAGGATTCTTTGCTTAAGTAAATGTTACAATACTTCAATTACAAGTAAAGGTCTTGAATTAAAAACATATAAATGTGTCATCAGAAAAATCTACTTAGGGAATCAAAAGTAAAAGCGCTCACTATGCAGCAGAGCGGTTCCCATCAAGGTTATATTATTATGTATTATGTTACTGGATTATTATAACTGGTGCCTTTATGTGTAAGCAGTATATTTATATTGCAGCTGATGGAGGCAAGCTTTTGTGGATTTTCTAAGGTTCAGATTTTTCATTGATTCATCACCGTGGTTACATGCAGTGTGGAGCACAACCAACAAATACAATAATGACCAGACAATGGCACCAAGCCAGAGTAAAGTCCAAAATAAATGACTAAAACAGAGGTAGAACATTCTTCAAGAAGGCACCTTACATGAACATGTAATTTTTGTTTTTTCTGACTGTAATGACAAAAAATTTGAACATAGATGGGAGATTTAAATATCATTTTGATGTTTAAATGGTACTTTTTCCTCAAAAAATGTGATAACTTGTATCCCAGATGGTTGCAGACCCCCTGACTCCTATCCAAGCCTTTATATCTATCAGTAATTTAGGGGATTCTGGTGTGGTGGTTCTACTTTATATATAGTTTAATACAAAAACAATGCATTGTATTCTACAAACTGATCATGTGCTTGCTGTGTAACTATAATTATATCTGTCTAATAAATGTAGAGAAGTAAAACGTTCAGCATTTACCTCTGAAATGTACACACGAAGAGGTATAAAGTAGAATAAAATGAAAATACATGAAAACTGTAATTATATACAATATTTCATCAAATGTACTGAGTTACATTCCACCACTGGGTGATGATATATTTAACTATATTTTACATATCACATTTAATGCTACAGACACAGTTCAGAAGCTTGGATTATATAGAAACTACTCAGTATCAGAAACAGGCAAATGATATGCAGTATTCAGACATTTGACAAGCACTAATCCCACAGGTAAACAGATGTTATTACCGTATATGTTTCTCAATATATCTAAACTGAACTGAGGAGTTTAGACTGAAGGGAAATATAAACCCCTCAAGTAGACCCAAAGGAATCACACACACACATACTCCAAATAAAACATCCCCTCTCCTCACATGAACACTCACATATTTCTCTAACAAAAATGCAAATCTAATTTTGTGCACTTCCATCTCTCCTCGTTCCCCCCTTAACTCCCCTCCCTCCCCCAGTTCTAGCTTTGCCATTAGAGCTATTTGCATCTGACTGAGAGGCCATTAGAATAATAATTAGCCTGACCCACCAGAGAGGGAAGGCCTTCGTCAGCTCTACACCAGCCACCAGCCTGAAGGCACACACACACACACACACACACACACACACACCGGCCGAGAGAGAGAGAGAGAGAGAGAGCAGGAGAGGCCAACTCATACATGTAATTCCATTAGCCAAATACGTCTCCACAATCAATCTGCACAAACAAGGTTTCTGGGCTTTTCATTTTTGCCCAGGTGGCTTGAGTGTTTGTCCATGAGTTTCTTTTTTTCTGTGTCTATGCAGCAAAGAAAAGCATCAAGCGTGAAACCTTTTGGCAATGCCGCAGTTTAGGAAGAGACTGTAGAGAATGCAAGAAAATGTAGCATGACTTGTCAGAAAATCTCCCTGAAATTACTCTGAAATTACTGCGCATGATCCCCCCCCCCCCTCCCTTTTTTCATGTTATTGCTGAACTAATACTACTCCATACTGGCAGAATGCTCTTCTAGCAAATGGGATGAAAAATGGGTATCACATGCTTTTAGCAGATATGTGCTAATGTGCCCAATTTCCAGGCTCATTATAGCATTAATGTACAAATCTCATGGCCTGGGTGGTGATTATTCACGTTGAAGGCAAAAATAATCACCAATAATTAGCTTGTGCTTGAGTAGAACCCTGTGTGTACTGTATGAAACACGGCAGGCACAAACTGCACCTTCATCATCGTGAATCAGTGAATCTTTTCCCCAAATCCATGTTGAATTACATGTAGCATTTATCCACCTGGTGGTGTCACTTTTAGCAGGGCACCTAAATGTGCTGCTAAAGCTTAAACAAATTACACCATGTTTTATTATGCAAATTAAAATTGGAATCCACCAGCAGTCTCTACAGCCAGGTGAATGTCATGTGTCCCTGTCAGACTTTGGTTCTGGCAACATATGCTTTAGACAGGGCTACCAACTCTCATGCATGAGATTTACGCAGTTGACACAGATCTCACAATCTGACGCCATACACGCCTTTTCTTACGCTAACTTTTCATCTTCGCTTCCTACAATGTAAAATTTGTGATTTTTTAAGTAAAACAGCAGTTTTGTTTTGTTTTTTCAATTTCAGACGGGCTGAGGCGCAGAGTATAACAAGGTTAAGGCAGCACCTTTCACGGATTGTCTGTGAACGCACCAATCATCGTCTGTTTGAACTGAAAGCATGCAACAACAAATCATTGCGATGCACGTTCCGGTGGAGCAGCCAATCATAATGATTTTGTAATCGAGCAGCTGTGGTACTAGCATGGTTCGCACTGTGCAGCTCACTACATCTACATTGCAGTCATACTAATGTAAGTCAGCGACAAATAGTGCTCATTTTATTATGAACAAAAATAAGCACTACTATAATACCCCTTCCCCCCCATAGAGAATTATTATCCAACTCTGCAGTTAGCTTTTTAACCTCTTTATGTCATTATTTTGATTTTACAGCCTTCAAATTCCACTCTCATCTCATTGTTTTCAGCAAAAAAGCTCAGAAAAACCCACTTTACGCTAACTGCCCGGCACCAAACAGCAGACAGACAAAGTTAGCACCTAGCTGGAGAACATAGTGGAGAGTTAGCATTTTCTATCTTCTTTTAAAAGAGCTAAAAGGAGCTTAATGTTTGTCATGTGACCAGAAACAACTCAAAATAAATGCTAATTATGCTCCATGTCTGCTGAATGTGTAAATAGGCAATTGTTTACCAGCACTTTTGTCATTAGTCAGTAAGTGTTGCCCCCAAGTGGCCAAAAAAATATTAATGCAGATTTAACATTTTTGTAAAACTTCTCTTTCTAAACTCTGTCAACTAGTTAGCCACAGCAAATTGTTCAACAACTTGTTCCTGTTTACCCACTGGCACCAGTGATGTTTGACGTTAAAGATATACTATGCAGGATTTGTCTGTTGGTGTTTGTTGGCTCAAACGAGCAGCTAGAGAGTGAACAAAGAGTGAACAAAGAGCAAGCAGCACTGACAACAGCCTTGAATCAGATAAATAAAACATTATTTTCTGATTGTTTCACAGTGGTTGCGTTCTAAAGCACAAATAAACACACCCACACCTCCACACAACCCTGCGGGAAGGTGCCACATTCCCATTTTGTATGAATGCAGAGCTTCATCCTGTCTGCTGTGGCGTCTCTGCTCTGTGAGAGTGTAGCTAAGCCGTGCCCTCAGTCAAGCAGACACACAGACCTGCAGCTCTTTATACATCCATGACACAGAGACAGAGAGCAGAGCAGAGCAGAGGAGAGAGACAGAGAGAGCAATGTAACCTGGTCACTAAGCTACAAGTCCCAACCTCACACCCTGCACGCTGTTATTGGCTCAAGGCTACACACCCGCTGCCCAAAGGTTGACACCCAGAAGTGTCCCAAACACAGAAAAATAATAAGAAAATAGAACAAAGAGCTGAGTCTCTGCAGATAAATACACTGCCACACACGTCTAGTGGGTCATAAGTGATGACTGAGAGGGATTACTTTTGTATGAGTCTACAGTGTTTTTTAGGAAAATCCTGCATAGTATACTTTTAGGGTGAAGAAGAAGAAAATATAAATGAGCAAAAACTTTAAAATGCAAAAAATCAATTAATGCAAATTGTATGTTGTCATATACATAAAACTTCATTATCTAAAATTAGTTAGCAATTTTAGAAAAACATTTAAATGTGCAAGTGTTTGCTAACACGTTATCTATAACAACTTTACAAGCTTCTGCCCATGCAGCTGCTGGCACCAGATGCACTGACACAACACAACTACAACTGCTTTAATTAACAAGAGAATTCACTTAGAATTCACCAGTATAAAAATAGAGCTCCTACTGTTGTTATCTTGGCAAAGTTCTAGTTCTGGTAGACTATTCAGAGACATTCATTGGCAGCTTTACAGAACACCTAACCTGAACACTAACCATATGAACTTCTTCACAGTGTGTACCTTTGTATGGTGGTCTGTTTTTTACAAATGTGTCTGTATTGTAGAGTTGAGCTGACAGAAGATAGGATATCTGTTTAGCCACCATATGTGTTGTGGTTCTTTGTCTGAAAATGGTATTCCTTTTCAAGAAACCAACACTACACCAATGTCAGTATTAGGCTCAGTTTCTACATATTACTAGTGTTAGGTGACTGGTCACTGGAGAATTTCAATGACCATCTTCAGGCTCCAGAGAACACTTTCATGACCAACCACCAAACCAGCTAGCCAGTAGTCAGCTATTCTGCCTAAAATAAACAGAATCTTGAGATCCATTTTTTCATAAGTGCTTTTTAGTGGGAAATCGTTAAATGCCTGAGTCTGTTGACATTTTCATGACGTCATCCTGGTTCACAACAGTGGGACTGTGCTGTAGCTCAAACACTGAATCAAATCCCCACACATACACACTTTGTGACCTTTGTGGCTACATTGGATGCGGAGGATTGCAAACCAGGACCTTCAGTGACGCTGTCTGGTCTTGGAGGCACCAATCAGAGCATCCCTAATATGCCTTCTCAAGAGGAATGTGTGTGACTGTATGAGTGTGTTTATGTGTGTGTGTAAGCTGAGTCTCCATCTGTCTACTCAGTGGCTACTGTGTATACAGTATGCATGCATGAATCCTTGCATATGTTTCTGTGTGTATAGGTAAGACTGTGCTTATGGTGGCTGATGTGTGTGCATACATACAACTATGAATTATGCACATTTTCACGTGTGTGTGGAAGAATGTGCACCAACACGTGCACGCATTACAGCGTGTGTGCATATTTTCTATGTACATGTACAAACATCTAGTTAGTATCATTTCCAGTAGACACATGTGTGCCTGTGTGTAGCAGACTGCTGCGCGTGTGTTTATTTATGTGTGTGTGTGGTTGCTGCAGGCAGGTTGAAGATTGTCTCCCCCCTGAGGGCCTCTCTCTCCCTGCAGCATGTGGGAACCATGGCGCGTTGCCAGGATACAAGCCCCTCGTCTGTACTGACAAGAAGACATGAAGAGCAAAGATTAATTATTTACAAGCAGACCCCTGTACACCACGTCTGGCTTGGCACTTCTCCTGCATTAAATGTCACTATCTATGAAGCCATCCGTTTTATTGCTTATTCTATTTAAGCACTGTGGAAAATCTGTTGCACCGCCCTGTGCTCTCTCATATAGAATTCTCACATTTAGGGCAATTTCTACAGCAAAAATAAAGCTCTTTTAGAGTGGAATAACCAGTTATGATGGAGCTTTTTAAGACATCTCTGCACAAAAGCCTGTTTTAAAAAGCAGTCGTTAAACAGGCACGAATGCTCCCTGCACTCTCATAGCTATTTTCAGTGTGTTTGCAAGCTGGGATCACCAGTGTCCTCTGGGCAGCCTTCTCCCCTGCTTCATCTAATATTTATGGGGTCTATACGCCGCTGACTGACTCGAAGATCCGCTTTCTGAGTGCAGCAGATATTTACAAAACATATTAGAATGATTCATTTACCATCACATTCGTCTTCGGCGTCGGCTCTGCCTTCCCTCAGCCTCTGTCTCGCTAAATGACGAGACATCCAGAGGCACTGAGGGGTGTGATTGAGTGAGTTGTGAGTTTATCGCTCTGATGGTTTTTTATTGTTGCAGTTGAAGCAAGCACAGAGACTAAAACACACTATACTACTATACTAAGGGCAGATACAGACTCATTACAGTAATATTAAGTAATTTATTGTGGCACAGATCCAGACATGTGCTTCCTAGTTTTGGCTGTGACAAAGCTGGAAGTGAAGGCATCCGTGCTGCTTCAACCCGGGCTGGTCCTTTGTTCTCATTTCCTACCACCTCTTTGTTGTGCTGCTGACTGTCTGTCTGCTTGTCTGTCTTTCTGTCTTTCTGTCTGTCTCTCTGTCTGTCTGTAGCCGGCCAGGGTTTATTTGCATTCCTCCAACACATCCATATTCATGATGGAAGCGGGTCACTCCACGTGGAGATGTGTGTGTGTGTGCGTGTGTGTGTCTGTGTGTGTGTGCAGGATTTAATTGGGCTGTGGTCAGAGGGGATCCTCCACACTGAGTCCCAGGTGGAGAGGGAGCAGGGATCCCACTGTTCTGAGCATTATGCATTTTCTATTGTTTCTTTCCACCTCCTTCTGTACACATCGGCGCTCCTGTGGCGACGGCACAAGACGCCTTTTCATCAGGCTAAATTCGGTCTGATCCAGCGCTAATTCTGCTCATATCTGACGAATTGATTTCAAGGACCACAGGCTGGGAAAGATATATCTTGCTGTGTTTTTCAAAAAGGAAAGAAAAACAATGCGCTGCAGATTTTAGTATGACATTCAATTATTTTATTTTAGTAAACACTGTGGATGTTGGATGTTGCTTTTAAGAATTCAGATGATTTGATTGATGTGTTCAGGGTCATATGCAATTGTAGGAAAGGAATTAAAGCATGATTAGCATTGTTCTTTGTTGAGAAGCAAGAATAATGAAGCATATTTAAGCCTTATTTGCTGGATTGATTTTCAAATTCAGCAGAAGAATAACTACTAATATTCAGTATGTTACCTTTTAAATGACATTGATGGGTGACTGAAAGATGTCACGTCACAAAAACAAAGCCACCTTTCCCTACAGCAAGCATTTTGCTTCATGCAAGGGCTTTTATTATCATCAGAAATGTAATTGCACTGTTGTTGCTGAAGGACAGAGGACAGGGGAACAAAAAGGATCAGGCTCAGAGATATAAAGTACGTGCTGAGCATTAATGCCGAGCCCACTTCTCTCCTTTTATATTTCCCTGCCAGTCTCTGTGACTTCCTTACATGATGGAGCTATTGTATCCCCTTAACCCCCTGTATGTCACATGTCAGGAAACACAATCACTGCTGCAGCCTCCTTCACCCTAAAGTGGAAATGAGCATTAACACCAGGCCGGGATTGTTTGGCAGAACAAGGCTTATTACAGAGGTCAATGGCTCGGGATAACACTGTTTCCATATGTGTTATCAACAGTCTGTGGACTGGGTTGCAGGTCAGGGCCTGGTTCGGTTTTAACACGCCAGTTTCAAATGAGGGAATATGTGTGAGGTGTTTTAATCTTGATCTTTGTTAAATGCAGAGATAAATCAGAAGTCTCTCACTATGAAAAAAGTAATCCTACTGTATTTTTAAAATGCCGAAAAAGGGTCAAGGGACTGTATGAAAATTATCAGGGAGGAGCGGGGGTAAAAAAGGGGGGGATTTATGTATATTTTCTTTTTGCTGAAGAGTGGATAGTCTAAAGTTTTTAGAAGAGCAGGGGAGGGTCTATATTTTATTTCAGCCTTCTCTTGAGCTGTAAAGAGCTACTGTATTAGTGTGGATTATTTAGTCACCAACAGTAATAATAATAATGGTTCCCTTATAGCTCTTGGTTCATAGAGTGGCTGGACTGTCTGGGACCCACTATTCCATGTTTTCCATAATTTACCATAATTTTTTCCATAATATGTCAGATTTGTGACATTGAATATTGTGAAATATAGTTCCATCTACATATTAAGTTTAAAATAGTACACCATTTTAAATTCTTTATGTGCCAAAAGTATTTAACATTACTAATTCTACTAATTCAACACTGTTATATTATTTTGAGATATTAGGAGGAGGGTGTTGCAGTTTTTTTCTAAGTCAAGGCAAATATCCATTGAAGATTTCAGTAAAGCTCAGAATGCCTTACTTTTAAAAAAAAATGAACCATAAGGTTTAGCTGCCCTCTTCACTCGAATAATTTTTGTACAGTCCCTTATTATGAGCAAACTTTTTCCCAGAAAGAGAGCTATCATCATCCAAATTTTTCCAACCTCAAACTTTCTCTGCGTAAACAATGAAACTAAATGGGAAAAAAAGAAGAGAAACACCGAAATCCGTCTCGCCGTCTCTCCTGCCAAACGCCCAAGCTGTGCATATTATGACACAGACTCTAGGTAATTTAACATGAAACGCTCGCAGTCGGTCTTAAAACAATTAGCGGCTTTGTTTGATGGGAGAGAGAAAAGAGTCTATGAGAACTGATTATTGCGATGGGATTTTATATTGCTTTTTAAAAACCAATTAACTCCTGAGAGCTTAGTGGCTTTTCAACAAACGGAACATCGTTAAAGTATTGTTGAGAAACATTGTTGGGCGTGATAATTGGCATCCATTCAGTGCGGCCCTGGCAGACTCTTAGAAAAGGGTCTCGCTGAACAATCAGACACTCAGAGACAGAAGCCTGAGTTGGCATTTCTCTGGCCTCTTTCACCTCATCGCAGATTCTCACTCACAGCCATTTCTCAGTCCTTATCTCTGCTCCAGCACTGCAAACACTCACATTTAACAGGGAACTGAAAGAATACTTCCAATGTAGTCATTTGACACAGTGCAGGGGACATTAGGTGTGTGTATTGTCCATTCCTTCTTGACACTGAGTTTAAAGGAGCAATTTGAATTAACCAGCTGTTTCATACATCTCTTAACAAGTCATGGAGATAATCTCATTGTCCGGCAGGAGAACTGCAAATGTCAGCATTCTTTTCCCTCGACTTCAGATAAAAACTCCTGATATAATCTCCTGTCCTGAATTGGACTTTATGACCTCAGCAGTAATTTGTTGATAGACAAATGTTTAGAGATGAAACTGAATTGAGTACGTACGTAAGCACTGTTACTATTTGTTGTCTGGTTAATGTGTTTGGTAATATAGAAGTCAATAAGACTTTTGCTAATTTAGCTTTTTAATTGATTTCAGGTTCATGGATAAACATGTAGCATGTATATTTGATTGCATACGTTCATATTGCTGCCAACATCCAGACAAAATACACAGGTTAGCGCACCTAACATTTGCTTTGCCTTGTTCACATTATCACATGCAATTCTATATTTGTAATGTCTTTCATCTGATACTGCAATAGGGTTGGACTTTAGGAAAGGATGATTTTTTTCTTCACATAAGTGATACTGTGACCAACTCTTATGATAAGCTTTAACCAAAACAACTTAAACAAATCTGAATCAACACTGAAAAAACAGGTTTAGTGACATTTTTATACAAATGAGATGAAATGTGTTTGTAGTGAGCAAACATGGTGAGCAGGGACAAGCAATCTTACTGATTGTCTTGGGTTCTGTGAACTTCACACCGGCACTGAGGTGAGCAGATAATCACTGAAAGCTGCTTCACCGAAATGAAGCTGATTGTCTACTTGAATCCCTACCTCCATCTGACTGGATGGATGGAGATTAACTCTCATATACCTGCATTCACAGACAAACACCTGCTGAGTCCCTCTCTAATCGAACAGCCATGTCGAGCCACTCTCCGGGGTTTTCGGAGGCCTGGATTCTCTGCTCTCTGTAGAACATGAGACAGACAGACAGTCTCCAGGGAACTTGAAGAAACATCAGTTTAGACATAAAAACCCACTTTCCCCCTCCCATCTATTCTTGCTTCACGTCCTTTTCAATCAATCCTGACATCTGAATGCAGACTGGACTTTGTGTAACTAAGAAAAATATCTACCATTCCTATGGATGCCTTCGTGATGTCGGTGATTGATTCTTTCAAATGCAGAATCACCTTCTCTCCATTTTTCTGTATTAAATTTTCATATAATTAGACTCAAATGTAGATCGACAACACTTCACTTGATACTTATTGAAAAACTGAACACATCATACTTTATATACTTTATATACTTCCCATCCATTCTTACACCTGTACACCTATTCATAAATTTACGGTGTCTGTGGAAATACAACCATGCACACATGCATGGAAAACAGAACATGTGCATGCATAAATCTGCAAAATGCACATATATTCCAACATATTAACGCACAAAGCAGCAGGTGTATGCGTTTCCAACATCTTGACTCCAGTATCTGTGTGTGTACATGTTCCCCTGATGGCCTTTTCTATTCTCTCCTGTATTAAATTCACACTTTTCAACCTCCGCCGTGTATTTTCTTTCTTGTTCTGTTCTGTCTCTGTACGCTTTAACATTTGCTCAGCTCTTACTGCTCATTTACTTCTTCGTGCCTTGAATCTGACTCTCAACAGCTCAGCCTTTCTCTTTTGACATATATCAGTCATATTTCTTGTCAGCAAACTGCATTTGCTGCTTTCAGTTTTAGAGAGGATCTGCTGAACAATAGTGAGGAGCAGATACAAATATACAGTTTAACATTGGGTGATACAATTTACGCATTTCATCAATCTCTAACATTCTAACATGTCCAGAGTTTGGTATAATTTTTGAAATGTGGGGAGTGTTCTATTCCAAATCAGATTTAGATCAAAGAGAATTTTTGGCTGGAGGAGGATTGTGTAGTTGTCTCATGAATCACAGACAACTCTCTTCTTCTCAACTCTCCTTGAGTAAAGAAAACAATATTCCTTTGTGCTACAAGTACTGTGTAATGAACCCAAATGTTTTTTGCGAGTGGCTGAACCAAGTGAGAGAAAAGATATGAATAAAAGATGAAGAAACAATAAGAAAGAAAAAAAAAAAACTTTGAACACACCAAAAGTTTGCATTAAAGAGTCTTGCATTAAACAGACATGAAAAATTCTGTTGTTTACTTGAAGAAATGGGCTTCTTCTTTTCATCACGGCTTTGATCAGAGTGACACAAACAGATCCGGAGAGAGAGAAACTGAAAAAAAAAAAACACTAGTCACATTCCTGATTGACAGCTTTAATTAACAAAAGCAGCGCAGGCTCTGTGCATTTCCTTCCGCAGCCTCTGGGGGCTGAGCCGTGATAACAGGGAGATGCAGGAAAACAATACCTGACTTTACAAACAAATTATCTATTCTCCTAGCGATTGCATTCATGTATGTTCATGTAGGACTTTTTTTTTTTTTAATGAGGATTTTCAATTTGTTGAGGTAAATCAAACTGGAATCCAGCTTGATTGTGTGGAGACGGAACCTAAAATATTCTCTGAAGGAAAAGAGTGAGATACTGTTTCTCTCAGTAAAAGGTTCACAGTTATACCATGTTGTCTGTATAAAAAAATCTTCACCTTCAATACACATGTGATATGATAGCAACAAGTTGATAATTAATTCCCTCATTCTGTAGGCTAAATGGAAGATGGAATACATTCCACAAATAAGATTTGTATGATTAAGAAACAATCATTTTCATGTAAAACACATATCTATACAAATCTAGGAGTGTGATTGTAGTATCTGTAATAGAACAGTGAATATGATGGGATTACATTCAGGGCTGCAGCTGAGGTCATGTGCTAGAATATTGAGGGTTTTGATAACCTGAAGAAAAGCTGACATACTACAATTAAAACACATGGTGAGTCTTTGATATGCACATTCCAGCATTTTAAGACTTCTCCATTATCGCTGTCTGTAGCTGAAAAGTCTATTTCTCAGTGTATGAGCACCGGACGCTTCTCGTTGCAACACCACATTTGTGTAAGTTGCATACGGGACCACTACTGTCTCCAAACTAGTTGTGATGTACCAAAATATGCTCGTATATGTGTTAAGGTGAGCACAGAGAAATTTTGCCCCTTCAGCAGATGAATGTGAAAGCAACCTTCTACCATCAAACTCTGCATATACATCATTCTGCACAGTGAATTTCTGAGTGGACGGGGACTTTAAAGGATATTTAGAGGGCTGGAAAAGGAGAAAATATCCAGTATATCACAAAAAGCCACACTTCAAGAAAATAGAAAAAAGAAAGAATTTTGTGTCACATAAATATATGATTGTTCATCATGATAAAATCCTGGCTACAGACCTGATTTATATAATAAATCTATATAATATAATTCATTTCCAGTATGTTTACCATTGGGTAGATTTAATGCAGAGAAAGACTCTTGTCAGTAAATAAAATGTTCTAACATCAAGTAACATCTAAGAAATAACACATTTCTTATATTTTTCAAGTGTTGATTTTATGTAAGCAAGAAATTACAAATAATCATTTACTATACTATAAACCACAACTTTGAAAATACATTTTCTATAGTCACTTAAAATAATTGATTTCTGTTACTATTATTGCAGTGTGTCTAACACAAAAGCAATATTTTGTGCAACTGAGGTCTATTGTGGCTGCAGCATCTTGATTATCACATTAAGTAGAGCTTGAGAGCAGCACACCACAAGATTTGGGTGGAAAAAAAGTAAGAAAAAAAGATGATTATTATTACAAGGCCATTCTCATTAAAGCTCAGTGGTAGATCAGATCAGATTCTTTGAGCTGTATTTTGAAGATGTACACAAAAGAAAAGACAACAATTTCAATTTCAAAATATACTTTGGGGCCATGGTTGTATGATTTTTTTTTTCCACAACCCAGAGCAGTATGTGTTAAAATATGTTAAATATATATATATGGGGGGGGGGGGGGGGGGGGGTTTGTTAAGAATTAAAAGTAAATTTGATTTTTTTAAAATGTTTTCATGTAATTGACTAGTCTATTGATTGTTGAAATTGAAATTGAAAAAGCAAATGTCTGCTGTCCCTCAAAAAAAAAAAAAATTTTTTTGATACCTAAAAAAGAGTAAATATGAAATTAAGAAAAACTCAGGGATCATAATTCTTGCATGAATGGTTTAACATTAGCTGTAAGGGCTAATCAGAGTTAAACGGGTTATGGTGGATGGCCAGAAGTACTAATTATACAGCAGTTTCCTTTCAGCAGACTTCCCATCACTGCTGTCACGTGTCTCTGAGCAGTAGCATTTACACAGCAGGAATCATTGCAACAAATAAGAGTAAAAAAGAAACAATAAGTGTCATATTGTGCCTACATGCATTACACGAGCAGCAAAACACAATTCTTATCTAAACACTTAGAGACTCAGTGATCATAGTGAAGAGTGGCACAAATAGCAGGCAGTAACATGATGGAATATAGTGACAATGGACTTCCTATTACTGTATGTACTTACAGTGCAGTATTCCCTGCATCTGAATCATTATGTGCAGCGCAGGGAGGAGGGTAACAGTCACTGATTATGGTGTACAGGAGCGGAAATGGCAAGCAGGCATTAGCACACAGCGACATTACCGTTGTCCCTGACAGCCTGTTAGTTGAAGTGGGTTTTAATTAGCTATTTTCCAGTTAGTAAATGGAGGAATTATCAATGGCCCAAAAACAAGATTGAAACTGGGCATGCAACCTACACACACAGAGCAAAAAAACACACACATTAAAGTGCTCACATGCGTTCACGGACACTTCTGAATGTGCACGCATCACACACACTACACACACACAAAGACTGTCATGTACAAAGACAAACACTCCAAGTAAATGACAGATACAGGCATATCATATTTGCATATGTGGCTCACAAATGGAAGACCCCATTATCTAGTTTTAGGGACAAAATGTTCACCTGCTTCCAAACAAATCAGAGCGTGCTCATACAATTCTGTGCTCACTATAAGTGTTTATAAATGAAATGCTTGCTTTCAATTTCAGCTTGTGATGTGAAACACTCCTGGCTTTCTATGCCTCCTTTATGGACCTGCTCTGAGCCGTCATGGCCGAGGCCGTCACATTATGATGATAACAGAATGCTGAAGTTATTAGCCTGCTTTTTAATTAGATTCTCTCCTTCCACCTTGCACAGGCAAAATTGTCCCCTCTTGATTTTTTTTTTCTTTTTATATATGGGTGCACCACCGAGGCATTATTAATATTTAGATGAGAAGCCCCTGCTCCTGCCTCAGAGGCGGCTGGTAAAAGCAGCCGTCCCCTGATGCTTTAGGATGGATGGAGGGATGGATGGATGAATTCCCCTGATGGCCCTTCATCTCTGCTGCCATGCAGCCGCTCTAACAGAGGAGAGGAGGTTTCAGGCTGTTTGTAGTGCAGCTATATAACGTGATGCTGTGCAGGTTTCTTTAAGGTCTACAATACTGTTAAAAGCACTGCAAATGTATCTTGCATTCATGGCTTCACTTTGCTGTGTGTGGGTGTATTTTATATTCCTGTGGATAAGTAGATGAAATGACATCATGAATAGATTTTTCCATGTTGTTTGGCAACAGAGAAAACCTAAAAGACTAAGATGTGTTATATAATATATTGTTATATTATAGCTGTCACTTAGGCCATAACCATCAGTGTAGATGAATTAGGAAAAATAGAAAAAAGTAGTGAAAGCAGTAAATGACAAATAAACCATTACAGTCAAAATTTTATTCTTGATACTAAGTATTAAAAGTAAAAGTCATCATTATACAGAATGTGACATTTCAAAGTGTTTAATTATTATACAGGATATATTATTATTATAACATTTAAATATTATAGCTGATCAAGTTTAACTGTTTCATGTAGTGTTAGGTGTTCAGTCTATGTAAGATTATATGTTTTGCACTGCAAAAAACTCCATCTTGCATCTTGTAGAATAATTATTGAGTATGAAAAGTCATTTTGTTAGGATAATAAGCTAAAATCACCCAGACTAGTTAGATTATTTCAGCCTGCTTCCAATAGAAATTAATTTGTTTCATGATTTTTTTTTAGAAATGAATGTGAGAATCTTGAAAGGGAGATCGCTGCTCTAGAATCAAGAAAAATGACCCTTAATCCAAGAAAACTCATTAGACCAGTTCACTGGTTTTAGGAAAATAAGACTTTTAGGATGCAACAACAGGCAAAAACGGCATAACTGTAAGATGGAGAATTTTGCAGTGTGTGCAGTATGCAAAATGTTCATCTACAACTCGTAACTATCAGTAAGTGTAGTGGAGTAAAATACATTAGTTTGCTCTGAAATGTAGTATTAAGCAACATAAAATGGAGATACTCAAGTAAAATACAAGTACTTAAGTACAATACTTGACTAAATATACTTAGTTTATATTGTTAGTTTTTTCCAATTTTTCAAGTATTTTTGCCATTTATGATATACTTTATATCACAGTATGTCCAACGTATGTAAAATTACATTAAAACTAATGTTCAATACAATGAATTTTGTTTGTTTTGTTCTAGTTCACTTTTGATTTTTTTTTTTTAATTTATTTACAATTTCCTTGAAAATACTAATTTCAAACAGGAATTTGTAAAATAATAACATAATATGATTTGACTTGATATCAAGACACAGTAATATTGAATTATTGCTCAGCTGTATTATCACTAATATTATATTATTTCCTGCACTTACATGTACTGTGTAAACAACAGCTGTCTGTATGGAAGAGGAGATGGCTAAATTCTGCTTTTCATAACTCAACATTTAAAAAGGTTTCAGTCTTTTGACCAGAGGGTTGTTCAATTAAATCAACACTGAGGTGTGACTCCACACACAATGGCGACCTTACCGCTGTGTAAGTTCAAAGGAGAAAGTTTGCCACAGACAGAACGAAGTCCTGAGGCTTTGTCAAACAGTGCTGGGGAGACTTCTTGGAGTGTAGGTATAGTTTGAGTGAATTGAAGCCGAGCAAACATCTGAAGCCTTTCAAAAATGAATAACAATTAGGTAATTAAAAAAAAAAAAGTGGCCCTCTCCAAATGGTGTGTAGGAGAGACAGCTGTTCCTGCAGGTTAGCTGAGGTGAATAGAGGAGAGAGACAAAACTCCCTGATGCAACAATGAAGCTGTCTACATTCTTGTTTCACAATTTTCCTGAGACCTTCTAAAAGTAATAACAGTATAATAACACTTATGAGATAGAATATGCACAAGCAGATGATCAATGATGTTATTCTGTGATGAAGTGTGATTCCCAGAAACCCTTTCAACAACCTTAACTTCTAACAATGGTGGAGCCAAACATTTCCAGTGAAAAAGAGTGATGTCATGTCCTTTACTCAAAAACACTTCAATACAGTGTGTCAATCTGCATGAAGTCACCCTCACAGCTGTGGAGGGCCCTCCGTATCAAGAGGGTGGGTGTAAATTAACAGGTCTGCAACACTCTCCACCTCCACCCAGCAGGAAACAGCTGTCACCATGGACACTGATAGACGCCTTTCTTTTTACATTTTAACAACATATTCATAGATTTTGGCTACTTTTGGAACAAAGAAGTTATGAATAATCAAATCAATCAAATAATAGGAAAATTCCATATCACATAAAAGGTCAAAATGTGCTATGGGAAGTGGGGGATGCACAGGAGGAGTTTGTACTTGCAACCTCTGCATTTCTAAATGGCTGATCCACCATGAAAAAACAGTAAAAATGCAGCAAAGGGTACATGCCTAATATAATAATTCAAGCTGCTATATTAGTATATTAGTAACAATCAACCCTGTCCCCTAGAAATTGCATTTATATGCTACTAAAAGGCAACAGATTTGAAGGAAACAAAATGCCGGCTGTATGATGTTTTCTGTCAAGATAATGAGAAAATGTTGTTAATTAATATATTTGACAAGTCACAAACATATTGATACTGAATGTATCAGTAAAATATTCAGTGACAATATATTTCTTTTTTCCACCAAAATACCTAGTATTGTAATTCAATATGTGCTGGTAGTAACTACAGCATTATACATTTTTTTATGGTTATGTTCAGGCACTGGCAGGGAAATATTGTGGTTTGATACAGAAAAAAGTCTGCAGTGACTTGAATCACAACATCTTTATTAACATTTAACCAAAGTGTTTTTATTGCAAACCCCAGACTTTAATGTAAATGTCCTGCATTATGTACACCCACCATCCACCCTGACCCTCTCCCCACCACATCAGTGCAATTTACAGTATAAATGTAGCACTTCAAAACGTTGTCTGTGATCAGAATCCAGCAACACAAGCCAGCGATTATGTTTGCTAACACAAAGTAATTTGGAAAATCTCTTGTAGCAACAAGCCTGGGAAAAAAATTTCACTTGAGTCTACAGTTCCCCTCAGCTTTATGGAGCATTTTAGCGTCTTTTAGCTCATTGTTTTGGTCTTTACAGCCCTATTCACTCTCATCAGTGTTTTCAGTGGAACAACCCTGATAAGAGCAAACACACAAAGTTAGCAGCTAGCTGGTGAACACACTGGAACATTTAGCAGCTAAAGAGCCAGATATTATTCTCAGGAGTTGGTGGAGACCAAAAACAGAGTAAAAAGAGAGTGAAGAAACATGGTTCCAGATGAACGCTAATGCTTCTCTTTGTGTCTACTGGATGTCTGAATAAGCCACTGTTTGCTAATACAGTAGCCACATCAACTTTGTAAGGTGATAATATGTTAGTGTTGTTTTTACAGGTTGAATGCGTCAATCAATGAATGCAGCTTTAAGATAGTAGCAAGACAGATGTTGACTGATGTTCTAATTATGTCTTTGTTAAACTACATTTATGAAACATTGCCAATGGTCAATTTGTCATTTAATCTTAATGTATCTCACAGAAAGGCTTGGTTTCTCCTATGATAGTCCTGTGGTCTGGGACCCAAGGCAAATCCTGAACTACTGATTTTAAAAGTTATGAAGCTCTGATCTCTTTGAATTAAACAGTAACTTGCTGCATAAATTAGGTCTCTCCCTCATGAGCAGATGCCATGTAAACATTCCCCTGTCTTTCCCAAGTCGCAACAGTCTTGAAAAAGTCATGCATGGAGTCACGGTGAATTCTCATTGAGTGTGACATCTCTGTGATTTAAATGGAAGACCTGTGTACCGCTGAAGTTTACCAACATCAAATATAAAACAAAACAAAACCTCCTTGTTCCAGCGAGACCGCTTCACTGCTAAATATTTCAAAAACCTTCCCTCTTTTTCCTCTTGCCAGCAATCAGGAAACAATCTTTCCTTGTCTCTCCCCGGTATCTTCAGGGACTCTGGGTACAGAGTGTGAGGGAAGACGTCTGAATGCGAGATGACTGCTCCAGATCCGACGGTGGATGGGTGTAGCTGGTGGAGGGTGGTTTAATTGGAGATGTGGCTGGCTTCTCCTGCGGAGGGAGAATAGGAATATGAGTGGCTCCCAGTGGCTCGGCGCATCGCATAACCAGTGACCTAGAAAGGGAACACTGATCATTCCCCGGAGTTGACGGCAGAGGAGCCTCACTCCTAACGAACACGGGTGGCTGAAGTCTGCTGCTGATCAGAGAAAACAGAGGCATTGTGGGTATGCGGGATGAGCAGCAGAGCAGTAGCAGCGTTAAAGAAGAGGAGATGAAGTGAGTTTCTGTGGACTGCTAGAGAAGAATCCAATCCAATTTATAAAATGATGCTGTAAGACCTAAAATTCTGCTTCATGTCACATGACAGGACATGGTGTAACCTTACAGGTGCAGCACTGAGTTATCACTGAGACAGAGGACATCTCCTGACAGGATGTAGGATGGGTGGAGTGACACAACTCCTGATGTGACACAGTTCCAAACCAACACACATGACATTCAAAAACATTCTAAATTGTGAATAAATTACACAAAATCCTTCACATGGATTCACGCGTCTGATTGGCTACATTAAGAAAATCACGACAAATATACTTTTCAAACAGAAATCAAATGAAAGTTTGCAAATTTGATTGCACATAGTTTTTCCACGTAAACCAACCTTCCCATCCAATATTACATTTTATTTTCTGATAACTGCCACAACAACAAACTACCTCTATGTTCCATGGCTCAGTCCCCTGTGCCTTTTTTCCCTTTGCTGTAATCCTAATCAAGATTAGTTAACATCTGTTATTTTAGTACACTTGGCAGTATTAAGCTCCTTTTTGTAGCATGTTGTTTCCACCCTTGTTCTTTGAATGGTTTTTTTGGTCTCCATGTAGTTTACAAGACTTAGAATTCAGCAGGATATCTGCTATCTCTCAACAGACCACACATTTAGACTTGGATGAAACCTAACCATTATGTGTGTTTAAATGTGGAGACAGCCTGGATATGCACTTGTCAGATCAACCACAGCAAAGCTCTCTCTGTTCTTTTGTTAGATGACAGTCCCGACCCAAAACTATACCAGCCCCGCAGGATTTCTTCTGGTCCTGCTTATTACTACTCTGGGATATAGTGTTACAACATGGGGTTAATAGTAGTAATAATTAGTACAACCATCATGCTTTATAATGAGGTGAACCAGAAAGAGAAAGAAAGAGGCTCCCATTAGTGGTGGGGGAGAGGACTCCTGCGTTTCTCCATCAATTAGCACTGCAGCCAAACCAGAGGAGCACTGCTGATTACTGAAGGAACTGCACACAGCCAGCCAGCCAGTTGTTCAGTCATTTGATACACCAGCTTAGTTACTGGATGACTTTGATTCAGCAGGCCCAGATGGGGCAACGAGAAGCCAATCCCACTTTGGAAATCATTAAATATTCAGCCAATCAGCCAGCAGCTGTATAGCCAGGTAGTCCATTAGCAAGGCTTATTAGACGGTGAGGTTAGAAACTTGCCAGAAACATCAGCCAGACTGAGAGATGGTCAGCAGCTCCTCTGATGCACCCTTTTAATTAACCATTCCTGCATATTCTGGATGTGTCTTGGTGATCTGAAAAACGAAAGCATGTGTTAATAAATGAGACCTAACAAAATGCACATACTACCTTTTTTGCTGTTTCCTTATTTGTATGATGCTGCAATCTGCAAAATACATCCTATGATTTAGAACAGTTGCTCCCAACCTCGGGGTTCATGAGATTATTACCAGGATAGAAAAACAGAAATAACATTTTTACTACACAAAATTAGTTTTATGTCTTGAAACAGTCCTCTGGCCTTTCCTTTTTGAATTATTAATTACTGGAATTTTTTACATTTTCATGCCTCTAAAAATGATTCTGATTAAACTGGGGAACAGATATGCTGCTTGGTTGACCTAGTCATAAGGCATAGACATATTCAATCAGTGACAATGGGTCACAAGTAGACAATGCTTTGTTTTAGGGCTCAACAGCCAAAAAGGCTAGGAAAACAGGTGTAAAAAAATAACCACAATGATCTACTTCTTCGAGATAAAGATTTCTCCAGTAATCTACTCAAATACTGAAAAAAATACTTATTGTAAATGAAAAATAAAGGCACAACATCTTATGTGATACACACTTAATTTACGTATTTGTAGTGCATGGTATAAAAAGGTTTGACCAGGTTTGAGGCTGAAATGTTACTAGATTGTGTCCTCTTTTTCCTCTCAAAGAGAATCTCTCCCCATCCTTTCATTTGTCTCCCCGTTGACGTGCATCACAGCCTTCACATTAATCACCAGTCTGTCGCGCCTTTCTCTCCTCCTCCTGGTCTCAATTTATTCACATTCCTCTCTTTCCCCTTCCTTTACCGTGAATCACGCCTAATTAGGCGCTCTCTAGATCTGATTTTCATAAAAGGCTCGGGGGAAGAGGGGGGGGATTTCGTTATGACAATTATTTTTCATATATGGAACAGGGACAATGGATAAATGGTTATTAGTATTCTCTACCTTAAAGGAAATCACCAAAAGATCCCACTTTGTTTCTGAAATTACAAAGAGGCACCGCTGTTTTTGAATGTGCGGGACAATGTCATAGCATGGCAGATAACAGGCACGGACCTTTATGTGTCACATGGGAAATTGAACATTAGATTTGATAAGAAAAAAAAAAGAAATGAGTATGTGAAATAGCCTGTGTTTACTTCTATTGCAAAACATTAAAAACACTACAATTTCAGCTATACAAAACTTGAAAAAAAATATATATATTACACAATAGCAGAGCTTCATTGACAGGATGTTTTTCCATGTAGAACTGACTGAGTCTGCATCTGGCTCTCTTCAATATCGGTCTGGTGCAGTAGGCTTCTTTTGTTCCAATTAGTGGCTACCATGGTTGCAAGTGCAGCGCTCTTCAGTAGATCCATATTAAACATAAAAACAGACAGAAATGAATAGAATACAGAAATATTTCAATTCTTTAGTAGAAGCAGCATATTCATCTTATCTATCTCAGTACATATTACACACATGCACAGAAAAATAAGCATATGTTCCAAACACACACACACACACACACACACACACACACACACACACACACACACACACACACACACACACACACAAACACACAGTCCAGCTTTTAAGTATTGAATAAATGAGTTTTTACATTATTCAGAACGTATGTGCCGATCGTCCCATTAAGAGCAGCAGTACCTAACAGCCTCGGGGTGGATGCAGGGGGCGAGAAAACATTGGTTTAGGTGGGGAAGATCCGGTGACGTCCCCGGTTATATTAACAACACACACACACACATATATTCATGTACACTGATGATGTCTTCTGCCATACTGAGTGGGCTCTATTGTTTACGACCCCCTGGACAGGGTCTCCAGATGGCAGGGTGCCTATTACTGCGGCCCCTACTGTGAGGGCCCCACTGTGTATGTGCACGTGTGTGTGCAGTTACACTTGCGCATGTGTTTATCTGCGAACGTATGTAGATGCAAATACATGCAGAGAGATGTTCATCTCTGTATTTGTGTGCGTTTGTGTCTATATGTCTGCAGGGCAGTTGTGTGAATGTGTGTGTGTGTGTGTGTGGATGCAGTAAGGGTGAGCCAGAGGCGACATACAGTGAGACACCAGTGTGACATTCCTTCAAAGGCCTCATCAGAGCCTTTCCCCTACAAAGGAGAGTGCAGTGCATGCCTCCGGGGGATTAGCTTGGCCTCGGTCATTAGGCCTCAGCCAAATGGCCCTGAGGAGATGCTGGCTGGATATATAGCATGAAACACATACAACACTCACACAGCCGTATGGTGGGCCCAGCTCATGAATATCATTACATAGTAATGGAGGATAACTACCGAGGGATAAAGCTCCAGCATCACACAATATGTTTTTCTGTGCCGTCAGGGTGGGATTCAAGGCAGAGTATGGACATTAAATAAAAGTCCATATTTTTAAAGATTCTCATCTTTCTGATTTCAGTTAAATGCTAGATGAGTCATATATTATTGTTATGAATTGTCTCTCTCAAAGTAGGTTGCTTCAAATAGGACACTTTCATTTTGTGCAGTTTAAGAAATAAGAGAGAATTTTAAAAATTAAAGGTATGTAAGAGGAGAGAAGACAAGAGCTCATCTGGTCGAGATGTTTTCCATCTCTATCAGCGCTCATTGACGACTATCCTCCACCTCTGACCTTTATCACTGATGCAGCTCACTGATCAACATTACATCACATTGATCAGCAGAGGAAGAGCCACACATCAATACTGCAATCAATCTCCACAGGTCACAGAGGGTGAGCAGACACAGATTGCATGTAACAGGATTATGGCAAATTGGATTGAAAAAGATTGGTAAACTGGTGATTTATCACCATTACTAAAATGAAGTAATTGCATAAAGAGAAAGAGTTAAATTATACAAAAGGTGAGACTGTGCAAAAACTAATTTGAAAGGACAAAATGGCGTTTTATTTGAGCTTCTGATTGCAGTGTGATGATATACTCTTATTGCACAATTATTTCATAAAATAGTTGTGCTGGAAATTACTTGTTTAATATCTGATGGTATGAATGTTGAGTATTTCAAAAGTTAATGAAAGTTTTAGTTTAGCTTTGAGCAGAAATGATTAGTTGATCAACAAAAACATATTCTGTAATAATCCATTTTGTACTGTTGATCAGACAAAACAAACTTTGTTATAATAGTTAACTTGGGCTGCAGGAAATTGTGATTGGCATTTTCCACTATTTTCTGACATCATATAAACCAAACAATTAATCAATTAATCGAGAAAATAATCAGCAGATTAATCTATAAGAAAAATAACAGTTGGTAGGAGTTACCGTGAGATTTCCTGATGTGTGGTGGAATACATTTGAATGACGGAACTAAATTTATTTGTTGTTTTATTAATCTATTTTCTTTAATGTCTTTTTTCTATTTCTACATTTGTCCATACACACTTTAATCTTTATGTGTCTCTACTTCATATTCTAGTGTGCAAAACTCCCTGGAATCAATGAAAACGAGTGAATTTCCCTATAAAACATCCATTCCAGCTGAAATACATCTCTTTTCTGTTCAGTTTCACTGCATCAAAATACCTCAAAACAAAAGCACCTTACATACAATTTCTTCTGCATGCAAGAGACCAGTCACAGAGGAAGACAGAGGGGGAAAGATTGACTTGGATATAGATAAAAGGGCAGATAGATGAACATTAACATCAGTAAATATATCCAGTCACCACAGCGACATATCTGGACTGTTGAGACAATTCATTACCTGCAGGATAGCTGACAGGACGTGCTGTGATGCTTCCCTTTGTACGGCACAGAGACACGCTGACATTTCAACATAATGGTGCCAATAATGCATTCATCTGTTCCCCGTTTATGGACCAGCAGTCAGGACTGATGCGATAGTCGGGACTGATATCATAATATGTAGCGCAAGCTGCTGCTGCATCTTTGATGGGGAACATTTGACTTTTAGCATTTAGATAAACAGAGGACTGAAAAGAAGGTAAAAGGATATGATGTGGGTTTTATATTCTTTCTATTCATGGAAATTCAGCATATTGCATTCTCCTAATGTGGAAACTTTACAGTGGTTGTATTGCCCTTTCTATGGTACCACGATTTAAAAAGATTTTACAAACACTGCAGGTCTCTTTTTCAAACTTCTCCACTCCTCCACCATCATCATCATTCTTTGCACGGCATTGCTCTCCCTCTTGTTCCCCTTTTCAGTCAGTGATAAATTATTTACACAGAGTATGGATCTACAAGCCCTCAATGCGTTGCAGTTGCTGAGCCACATTGCCCAGGGGCGGAGGAAGGGGGTGGGTGAGACGGGTGGCCGGGCATTTTACGAAAGAGCGAGCAAGCGAGGCGAAAATGCAGCGCTCTCCAAAGGTCATCGCCACCCACCGGGTCTCCTGTGATATTTTCATTACTGAGGTGAAAAACGCCCGCTCCACTGCACTCAGCTCTCTGTGTATGTGCACCACCTTCAGGCCTGCCGCAGTAATCCCCAGTGGCAATATGATGTGGTGGGCATGATGGAGGGGAAAGGAAGAGGGATGTTATTTTGGTGTGTGTAGAGGTGTGCTGCTTAGAGAGGGGAGAGGAGAAAAGGTGAGGAGAGGAGAAAGCAAGGAAAGGGAGATGAAGAGAAAAAGAGTTGAAGACAGAAAGGGGCCATAAAATGCAAAATTAGGAGAAAGGACAATGAGAGAAACAAGAGGACAAAATAAAGAAGTAGAGGAGAGCGAAAGATGAAAAGAAGTAGATAAAGAAAGGAAGAGAGATGGGGAGAAAGAGGAGAAAGAAGAGACTTCATTACAGGGACGTGTCTCCTGCTAAAGCTGGGAATCAGATAGGCTCTGATTGTTTTTTCTTAGATACACTGTAATCTCGCTGATCTCCAAACAGTGCTGTAATTGGATTCCTCTGGGATGATCAGGAAAAAAAAAGTCCTATTAACCGCTGTCTGTTTGTCTCCAAACAACAGGACCAAGAGAAGGGAAAAAAAAGATGATAACCCAAAAGATAGATCAAGGTTTGGATTTTTGTAAAAAAATTTATGATTAAAAAATTTGATTATTTTCTCCTAATGAGACTAGAAACTGTTTGATTCAGAATCACAGATTCTGATGCTGAAATATGGATTCATTACCTTATTGTGACCTGTCAGACTTGCAGCCATGTAGCCAGGAGATCCACTGATGTCCCAGTATTTACTACTGGTCAGTTATTTCATTTTTTTTTTTTAGTTCTTTTCCTCGTCTATTCAACAGAAAGCTTTATAATAACAGTTAGATTGAATTCATCAAATGATGTTTATTGTTCATGTGCAGCACTGTTGGGCCCACATGTGTGCTCAATTAATCTAGACAGTTGTTTATATACTTTGGGTGAATGTTAAATATGAAATCTTCTTGTAGTCTCATATTGGTTAGAAATTTTTGACAGAGATTCTTTTAGGATTTGTTCTCCAGTTTTCCCAGTAAACTATAGATAAATCAATATTTCAGAATAATAATCTATCTTGGTGTTACTGGATGGATTTGATTTAAATGATAAGGACTATAGTATAATTAGGACAATAGTGTATTGGATCAAGACACAAGAGCTTTTGTATTTCAGAGATATAAAGGTGGTGAAATGAATGTGTTGTCCTATGAAGGTCTTTTTCAAAATACAGAATCTCATTATTATAACTGAAGGTGCAGTCAAGAAAATGAAGTGTCAGTATGTGTGTTTCAATCCACCTGTTTTTATTTACATCTTTAATTTGCACATTAAAAAAACTTGAGTGGAAATGTCAAAAAAAAAAAAAATTAAAAAATGTCATCTTGAAATGTCACAAAACAGTTTTTACGCCTTGCTGAGGCAGACTGTGACGCTCATCAAATTAATACATGCAACAACATTTCAAATTGCCTCTATTCATAACTATTTCATTATATTCCATTTGGAGAGTCATGAGTCTCTGCCAGTCACTGCAGTTTGTAAACTTTTAATTTGTTTTGACAATGAGTCAATTAAATTATCTTTTGTTTTTTATGATAACTCGATATTTTAATCACTTCTCCCCTAAAACAACATTTCAATGCATCCCAGAAAGTACTTGATACTGAATTGTTATTATTCATCATAAATTGATTTATGTATGTATGGAAGAAAGATAAATGTCATATTTCCATCATGTTTTCTAAATTGTTTTCAGCATTTGAGATTTGACTGGTTCTCTTTTGTTGTTCCACCCTCTTCTTCTTCAATGGTTTAATTGCCCCTGACTGGAAAATTAGCACCACCAGCTGTTTGTCCTGACTCCACATATTCACATAACAGCAGTGGATGTAAAAACACACATTGATTCAAATTCAAATTAATTTGCATAAAACTTGCAGTACACTTGAACCAAAACCTTGCTTTTTTAACTAATGAATCATATGTGAACTTGAATTGTGGATGAAAATCATTGAAACAGTCCAACAGTCCACACCAGAACAAAGGTATCATCAATGAAACAGACATGGAAGTTTATGACAATGTTTGATCATCCCATAATCTGTTTGAATGTAACATTTATTATAGCACGATAACATTGTTCATGTGTATGTACACTATCTCTGATGACCATTTCAGTGTATTTTTCTTAATGTTTTCTGTGATCTTGTGTAATAAATTATAAATGATTGTATTTAATTTATTCAAGGAGATGCTGCTTAAGGAAAAAATCTAAGAGAAAAGAATGGGATTGATTTTTCTCTGTGTCAGTGATCAGTAATCAGAGGTCAGTGCTTTTCTGCTGACATACAGTACACACACATAAACACACAAAACAAGCATCCGCCACGAAAATTGTTTGCATAGCCGAACACCAAAATAGATTCCTTTTTAATTATATGACAAGATATTGTACTTTGAAGATTTCTCATATAACCCTGAAGCAATTACTGTCACTGAAGGTGTGTGAAATTGGTGTAAAAACGCTAAAGCTGACTGTTAATTAATTCTTCCTTTGAAATGGCATTAAAACTCCCCTGAAAATATAAATCCCTACAGTAATTGCCGTAGTAAACTCTTACAGGGATGGTGAGGGGGATATAAACCGGGCCGAGCAAAACAACTTTGTGGTAACAGGTTCATTTGAAAGCTTTCATCCGTTAACGTTTTTTCATTTCTTCCCCTCTGCCACGGGGAGGGGAAGCAGGCGAGTAGAGGGAAGGCGGATGGTGCAAGCCATATTTAAATTTCACTTTCCTTAACAATCCCAGCTTTTTTCTTTTTTTTTTAAATTATTTCTCTTAACTCAACTGCTCCTTTCCTTTCTTTGTTCCATCTATATTTCCTCTCTCTCTCTCTCTCTCTCTCTCTCTCTCTCTCTCTCTCTCTCTCTCTCTCTCTCTCTCCGTCTGTCCCTTTATTCTGCAGCCAATCCTTTTAAGGCTTCCATTAGAGGTTCTAATCAACTGATGTCTCTCTGACGCCAGCGCCTGTTGGAACTTCTTTCAGGGCATCTGTTGATCTTCTGGGTCGTACTCTCTCTCTCTCCCTCTTTCTATGTCTTTCCCTATATCTCTCTATCTCAGTAAAACAGGACCACAGGGAGTTTTTCTGTCTCTGTTGTTTTGACCCTTTATTCAGGCTGCCACATCTCTGGCCCCTCACCAGCAGTGTCACCTGTTAGCGGACTAGTGCCATCACTTTCCATTTAGATTCTACACACATCCTCTTCTCCAGCTCTCCTTTATTCTTTGCCTAGAAGATGCCATCAAATTCTCTGGTGCACTACGTTATAGCTCTGTATAGCTGTACAAATGTTAATACAAGGCATTTTTTCCCTTCTACAACTACCCCACATAACAGCCTTCCATAGAAACAGAAATAGTACACCATTTCTTCTTGGTTGGTGCTAGATTGGATGGGCTGGAGGGATGATTCAAGAAATTCTTGCGAGATTTGTACACTAACTTTAGCCTAACCCTAACTTTAACCTAAATCTAGCATTTCTTTGCTGGTTCTCTGTGGCTGACTTGCTCCTCTGTCAACTGCACATGCTCAGTAGGAGGAGAATTACCCATTTTGGTGTTTTAATGTGCACAGAGGTATTTGCAGAAATGAGCTGAAACTCCTGCTGTGGAGGAATGTCGTTGTAGCTCGAAAACGGTGTTAGAATTTAGCCGGCTGTAGACATGGTCTAAGTGTTGTGTTCCTCCCAGGAGGGGGTCTAGTCGGCAAGCTGTCTCACTTTCATGGGTTGTGGTGATTGCAAATGACCAGACTGTCAAAACCCACAGCAATGGGTAGTCCAGTAACCTCTGGACTCTGTGTGTTATCCCTTGATTTGAATCACAATGTGGAGTAATGTAGGGAGTGCTCACATCACAGTTGGGGTCTAATGCTGCGTTCATGTCAAACTGTAATTACGACCGAGTTGGAAATAACATTGGATTTTTGAATTCCATTTTTGTTGCTTTTGCTATCAGCAGTGTGTATTCATAATGTAAATACATCAACATGTCAAAATACCATAAATATCATGACTAACTTTTAGGATTTATGATGAAGTACATATGCTGATTTCTTTATAAAAGAATTTTAATGTCAGTCAGACCTTTGACCCTCCCCTAGATTTACCTGTTTTCATTATTATCACTCAATCTGACTTTTCTTTTTTTTCATATATTGCTTTCTTGCTTTTATCTTAGCATTTTCATTAAATTTCAATTTCTTTCACCCTCTTTTATTTTCTTCCTCCTTTGCTCTGTTTATTCCTCTTTCTCAGCGGCTCTCGCTCCCCTCCGCTGCTTCACAGCTATCTCTCCCCTCCGATCACTCTCCCTTTCTTTTGATTGACCACCATTTCAATAGCAGTGGCCAAGGTTATTTGGCAGTGGCCACAGAGCACATTTGTTTGTCTCTCTCTGCAACTGAAGAAGACACTCTGCTATTCTAATGGACTCCAGAAGAGAGAGTCATTTGAATTGGTTTAAAAAGAAGACCAGCAGAGTCCCTCTTTCTCTCTTTCCTCTCTCCTTCTCTGCCTTTGTAGACGCTGACAAAGGAGTCTCTCTGTGTTTGCCATGGGACCAGATGTACCCAGTTAGTAGGCAGGATGCTAAATCCTGGAAGCCCTTATGTTCGTCCTGCTATAGGACATTAAAGCTCTGCTTGGCAGCTTTGCATATTGGCAGCTGTGAATGGCAGTGAAGGGTGACCTAAAATCTGATCCTCAGTAAACATAAAGCATGTAAGGTGATGCCACTAAATTGTACTTTACCAGCTCATGTTTTCCAGCAAGGTTGGGCTGTGGTGCTTTACAAGAACGGGAACCAGAAGGATGAAAGAAGCAAAAGATGTAAGAATGGAGAGTCCAAAGAAGTCCTCCAAAGTAAAGGACAAAATAGGTCGTCAGTCTTTGCTTTCCAAATCGACATATATGAACATCCTTTGATCTCATGCCCCTATCAGAAAGGTGCCATCATTTGCCAGTGCTTTTCAAAACTGTTACAAATCACTGTAGCAGAGGTTAAGGTTTGGTTTAAGCACACTGATAGGAAAAGGAAAAGACTGGGGTCATGGTTAAAAGAAAACAATGTACCTAATAAACTTGTTACTAATGGTTACACAAGACAATCAACAGATCGTGTTGTGTACCAACAAGTCCATGCACACAGAATGTTTTCAGAAGCGTTTTCTGATCTGATGCCCCTACTGGCAGTTATAAACAGGATGACATCACTTGTCTGTGCCTTCCAAAATCTTACAAACCACTGTTTGAAAAATAACTGTGTCATGATGTGACAACGCTGTGGTTAGGGTTTGGTTAGGATCTAAGATCATGGTTTGAGTTACTACTTTGTTAAAGTTAGGAGACCATCGTAGTCATGGTTTCTAAAAAACAATGTTGACTCAAGGTTGTAAACGAGAGACGAATTGCAGTCTCTTGTGTTAGAATCCGATGTTTCATTGACCCATCCATCCACCTTGTCCTTCTCCCTATGTGGACTTCAATATTACAATATTTCTGTCACGTGAACATAAATATGTGCTGTTTTGGAGCACTTGCTTATCTGCTCCTGTCATTTTTCTTGCGAGGACAGCCTCTTGTAAACAGTTTCATAAGTGATGGTCAGTCAGTGTCCGTGCTTCAAAATAACACGAAACATGTCCATTAAACTGTTCATAAGAATGTTGCTCCTGATTGTTTTTTTTCACAAATGTTATTTTTGATGCACCATGTCCCACAAGCTAAGTTCCACTGAGCTGGTACAAGCTGACAGCTAAAACCAAAAACTGGCAAACATTTGGACCCCATGATTGCATTCTGTGGAACGAGGAAATATCTTTCACAGTGTTTTTGGTGAACTATCTCTTTAAGTGTTTGTTTTTCTGTTGCTGCATGTAGAGATTGGATGCCATTTTTGTCAAGGATTGCAAAGAGCATGTATTGCCTCATGTATTGGGAAAAAGACATTTTTTCCTCAACATGTTAGATCTTGTTTCATCTCCACGAGTCATGGACCTGAGGCTCTGTTACAGTGGTACAAATCCATACATTCTAATTAGTGCCCTCATACATTTTCCCTCTTTTCATTACTCTACATTGTTTTCAAAGCATAAAACTATTCATATAACCTATTCAAAGCACATAATCAGTAGTAATTGCTAAATGAGTCATGCAGAGATAAAAGACACGGAATAATCCCACTTTTTAAGGCACCATCATTTGTCCTATTAAGAATCACTTTCTTCCTCAGTTCTCACATGCAGTAATCCAGCTCAGTATTAAAGACTTGAGTCCTGTCATCAGCTCACAGCGCAGCCCTGTATCCCTGCTGCTTGATGTACACAATAGAAAACAACCCAGAGTTGGATTGAAGTCATGCAGGGGTCAGCGGCTTCCTTGTGAGAGGAGTATGAATGTTTTCTCTGACGTACTGCCTCTCTGGCAAACAGGGGAGCAGAAAATGATGATCAGCCTTTATGTGATAGAAATATTGAAGTACTGAGATGCTCCTGTGCAAGTTAAATTCTAGTCACAGATTTTGTTCAGAGTGTTAAATTTCAAGTTTTCTCTGAACAATAATCGACAAATGTAATGCTAATTTTGTTTGTGTGTGCGTAGATGTTGCTTTAGGCAGATGTATGTAGTGGGATTGGGGTGTGTGGGGGGTGTTTTGTTACTCTGTACTTTGTTTTCCTTCCAGCCCTAGTAAAATCAACTCTAGCCCAAATGTGATGTTGTAGAGTTGTTGTACTGTATGTTTTAAAGCATAATTGAAAACTTAATGTTGCTAATTACTTTGACAGCTTAAACTGATTGTTTTGAGGTGGTTTTTATTTAAAAGCATTCTCACCGCCAACCTAGCGTCATTTTCCACCTCAGCAGGCGACTGTTTTAAGTGAAAAAGCTTTGATAAAGGAGGCAGTCTCAGACCCTGACCTCATTTTGGATCCTAGTGGTCTGAGGGTAGAAGCTGTTCCTGAGCCTCTCAGTGCTGGCCTGGTGTATCCGGTAAGTTCTTCCCAACCGCAGCAGGGGGAAAAGGCTGTTATCTGGGTGTTTGGCATCTTTAATGATTCTCCTAGCCTTGCTCTTGCAGCGCCTGGCGTAAATATCCTTTAGGCAGGGTAGAGCACTGCCTATTGTATGTTCAGCCAAATGAATCACTCTTTGCAGGGCCTTGAGACCCTGTTAGGTGCTGTTTCTATAGGCAGTGATATTCCCCATCAGGACGCTCTCGATGGTCCAGAAGTAGAAATTCCTCAGTATTTAAGGGGATACTCAGAATTTCCTTAAGTGTCTGATGTGAAACAGCCTCCGCTTTGCCTTTCTCACCACTGAGTAAGTATACAGCGCCCAGGTCAGGCCCTCGGTGATGTGGATACAAAGGTACTTGAAGCTGTCTACCCTCTCCACCAAGGACCCATTGATATTACGGGGGGCACAGTTCCTTCCCTGCTTCTTCCCAAAGTCCACTATCAGCTCCTTAGTCTAGCTGACATTCAGAAGTAGGTTGTTGTCCTGACACGAGTGGGTCAGGTCTTCTACTTCCCTCAGGTAGTGAAGAGTGCAAGGAGTGATGAGATAAATATTAAATGGTAAAAAAAGATATTACTCTATATACATATAGTAGGTGGTTATGTACAGTATATACAGCCTGTTCAGATATAGAGTAGTGAGTGAAATGTATTGCACATTTTGTATTTTAGACTAAAATAAATATATGTAATTTGTAGGTACAGTGGGTGTTATAGTGTTCCAGGGTTATTGCACAGTGCCACTGTGAGTTAACTGTTAATAAGTGTGACAGTGAAGGGGAAGAAACTGTTCCTGTGTCTGGTGGTTTTGCTGTACAGTGTTCTGTAGCCTATCAGAGGAGAGAAGTTGGAACAGGTTATGTCGAGGGTGTGAGGGGTCTGCAGTGATTTTCCTTCCCGTTTCCTGACTCTGTACAGGTCCTGGATGGTGATCCAAAGCAAACAGTGATGGATGTGCAGAGAACAGACTCAGTGACTGCAGTGTAAAACTGGATCAGCAGCTCCTGAGGCAGGTTGTATTTCCTGAGCTGCCGCAGGAAGTACATCTTCTGCTGGGCATCTTTGATGAAAGTGTCGATGTTGGACTCCCACTTCAGGTCTTGGGAGATTGGAGATCCCAGAAACCTGAAGGATTCTAAAGCCGACACAGTGCTGTTGAGTATGGTGAGGGGGGGCAGTGATGGGGGGCTCCTCCTGAAGTCCGTTGTCATCTCCACTGTTTTGAGTGTGTTCAGCTCCAGGTTGTTGTCACTGCACCACATGCAGACTCCTCTCCATCTAGGATAAGGCTGATGACTGTTTTGTCGTCTGCAAGTTTCAGGAGTTGAACAGAAGACAGATCTCCTGAGGTGCAGTCGTTGGTGTAGAGGGAGAAGAGCAGCGGGGAGAGCACACATCCCTGAAGGGCAATAAATAAAATAAAAGAGAGATATCATGTTAATGTTAAAGTTTAAATATGGAAAGTAGCTAATATCACACAGCTCTAAAACATTACCACATTATAGTCCCTCATATTAATGCATTCATGAAGGTGGCGTCATCACTCAGAGGAGGATGGGGGGGTTGAGGATCTTGCCTGAAACTCCTGTTGCTCTTTTCCCTGTGCTTTCTTCTCTTGCATCCAACAACAAGCTCATTAAACCGCAAGCAAACTGACATTTCGCCCTAACTTCTCCCTCTCTGTCTTGTTTCACATCATTAAGTGGCAGCGTCAGGCTCAAAGGTAGCCGGGCAAACTCTTTGAGAGAAATGGCTCGCCTGGCAAGCGGGCGTTTTGATGAGCTTGTCACTCCCTCACCCCAAACATGCCTCATTAGTAGTTCAGTCGAAACACCTATCTGCAGCCCCACCACCACCGCCGCCACCACCTCCTCCTCCTCCTCCCCATCGCACACACACACACAAACAGTTTCTTTCTCTTTCTGTCTCTCCCTCCATCGCCCATCTCCCTCTCTAGCCCCCCTCCTGTTTTTCAGCACTAATTAGCTGGCTTCTCCCTCTTCTGTGCTTCCCCAGTCACATCTCAAAGGGAGACGGATATGATTTTTCTTTAACCCAAAGGCCAACTTAATCAGCTGAATTAATGACTTTATTACCCGTTAGGCTCCAGGCCATGCAATGCATTTCTCTCCAATGCCCAACGCTCCTCTCTCTATCTCTCACCCACTCCTCCTTTTACCCCCTGCAGGAATTTTTACATTTCAAAAATAGAA
This sequence comes from Thunnus maccoyii, assembly GCF_910596095.1. Classification (NCBI taxonomy): domain Eukaryota; kingdom Metazoa; phylum Chordata; class Actinopteri; order Scombriformes; family Scombridae; genus Thunnus; species Thunnus maccoyii. The sequence goes on from NC_056542.1 coordinate 29,687,378, forward strand.
ATAGACAAGAAAAAGAGAGTTGCAGAGACCAGGCAATGGGTGGCAGGAAGATATTATGAGAAATATAATAATTGAACAGATATGGAGTTACAGGTACACCCTAATGACTACTTTAACAATTAGCTTCAAGTCATAAGAAGTGTGATTGTGGGCTTCTCCCAAGAAAAAAGTGTACATAATCATATTTCTAATAATCATTTAATCACAATATCTGGAGGTACAACTAGGAATATGTAGTTCTCACAATTTTATGTCACATCAGTAACATCCATTCTGTCAATTTGATATGTTTATTAATTGGCACTTGTGTCAGTCAAAGATGGCAAATGGAAACATAGATACACACACACTCTGCAACCATACATGCATGTAGAGCTCAACGTCTAAATGCTCCCTTTTTAATGGCTAAAATACGGTAATTAGTTGATACATCAGTGTCTGTCGGTAGATATATTACCACAATTGAAAAACACCACTGATAAGGAGATGCGCCATTAGTCTTCTCATTTACTTGACAAACTCGAACAGAGCCGAAGGCCTGTACATTGAATTAGGTTCATCTAGTGACAAAAAAATAATGAGATGGCTCTGCAACTAGGAGACCGGCCTTGGGAACTCGCTTCTTATTACTGCGACCAGAACAAACAGCAGATACACCTGTGCTCTGAGTGTAGAGACAAGCTTTTTGTCTGGATGACTCCCAGGGATCAGGACCATTAACAATTATTATGCAGAGTAATGCTGCATTTGTGTTGCTTCAGTTTGGTTTGGCTGGTCGATTTAGTCCAGTGTGCATTACTGTATGTTCTCCCTTTGACTTAAAATCTCCAGCATTCTAGTGTAGCTCTGATTATTTCTTTTGCAGAACTCTGAGGCAAAGAAGAAGGATAAATCTAAAGCAGGGCTGTAGCTACTATTACTATTACTACTCATACGGTGTGCTCATGTCCTCTGTATTTTTTGTGGGAATTTGGGAGTTTTAGCAACTATGGAAGATTTTACATTCTTCAACTAAATTTGATAAAATTTAAATTAGGCAACAACAACCAAAAAAACAAAACAAAACAAAACAAAAAAAACCTCAGGTGGCGGACTTCGTATTTCTCCACCAGAATAAAAGGTATCCTGTGGAATTTTTGACCACTAGTAGTGCTATGGAGCAATGTTTTTATGAATAGGTTCTTGTTTTGTTTATATCATGCACAAGCAAGTACACAGGAAATTCGATCCACAGCCCTTTCACCTTATTCCACAGATTTACATTTGGTGGTGGTAACAGTCAAAGAAGAGTAGCAATGTGCCACCAAAGGCAGAGAAGGGTTAGAGTAAGGGTAAGAGGGCTGCCAGTGAGGTAACATATATATGAACAATGTAGGGTTAACAAAAACCTTGGGGAAAGACACAATGCATTTTGGTTAGAAACAATAAATGTAAACATAACTTTTGATTGTTGAGAAGAAAAATCCACAGAGCACCTTTAATTTCTGTCGGTGTGGAGAAGACATTGAGACCACATTTAGACTTTCATGTTCAATAGTAGAACTCTTTATTTATGTGTCCATAATTTCCTGATAATTGTTTTAAGGTGAAGTTGAACAACCTCTGTAATATATATATAATTGTGGGAATAACAGAGACAAAGTTCTGAGACAGTTTAGTTGTGTTGAGTTTATAAGCGTTTGTCAATTTACAGAGAAAACTTGCAGCATACAACATATAACTTAACGGCCAACTGTATAAATATAATATAAAAAACCAAAATAATTAAACAATTTTAGAGACAGGTGGTGTTGGGGGACTTTTCCCTGAACAAAAGTATTCTATCTTTTTTTTTTTTAAGAAAAGCGGAGATATAAGCAGGAGTGTAGCACAAAAATCAAAGTCCTGTGCACATGCAGTCAGTCACTTTTAATACGTCCTTTTCCATGCGTGCACATATAACTGAATCAACAACAAAACACATGAGCCTGTAGAGGTTATTAAGCTAATCAGATATGACATATTTATCTCATATTTAAGATTACACTAAAATAATCTGTAACACCACACCTTATATAGTCTGTACAATCTAAACTTTCAGCACATATAATCACTTTGTTGAGGAGCCTTTGTACTGAAAATGTGCCAGCTGTGGTGAATCACAGCCAAGCAGTCTTGGCATGTCATCTCACAGAAATGCTTTAAAATCTGCTTGTGGCAATTGGCCGTCCTTGCCCAACGCAGGTCGAACATACTTTATATTCTATATTCTATTCTTATAAGACACCAGTGGTGGATTTTTATTTAATACAAGAAGCAATACTGCACTTTGAAATACTCAATTTCAAGTTAAAGGATTATTATTACTGATGCATTACTGTCTAAGCAGCATTGTAATGTTATAGCTGGTTAAGTTGGAGCTGAATTTCATCTATAACAGTGCATCATATTTTATAATTTGGTTTTGTATAAAATCTTGATCTCTATGAGTCCAAAAGACAAGATTTAAGTATAAAATAGCATATAGTGTAAATATTTAAATATAGTGCAAATATGTTAAAATTATACTACAATACAGTACATAAATAATGTAATTAGTTACTTTCCAACACTGGAGAACACATGTAGTGTAGTTACATGTTGTCATGAAAATCTAAGTACAATATGTTGTGAAAAAGAAAAATCCACAAGGCATAAAGAATTTTTCACGTTTGCATTAATTGAACTGCTTTTAATATTATAATTTGTACTTATTCATATGTCCATAAGCTTCCCTTCATTTATTGCTGCCAAAGTTGTGAAAACAATGAAGTCTCAAGGGTCAAAACATGCTGCAAGGAATTCTGGGACACCAGACAAGTCCTACTGTGCAACCTGAGGCATCTCGACTACTTAATCTTCTGTGATGAAACATGAAACACACATTACAATTCTGAAAAACTTTTCCAAAACTTTGTTACATTGTTCAGATATTTTGTGAACAGCATTAAAGGGACATTTTTTAATGTCTAACATGCATTATTTCTCAATGAATGCTGGAAGATTCTTATTTGACTGTGAGGCATAATAAACACACCACAGTAACATGCTAAAGATGGCTGCGAGCTATAATATATTTCTCCCAATCAACACCATTATAACAACTGATGATGTAGGTTATTGACAACACTTGTGAACTGCAGGTGAAGGACGGAAAATACTCATTAGCAGCTTATGCCACCTCAGAAGAGGAAGATGATTATACGTGTGAAAAATCAAGTGTATGCACAATAATTCAAACAGAATTGAAACATAATTTCCACCTGCAGGTCTGTTCTATCTATATCCACTTCATTACCATTACTAATTACCAAAATACAGGCTGCTGAGCCATTTACACTGTGAAACTCATCTTTTAGTCATTTCACCTATAATCAATTCATTGTTTTGTTGATGATATAAAAACTACATTCTCTCTACACTGACACCTGTGACTGGGTACTAAAGGTGGTGCTCACACACACAGAAATGTTTCCAAAGTCTCACCTGGATGCAATTACAGCAGCACTGTTGAGATGCAAGGTGTGAGTGATGGTTTCGTAGGAACCAGCATCCCCTCTCTTCTTTTCCTTTTTTGTACACTATCTCTCGTCCCACAGGACCTATTAGTCAATTACACCTGAGCACTGCTGTTTATTATGGGCTGAAAACATACCTGAGTTCCAAGCATCAAACACTTCCTTTGCTGTACATTCTTCCTCTGGTATACAGTAATGAGTGGAGCGGAGGTGTGCATGTGTGCGTGTGTGACATTCAGAGAAAAAGGGAGGAATTATTCATTAGCTCTCTATTTTGCTCTTTCAGCCTCCCTCCTGATCCTCATGTTCAACAACTCTGGGGCAAATGCAGAATTGCAAATTAGCTCCCGGAAAAATCGAATTAATTGGCCATCCTCACAGGCTTCTTGTCAAAGTTTGGGCTGATGTGTCAACCATTCCCCCAGAACTCCAAACAGCGCTGTGCAAAATGGCACAGAGCGGAAAAACAAGGGAGCCGAGCAAAACAGCACTCCATAAAAAAAACAGAACTACCCTCTGTGTGTCAATTACTAGAGCACTTCAATCAGGGCAAAACTTTCTTTGTTGACTTCTCCCAACCACACAGTAACTCACTCGACCAAGCAGCTGTCGATTTGCCCTCTCTGCAATTTCACAATCAGTCAGTCTCAAATTAGAAGTTAACATTTGCCTGAGAGGTATCAGTGGCTCTCAAGCCAGAATAATAGCTTCATTGTGTTTTGTCCTCCTTATCCTAAAAGTAAAAATATCTTCATGATTAAAAAACAAGTTCCCCCTACAGTGGGTTTTTCTTAATTAGTCTGCCTATTTTATACATCTCTACTTATTGAGTATACATCCATTGATTTTATGCATGCTGGAGTGGACATTTGAAGTGACCAGTCATGTCACCCGGTCTGTATTCAAAGATGCTCCTGAGAGCTGTAAGGATACAGACCTGATGTATTGAACAAGCTACAGCTGCAGGCACATCCAGCATGCCAACATTTAGTCCTAAAACGCCATCTAGTGCTGTGTTAATGTATTACAAGTGAATATACTTCAGTATTTTACAACTGCTTTGGCTCAGTTTCAGTGTGCAAAATGCTTCATTCAAAGAACCAAACTGGCTTGTTTAAGTCACAAAATGCCAAACACTGAATAAGTTTCAGTGCAGATTTGTAGGCGTACAGATCACTGAATCAGTGCAACATGTGCTTGTAAGACTTTTTTAACAGTATCCTAGTGAGCAGCATTGAAGTTGATTGACTTCCCCACCACTGCCTTGTAGCTCAAGTATATGGCAGTGATTATAAGAAAAAAAAGCTGCTTCTTTCCTCTTCATTACTGTAAAAATATTGCAGTGTATCGAGTGTCTGTTACAGTTGTGTTTGTAAATTGTGGCTTAATGTTATATACTTTCCAATTACTGTAGCTTACACCCTATTTTCAATGATTAAACTTACAAATGATATAAATGTCTGAGGTTTAGTATCTTTAATAAAACCAACTTGTGTTATATACAGAACAGAGACAGATAATGGATGCTGTGACTGTGAGTCAGTCATAATTCTCTTATATGAATGTAGGATTTACTGTTAAGTCAGAGACTTGACTGTCTGTATTTCCAGTAAGAGCCTATTCAATAAAGTCATTCTAACCCTACATCATTTGAAATATTGACTTCTGATGCACATACTGTATCTTTCTCATTATAATCTTGTGGAACTGAAGTAATGACTGTTTGATATCATCATTGATTTAAAAATTTGTGATAAACATATACACTGTTGCATTCTTCTGACACTCTAATAAACCATCTGCATGATGCATTCATTAATTTGATATAGATATTTTGCATTTTGAGTGCTACGTGAGATTTTAAGTCCAAAATTAGAAGTTCAGCATTTTATGTTAAGAGTTTTGCAAATTTAAACTGTCATGACAATTAAGACAAAGCAATTGTAAAATACTGTAAAAATATATTGTGCATTTTCTTGCATCATTTAGACCAATTTAAATCCAAATCTGCAATCTGATTTAAAAAAAACACATGTGTAACATCTATGGGAAAATTCTTCAATAAAGCTTCTAACAAGTACACAGTAAGATGAACAAAGTTTTATTTATTTACAAAAATAGACATAAATACAATTCTGAAGTGTAAATATGTTGTCTGTACATATATTGAGTCTATTGGACCTCTGGCTCATTGTGGCTCCAGGTTTTCTTACTGTATCGTACGTGTATTGATCTATAGGAAGCAGGCCTGTGGTGTCCTTGAGAAGATGTAAATGATTGTCCAGGATCAATGTGCAACACAGAGCCGCCTGTCTGCTGGTCAGAGCACAGAGCGATATTTACACGCAAACATGAGCCACACCGCACATGCGTTCTCGGGATAGACAAACACCCGAACACGGACTGCCAGCCTCACATGGTCACCACGACAACACACTATCTCGTCACAGAACGGAGACCTGCGCAAAAAAAGGACACAAAGCATGTTACATGAAGTGCTGCAAAGTCTTTTTTTAAGTCCCCCTTCATGAAAAAATGTGTTTTCTTGTTGTTACTTCCACTGCTTTACTACTGGAAGTTTCTCTCAGCTCATTGAAAATCTCACTTAAAGGGGTGGGCCTGTTAAAGCACGATTGGTGATGTCACATCTAGTTTGGAAGCCAATTCTGGTCCAGCATGCAACTTACACAAGTGTGATATGAAAACTTGAAGCCTCCAGTTTACATACACTGAGAATGGACTTTACAATGAAGTAAGAGACATCTTGTGTTCAGCAGGTAAACTTCTGAAATGCAAAATATTTACATATTCATAGATTCTGTAATTTTTAATGAGGGAGAGGAAGTAGATGCCGTTTTAAGGATTTTAATATGGTAATTCTAATTTTTGTGTGGAAAAACCATATCAGACGCACATTATTGTTCCAAGCGGAGTATTTTTGTTTGTTTACTACATGTTTGGAGGGGATCTTTAAGATGATATAGACAAATATATATAGAGTATACATAGATATCATTCTTGGTAACTTGCAGAGCTGCTATTTTTAGTCGATTAATTGATAAATAGAAAATTGTTCGGCAATTATTTTGAATAATTGGCTTTTTTTTTTTAAACAAAAATGTAAAATAATTACTGGTTACTGTTTCTCAAATGTGAGGATTTGAGGCTTTTCTTTGTCACATATGATAATAAACTCAATATCTTTGGATGTGGACTGCTGATCAGACTAAACAAGGCATTTGAAAACATTTTTCACTATTTTCTTACATTTCAACAAAATTAATTGAGGAGAGATTAATTGATAATGAAAATAATTGCTGGTTGCAGCCCTTGTAATTTGGCTGTGTGTTCATGAACCCTTACAGTCATATACAGTATGAACAGATACACTATGAACTTACACATGATAAAGACAGGAGAGCGGTGTTTCCTTGTGCGTGTACAGAGTCTACAACACCAGGACCCATATTTGTACACACCAGTAGTGGACTAACTTAAAACTTGACAACTAGCTTTTGACACTTGAAGGGCCACAACATAGTCGACAACACAATTTGATGTTATTTGACTAAAAAATCTATGCATTTTCACATAATTTTGGACCATTATCATTACATTATTATAAAAAACAACATCACAGGTTGTAGTTTTTCACAGTACACTCAGACATTGGCAAGTAGAAAAGTGAAACAAATATGCTCACTGATGAAATAACCATGCCCTGAAGTGACCCTAATTCAAAACAGGATTAGAATTCATTTATATTCTAAATTTAACTAAATACTGTTTCTAGAGTCACTATATAAACTCAATAATATCTCACTGAACACAAAAATAATATGTCAATAAAATAAATAACATTTCTGACATGAAAATACTAAGTGAAGTTTAGAAAGAATAAAGAACACAGACATCAGCCGACAGCTAAGTGTACAAGAATGTGCCAAATTTTAAGATCCGTGACAAACTAAACAGTTCGGCCACAAACAGACAGCTTTTGTTTTAGCTTGTTCATAACAATTTGCTATTAGCCTAACCAGCATGCTGTGGCTATGTAAAACATGCTGGTGGTGGATGAGGGACTGCAGGCAAAGCAGCTGAAAATATCTACATGTTTATGCTTGTTGAACAGGTGGTTTGATAAAATACTTACTGACTTTTGACTCACAAAGGTTTTACTGCAGATAGAGTAACAAGTGTAGTCGTCGTCAGCTAAAGTAAAACATTATCTTTCACTTCACCGTCACTGTCACTGCTGTAGCCTCACTGCTTTCCGCTGTGTGTGTGTGTGTGTGTGTGTGTGTGTGTGTGTAGGAGCTGAGCTCTGCTATCTGTGTTGGTCAAAAACCGAATCAGGGAGCAGAAGAGAGGACAGAGAGGAGAGGCTGCAGCACCACTAGCTCCAATCAACTGCTTGAAGTGGAGAAAGAGTGCATAGTTTGCGTTTGTTGTGATTATTACACACAATGTGAAATTTCAGCAGTGACGTTCATCATTTAGGAGCGCTACTGTTGAAAGCATATAGGGGAAACATTGCAGGAGAGGGATTGTGCAGCAAAAGGATTTTAAACAAATCCTTCCTCTATTTATTGGTGTTTTATACTGTTGTAATAATCTACTAGCACGTGCAAAAACAGATGCATTTGTTTGGACCTGTGGGGAGTTTCTCCTCTCTTATCATCTACAATACACTGCAGCTGGTGGGAATTTGCTGCCATAAGCCAGAAATATAAACAAAACAAAACAAACCAAATTCATGTGTTGTTGCAGGAAATCGGTGGGTTTGCAGTGTTGCGTTCAATTGCTGCAGCATGCACAGCCTGGTTTCCAAGATTTGTTGACATTCTCACAGCCTCGTTCTCAGCTCTCTGTTGAATCATTGCATGAATAGGGCCAACAATATCTGCTCCTGCCTTGACTTCTAACCTTTCTTTATCTGGCAAGGATGGCGGCACTGGCTGTACTCAAGGATACTCTAACAGATCAGATTGTTGCCAATGTGAAATTTACACCCCGAGTTACTGGTTAATGATTTTCTAACCACACATACTGTATGTACACCCTGCTGACCCCAATGTGTCCTAAGCTCACTTGAGGCAGGTGGCAAAGGCTCTACGAGCATTGCGGTGCAGGAAGTGGATGGGGAAGCCTTTGAAGGTGTGTCCGTCCGGCACCGCCCTCCTCACTGCGTCCTGGAACTCCTCGTTGCCACAGGAGACACCGCTGCAGCGCTCCAGCTCATAAGCCGACAAGGCCGAGGACAGCAGGTAGGACAAGTGGTCGTCCCAGACTGTCGCCAGCTCCAAGTCCTGGAGGACATAATGCAGTTCAGAATATCTTACATTACGTGTTGGGGCACAGTTATCAAGTTAAAATGTGATTGGTCAGTAGTACTTAGAAGGTCAGTCCACCCAAAACATAAAAAGAAACATACTTTGTAATTACTTTGCAATGAACTGCTTACCCCTGGTGTTTTTATCTTATTAGGATATTTTAAAATACATAACATGATCTTATTTAATTCAATCTCATTTAAAGATCATATTTTTCTATAATGGGCTATCTGAACATTAGCTGTCATCAGTTTTTCTCCTCAGCACAGGACAGAAGAGTTAAGCATCATCTTAAAGCTCCCAAACCTCAAGTGTGATTATCCACTACAGCAGTGAGTTTTACCTTCCTGTGCTCAGAGACCAGGTACCGCATCTCCAGCTCCATTTGATTGCTGGCAGCAGCAGCATCCAGAGATGGGGCACAGAGGGGAGGCAGAGGGGGCAGAGAGGTGGTGGAGCCTGGGGCACAAACTGACTTCAGAGCCTCTTCGCTCATCGCTTTCCACCGAGACTGATTCTGAAGGCGAGGGAAAGGGGGGGGGGAGAAAAAAAAAGAGGCATTTAGCTGATGCTCTTATCCAGGGTTACTTCCTCTGCTCACACAGTGGAAGCAGTACACTTTTGGTTTGGTGCCTCGCTTTAGGAAGTTGCTGATGAATGGAGCTGTTGCAGATTCAATTTCCCTACTCGCATACTGACCACGGGTCTGATGATTCAACCTGGACATCTTCCACTGCTCTGCGCTCTAGGCTTCCTCTGCCCCCTGTCTGACTTAAAATCACCACTATCTATTTGCTTATCTATCTTCTCTGGCCAATCTGATATGCAGTATAAATGAACATATTCATATTGAAACTCATTTCACCAAACCCTGAGTATTATCACAATGCCTGCCAGTGAAACAAATGAACAGTATAATGATATTTCAGTGGGGTTTTTTCAACACCAAAGTGCCTTAATAGTTAGAAAAGAGTAACAGCAACAATGTGTTGTTAATAATATAAGTGTGTTTAACCTGATCCATCCAGTGATGGATGGCAGTGAGGTACTCCTACCTGGAAGTCAAAGACACAAAGCTCCACAGCGTCCGAGGGCTGGCAGTTGGCCATGAAGGTCTGGTGGTTGAAGACACAGCCCACAGTGCGGTAGGGGGACGAGGGTTTGGGCTGGGGGGCCAGCGGTGGGGCATCTGGGTCTATGGCCTGATGCAGGTATCTGACCATACACATGGGGCAACAAGCTGAATCAGTCTCATCATTAACACACTGACAAAATGATTGGTATGATCAACATGGTACATGATATGAAAACTTGTATTGCAAATTTATTCTATAAAATAAATGATACAAAAACTGGACAACAATAGTTACAAATCCATTGAATCGTGTCGCATTTTGCATGTAGTGATAAAATATACTGTAGCTCTATTAAATCAGCCCAAAGCTTCATGGTGGGAAGATCCAGTTAATGAGATTTTTTATGTCCAAGGATTCAAATGAAAGTACAACCATGATGTATGTAATAAAACAAAATCACAAGTAACAAAAGTCTAGGACACAATTGTAAAATTTAGATGAAGAGTGTAAAAAGCTCCTAAAAAAACTAGAAAACACTTAGAGAACACAATCCACCAATGCTTGCTGTTAGACCATATTTCCGTTATTTATTTAGTATTATTGACATACTCATTAGATGTGAAATCAAGTCTATTTCCGTTACTCTCACAGCAAAACACAATAATTGATAGACAAAATGTCTGGGTTATCACCAAAATGTAATCAACTGTTCCTCAGACCAAAGCCCGGCCACTAAATTTCATGGAAAACCATTCATGGGATTCTAAGATCTCCTGCCGACAAACACACAAAGATTAGCTGATGAGCTAACTGAACCAAAACCAAGAACCCAGTGTAGTTCAAATGGTTTCTCTGATTTCTGTGGTTTTAGCAGTAACAATGTGTTTCTGAAAAAAAAAAGACTTCTTTCAACATGAACACTCTTCTCCTTCTACAATGTTTAAAGTATCCACCACAGACATGTCTATAATGTGCTGCATTTTCTGATATTTCTACTCTGTTGCAACTATTCTGAGAGAGAGAGCGAGACAAACTGATGACAGCAGGTGTGTTTCATGACTTTACAGGTACAGTATATGACCAGAAAAATAAATGAATGAAAAAACCAAACCTGTGTGCAGACAGGCTCTCCCAGAAGGTGATGCTCCCATCAGTACCTCGGGTCAGGACCCAGGTGTGTGGTGTTCCCTTGGCTTTGGTACCCACACACACATATGCATCCAGGCCAAAGCCCAGCAGCAGGCTGCAGAGCAGGGTGGCGTGGTCCTCACAGTCTCCCTGGGGACAACAAACAATGATGAGATCAGCTCCTCTCCAGAGTTTGAAATGCAGAAAATATATTATCTACATGATGTTAGCCGAGTGTTTGGAGTTCTCTCAAACTTAGTGAAGGCAGATACACAAAAAAAAAAAACTTAGTTTAGCCGTGCTAGCTGAGCGACTCTACGAATGGCAATGTCAGTTTGTCAGCTGGTCCATTACTTTGGTACACACTGAAATATCTTGGCAGCTACTGAATGGATTGTCATGACATTCATGGTCTTCATGGTATTATTGATTTTGGTGATCCCCTGCATTTTCCTCTAAATACCAGCCAAGTCCAATTTTTAACTTATTCTTTGATTTTCCAGTGAAATATCTACAAGACAGATTGGCATAAAATCTTATACAGACATTCATGGTTCACAGAAGATGTACCATAATGACTTTGATGATCTCCTGACTTTTCCTCTAGTGCCACCACAGGGTTTATATTTGTGATTTTGGGTTAACGTCTTAACAGCTATTGAATGTATTGCCGTGAAATTAGGTACAGACAATCATGTTCCCTTCAGAACAAGTTGTGCTGATCCCTTAACTATTCATCTAGCATAATCATCACATCAAAATTTAAATTTGTCCAATACTACAATACGTTTATGACAAGATACTTGAAAAACTAATAACATTCCCATCAGTTTCATCTCTACTTTGTGTTTAGTGCTAATTAGCTAATGTTAGCATGCTAACACGCTAATCTAAGATTCTTACATGGTAAACATTGCACCTGCTAGACATCAGCATGTTTTCTTTGTGAGCATGTTTGCTTGATGATGTTAACATTTAGCTCAAAGCGCTGTAACCAAGTATATCCTCACAGAGCTGCTAGCATGGCTGTAGACTTGAAGTCTTCTTTTTTGGCTTTTTCTTGACTTTTTTTGACAGTTGAAAGTGCAGCAAGAGACAGGAAACGGGGTAGAGAGAGGGGTATCACATGCAACAAAGATTAAACCGCGGACATTGCAGTTATGTGGTATGTGTCTTAAACCAGGAGGCTAACGGAGCGCCCCTATTTGTCTTCTTTAACAGAATTTTTCCCTGTTAAATTGGGTCATCCAACTCTATGGAGCTGCAAAGTTGTTGCAGCTGAAAGCTCCATAAGCTAGAATTTTTTTGTTGCTGAATACTGTATACCGCTCCCAAATGTCAAGACTGTACTTCCAAGTTTAAATAAGCCTCTTTTGTTTTTCCGTTCCTGGTGGCCCAGCAAGATACAGTGTAAGAATGTGTTTGCAGTGTTGTACATTCAGAGTTAGCTCAGGCAAGTTTGATGTGTGCTATGTGGCTTCTTGGTTCAGCCTTTAATGACAATGCTGGAATATCTAAGAAAAAAATCTATATTCACAAGTGAAAAACATTTGAGATGGGACAAATGTATTATTCATACTATGAATGCATGTGACTTTTTAACCTGACATATTCCAAATCCACATATTTCGACAGATATGATGCCATCTTCACACATCCCTATTGCTTGTCTGATCATGTCACTACAACACTGTTTAAACAATATCCTGCTCTCACTGCACTATTAGCCTTTCTCAGAAGTGTTGAACACACACGAGAAAGTCTGCTGGAGAGGAAATAAGCTCTGCAGTCATCAAATTGTCCATGACAGTAAGCAACTCTTATTTCTCTCGTACAACTTTTCCGGTAAAGAGGCCTGGGTTGAGCTCGGGGTTTGTGCTGCTGCTGGCTCTGGGTACAGGCAAGTCAGAATGATAGATGTTCCCCAGAAGTGCTAATATGGACGGCAGCATCGGAACAGGCTGGGGACTGATGAGGCTAAATTAATTTTCCCTGGAATGAAACTCATAAATCACAGCTGACAAGGGCCACTTTGTGAGAGTTGTGTTGTGTCTGTCTTGCCAGCCGTTCACAGAGGAGAGGCAGGGAACATTTATCCTGCGGTGGTCTGGGAAATTCCCTGGTATCTCGTCGTGAGATGAAAATACATCAGTCAGTGAACTCCGCACAAATCCTTCTTTCTCAGAAATGACACAATCAGCTGTGCTCAGAAATGGAGCAAATGTAGCCAAGCCAAGTTTACGTGATACTTGTGGACTTGTGAAACAAGATTGAACTTTTCAAGGCAAAGTGAATATGCGATGTTAATTCAAAACACATTATAGTCATAGAGGCCAAACTGAGGTTATATGAGGACAAGGGCTTTTAAGAAGGAAATACAATTACAGTTTTCTTCATTGATTTGATATATTTTTTCCAACTGTGTTCTAAGACTCAAAATGTACTCACTTAACTTTTAATGATTTCACACTGTTCTGTTTTTCAAGTTTGGTTACATTTCAAAATATCTCATGTCATGAGGTCATAGACTTGACCTGTAATGACATCACTGTAGTCATCCTCGGGAAGAGTTTTTCACACACACTACTTTATCTGAGGTGTCTGACCAGGGAAAATATTATAGTAGGTGTGATGAGGATGAAAAACTATGACCTGAAGTAAATGGCTGGCAAGATATGGAGCAGTAAACAGACGGTCGAAAATGTTTCGTTCATTTCAGTTCAGTTTTTTATATCTTTGCTAAATGATGGCAGATTTGATTTTAGGATTTGATGCTCTGTGTTGTCTCGCCTGAGGAGTTTTTTGTTGCAGTGTTCTCTTCTTAGGCACTGGTATGTATTTTTGATGATTTTATGGTGAGTTTTGAGGACACAGAACAAATCTTTTAACACCAGTTTTAGTGTTTGTGTCAACATTCTCAAAATTGGGCTTTTGGTTGTAACAATGCATGAAGAAAAAAGGAAGAAAAATGGCAATACACACAGTTAAATCAAGGATTGTTTCCCTTTTGATCATCTCCGACTTGAAAATCCACTTAATTCCAACCATCATATAAACAAAGCACAAACATATACACTATGTCTTATTAATATTATTACCTCCAGAGAGATTTACTCATTAGAATTACTACCGCGCTGTTAGACACATCCAAGCTGTTCAGACAGTCTGACAGAGTAAAGGGAAAGTTATACTATGTACTAATAACATGAAGACGGTGCTATTAAAGAGAGGCCAAATGGAGAATTTGGACAGCTGCCTTGCACTTACTCATACACAGTATGTCACAAACAAGATACTAAATCCAATAATAATATAGCCAAGACTTTCTGAAACATCTCACTTGACTTGTCTCTTAGAGACGAGATCTGAAATAAATCTTAAGTGTTGGAGTTGAATCATCAGCCAGGTGACTGACACTTCACAAACTTATGATTTATTATTACTTAGAAGAGAGAATGAATCCTGCAGTTCACAGGAACCTTGGCAAGGAAAGCCATAAATGTGTCACTGTCTCCATCTTTGACAAAGAGGATCTAGCAGGACAGTAAGTGCGCTGTCATTTGAATGATGAGTTCATCTCTGTTGTGGCTGCCAAGAGGCTGGACAGTTGTCCTTACCTTCCCTCTACACAGGAAAGCCATTAATGTGCACCACTGCTCCTGCTTGCCTCCTCCTCCCACCACAGGGGCCTTCTCATGGGCCAGAAGGCTGACGAAGCGGGCCGCCTGTCGAGGGCTCTCCAGCAGCCGGCCCGCCCTGAGGACACGCACGTAGGAACACACCGGCCTGTTGACACCGTTCTCATCCTGCAGAGGTAGCCAGAGGAGTCAGATATGAATTCAAGAAGTTCAGGATGGAATGATCCCTAAACTGGTTAGGAATATGAAAGGCCCTTTCCTCAAACTACTAACACACTACACCAGTGTATCAGTGGCAAACTGCAAATTCAGTATATGATGCTGTGCTGAGCAGCTCCCTGATCAGCCTCTGTGTATATGTGTAACACTCTGAACCCCTGCTATTCTCTCAAAGGCTGCAACCAACGATTATTTCCATCATCTATTAATCTGCCAAAAATATGGCATGCACCGTGTCTCGGAGTCCATGGTGATGTTTTCAATTTGCTTGTTTTGTCCGAACAACAAGAGAAATATTTTGAATTTGCTGTCACGTATGACAAAGAAAAGCAGTGAATCCTCAGTTTTAAGGAGCTAAACCAGAGAATGTTTGGCCTTCTTGCTTGAAAAATGACTATCATTTATTTTTTATTATTCTCAAATTGGTTGTAAATTTTGTCGCTTTACTAACCGATTGATCAACTAATCATTGCAGCTCTAACTCACTCTCCACATCTGTTGGTAATTTAAATGAGTAAAGAAACTGCCTCGTTAAGCTTTAGGAAAAATGTCCTTAAAGTTAACAAAACTATGTGGTAGAACGGTTTCATTTTTTCTGTAAACTCAGACGAACCTGGGCAAAGATCTTGACCATTTTGGATTGGTGTGATGGGCGGATTTCAAGGAACTCCCTCCACCACTGTTTGGCATAAACCAAGAAGAGCCTCTCCTTCTCTGCCGTCCTCTGCCTCTCCAGTGATTGCTGGATGAGAAATACAGTCACATCAATCATTAAATATAGAGCCTACAATGTTTCTCAAACAGTGTTGCCTTTGCATCAATAAGATTTGCCAACCCTGAAGAAGATGAGTTGTGTTATATTGATTCATTGTTAGCTCACAGCAGCTGAATTCATTCATGAATAATGAAGCAGATGAATAAACAGAGGAATAACAGACAGAAAGATAAAGAGACTCCAGTGTCCTGACCTGTGTGCTGATGATGTCAGTGTTCAGAGTCTCTGTGAGAGGAGGGTAGAGCTCCAGACTGACGGTCAAAACACCAGCTGGTAGTTTGCTTTCACTTCCTGGCAAGAGACACATACACAAATGGGTTACCTTAAGGTTAGGGTATGGGGTCATTTAAATCTGTGAAGAGTCCAGCAAATTGCAAACTGATGTTTTCCTTCCATGTACACCATAAACTGGTCACTATATACAAACAACACACTCTTCAGAAGGCCAGAGAAATCCCTTGTGACTGCATGTACATCCTGTTTCTCTGGGAATCTTCCCATCCCCACTTCCTACTGCTGACTGTGTCAAGCACACAACACTTTTAGTTGTTACTATGCTTTTTTTTTTTTTTTTTTTTTAAATATGCACTTTATTAGCAATTTAACTATTTAACATGTGTTTTATTGAGATGTACATGTGTGAATGTGTGTGTGTGTGTGCTCGGCCTTGTATACTTTTTAAGCCCCACTGGGGATGAATCAACTTCTTATGTGTCAGATACAAATGTGGGAAAAACGCACTGTGTCAACATACTGATTGCAAAAGAATCAAAGCTTTCAGTTTAGCTCCATGTCGTGACACAATCAACCACAGATAGTATATACACTGTCGGCTAGAAAATAAAGTAGGCTGTTTTTCATAGTACTTTACGTCATTATATTTCAGAATTTCTAAAAGGATGTGTGAACAAATATTTGTAGACCAAATCTACTAAATGACAGAGGAGTTATAAGAACCTTGTTGTTCAAAAACTATTGAACACACATCAATGAGCCACACTGTTGCACTGGGTGACATGTTCCTTCATTACCCCGAATACTATGTAGTTTATTTTGACTCAATCCCACACACACTGTCCTGTTGTCAAAAATACTCCCTACAGCATCAAATGTGTATTAATCCACAGCTGAAAATAGTCCCTAATAAATGCACTGTTTATTCCTATTTGAGTAACGTTTGCTAAAAACTACAGTACCCAGCTGTTTTATGAAGCTACAGAGCCTTTTTTAAAAATGTACCTATATATTTATTATCCATTTCAAAGATTTACATCTTAAGTGGGAACCAATGGGCTTGGGCCAAGTGCTACAGACATGGTAGGGAAGTCTTGAAAGTATTGAGAGACCGACTAACACATTGTTGGTTTTGGTCTTTTCATGGGATTTGTTGACAAAAATAAAAAATATAGAACAATGCTAGCCTTATCCTTTAAATGTACAGATATTACCCTTTTAAAAATAAAGAAATGAGTAATTAAGTAAACACACTATCACTATTTACTGAATCACTCTTGCATACCAACTCCCATCAGCTCCACAGCAAAGCAGGTCTTCCCACTGGGCACATTGAGGACTGTCCTCCAGTCCAGGAAGTAGGACGAGACCAGCGTCGTCTCACTGGAGGTGTCTGTCTTGATCAGCACCAAGTGAACTGGGTCACACATAGACAGCATGGTGGTCGCATCCGCCATCTTACTGCCATCTCCTGAGGTACCAAAAGTGATGACGTAATACAGAATGCATTCATCGTTGGGTTTAAAGAAGTAAACGACAACATTTTCAAAACAGGACATGTCTAAGAAGAGTGGGATTGCTATAAAGTTAAAAACTCTATATTGAACAATGAAACAGCAGAACAGCAGTTGGTCCTGACTGACACCAACCATGCTGATTTAAATGTACCTATGCCGTCTCTGTGGATCTCTAAGAGGAAGCCTTCCTTCAGGTCTGGTTCGCAGGCGCAGGGCACTGGCTTTGAGCGAAACCTCTGATTCCGGAAGTGCAGGTAAAGTGTGAATGTAGAGCACACCTGACCAGGTAAAGGCTCCGGCTCCTGGAGGTGCTCCAAAAAGGCCTTACCACCAAGCACTTGGAGGTACAGGTACCGCCTGGATGGGTCAATATTGGCTGAAAGTAAGAAAAAACATCTTAATTCAATAGTTCAAATATTAAGAAGGACATCTCCATGCCATTATGTTGCTTTTTCGGAATTTGTAAGTGATGTTTCTTACTTTTCTTCAGTTCAGTCAGATCTTTGTCTACAAAGTGAGTTGCAGGCTTTGGAGGAAATTCTGTTTCTGTATCTGTGGGTACTTCCTACAAAATCAAACCAACACGAAAAAAGCACAGAAAAGATGACTTACAGTATTATTCACTCACTTATGGTCAAGGATAGAATTCATACAACAGAGAAAATATTTTCTACATCTGAGTCATTATCCATATTCAGTTATGAAAAGGCTGAATTCAAATTCTTCAAACTTTTATTCTTAGTATCATCAAGTATATAAGTCTGAAAATTGCCTGTTAAGTGTTGAGCAACCTGGGTAAAGTGTAGGTCCTTCATCACATCATCTATGATGCCCCTGCGCTGTAGAGCGTGTAGGAAATCCGCCTCAGACAGAGCTCGAGGTGCTGGACCTTGATCTTCCCTCACAGTTTCAGCCAGCACCTCTCGGATCTTTCCATGGATATCCATCTGACAGGCAGAAAACAAAAAATAAAACAAAACCCCCAAAAACATCATGTTCCCATTCACTTCACCTAAATTACAGTCACAAAGAAACATTTCAGAAGTCACCAGTATGGGCTTTATAGTCATCCCCTGCTGTTAGGTTACGTCTTTTAAGTATCTTAATATCTCAAGACAGACTCATTGCCATTTGAAGTTAACAGTGCGGCTTATAATGCTCAGTTAGTTTTCTTGGAGCTTATAACAACAACAGTCACTATTTTGTCAGTACAAATACTACTTTCTCAAAAATCCTGGGGCACATACAGACACAAAACATATTCATTTGTGGACATGCCTATCTTAATGTATACACAAAAATACCCAAATAAGCAAATGATTGGCAATAAAAATAATACTGGACCACTACCAACGTTGCTTTTTAAAGCTAATACTGGCCAATTCCAGTAGGCAACATTTTGTTTCTTGTGCCAGCGAACATATGTGGGTTGATGATGTGTAGCAGGGTAACAGTAAGCACACTGAAGCCTGTGGAGGCTGTTGGAGCTTTGGTGGACATTGATGGAAAAAAACAAGCTGTTTAAAAAATACATTATATACATATTTAATATAGCCGAACTTATTAAAAGACAAACTTTAGTTGTGAAGGATATGAAAATACGATTTATCATGTGTGTACTTTTCTCAATAAGCAAGTAAACCTTAATTTGTGTTATTTCTAATGGCAGTTCACGTATCGGTCTGCGTTAAATGTATGTACCTCTGTAAGTATAGCACGTAGATGTGCATTGTTTAGCAATCCAAGCGTGTATGAAAATACAAGTTACCGTTACAGTTTGCTCACCTTGAGCAGATGGTTGTGAATTATTTGCTTCAGCTCGGAAGCTTTTTCTGGAGGCAGAGACATTACAGCTGATGGCCAGCTCTGAGCAAAATTAGCTAGCTACGTTAGCAATAGAGTACTACCAAGAACGGTAAATAACTGAATTTTTAATTTGAGTAATACTTCATCCTGGTCAACATTTGTCGTCTGTAACATAACCTCCTTAAATTCCTTGTCCTGACAGCAACAACTGCCAGTTTAAACTATGAAGAATCTTTCAACTGTGGCGGAACAGCAAGCGGGAATGCGGCTACGGCTAAGCCTGACAAACTCCTACGATAAAACCAATGCCTTAACTATTTATATCCAAAAACTGCACAACAAACGGCGCTTGGGATATCACTGAATAGACACTTCATTCTAAGATACATTTATTTTAGTTTTCATTTAAGAAATATTTGCTATTTTATTCAGGGATTAAGTTAGTTGCCCTTCGCTCGTCACGTTCCACAACAATTGGTAGGACCCTTTTGTAGTTCAAATTGTATTTTGTTTCGATGGGACTGTCATCACTATGTTTTACCTCATGGATGTATAACAAGACCTAATGGTTTAACTGTTACTATTTTTATATATCGACTCAATCAGTTTTACACTATTTAGACTTAAATTCCTTCCATCCTTAACTCAATATATAGCGCTTATATGATTATCCAATTTATAAAACTCTGGAAAAAACAAAATACTCTTTTAGTGGATAGCTGCATAGAAGAGTTCCTTCTCCACACATGCCAGCTCCATCCCACAGACAAGAAAAAAACTAAATTACTATAGTAGTCAATATGAGCAAGGCCTCTTCTTGAAATATTGAATCAGTTCCTGGAATCCACAGTGAGAGGCCTCCAGTCTGGCTGCATTGATTGAACTCATGGTCAGAATGAAATTATGACTATAGTACAGCACAGCAGTGGAGGGATGTTGAGAGCTGTGGGTGGACACTGTAGAGCAGCTTTTCCTGACAGTGACTGAAGAAATAACACAAGCAGGTTTTGGTAAAAAAGGTGAATGTTTTATTTAAGAAGTATTTCACGTTTTGTTTGCTTTTTTTCAAAACACCATCTGTTATATTCTCACTGCAGTTCAGCAGTGTACAAAACTCCCCTGAAATCTTATGTGGAAAACAAGAATGAATGGAATGTTATGGTCAAACACATCTTTCCTGGGTTAAATGAGAACTGAGTAAAAGCCATGTCCGACAGCAACACATCTTTTCATCTCGGGAGTCAGTACATGCTAATGACACATTTGGTGTGTGATCGAGTCTGATACAATTTATTCTATCACACTTCCAGTTACTACAAACCGGTCAGTGCAGTGCCAACATATTACTCATATTATGTGGGGAATCAACAGCTCACAAATTTGTTTCTGTATTGATCATGCTAGGAAACCTTGGATCACACACTTTTCCGTCTAACTCACCTCAAGGCACATTAAAAACGATCTCAACCAGCAAACAAACACTTACGCACTTGTGTTTGCTATCATTCTCTCCTAAGAATTTAAATCCAAGGTGCACTGCTCCGACTTCTAAATTGCACTATTATAGCTTTAGATTGGTCCCACTCAATTGAAAACCAATTTGGTGATAACTGTGGATTCAAATTAAGAAGTCACATGCAACGCAAAGGTGCTATGAATGGTATCGTTTTGTAATGCAGGTGTCAATTATGTCAGAGATCAAACAGAAAATACATTCCACATAATGGGAGTACAAGGTTTCATCATTAAACAGCTTGCTTGGCTGTATGTATCCCTTCCTAAAAACGGACAGCTTTGCTTTGGTTTCCTCCAGAACAACAGTGGGATGAACCTGAAAATACACAAACATGAACCCATCCAGTGGGTAAATACACGCATTAAGCAGTGAGGGACCTGACATCTTGTAAGATCCATGTGACAACTGAAGCCTACGAAAAACTTGCTCATATGATGGAAAATAAAAAGGTTAACATTCTAGCAGAGTTTGAAAACATCAGCAAGGCAGCACCCCATGAAGTGTCCAGTCACACACACTCACACAATATATATATACATGTATGTGTGTGTGTGTGTCCATTTTCGGATGCCCTGCTCAATGTGAATGGAAGAACAAGTGGTGCTTTGGAAAACCTCTAAATGCATGCATGAAATGCAAATTTCCTAACAGGAAAAAAAACAAAAAAAACTCCCATAGTTGAACCACTAGGGTCTCAACTTCCTACGTATCTATGGTAGGATGGACAGTCAACACAAGTCATTTTGAAACACAAAATGTAAAACATGTCCACAGATGATCAACACACATCTGACCATTACAAATAAAGAATGCAAAAATAAACCTGTCAGAATATTTTTTTTTTCTTTGTACTGCACCTTAAGTAAGTTTCTTTCAAAGCGATTTGCTATGATACAGTACATTCATCAACAGTGACAAGAAGGAGAGGAAATTAAATCATCGTGCTGGCACCAAGATCCTGAGATGTTACTATTTTTGTTAAGATCTTACATGAAAAATATACACACACTCATTTGATCTAGCGCTCCCGCATTTTGACCTTAAGAAATAAATACCCTCAGTTATGCACATATTACCATCTAAATCTACTTAGAGAAGTACCTAATCCCAGGTACTGGTGCAAAATAAGAGTCAGTTTTCAGTGACCGAGAGTGTTTCACTGGGAGTACATCCAGCACACCAGCAGGCCGACAGCCAGAGCTGCCCCGGTGCCGACGTTAAGCAGAATGGGTCTCCAGTACAGCCACTTCTCTCTTTTCCTCTCTGAGTCGGTCAGTCTCTGTTTCATCTGCTGGACCTTCTGCGAGGTGCTGGCAATCCTCTCCTCACGGTGTCGCTTTCGGACACTGAAATAATAACAAAGGGCAAGTAGTCAGCAAACAACGATGAGTGAAAATCCCATCGGTTTAATGCACCATGCCACTGCTGTGCAAGATAATTAAATAATTATTATAGAAGAAGACCAAATAAAACTGTGGGAAGGAAATGATGGTTTGAGTCCAATTCCTCTAAGGTCTAAAAGTAATTTCAAGATGACATGGAAATTTTACTGGAAAAAAGGAAATGGAAACACTTTCAGAAAGGTGACCAAAAAACCCCATGATGAATCAGAGACACACTGCAGGCTGTCACACACATGGGGTCTGGTGTGTGAGGAGGGATATGACTAGTCTGGAGACCAAAACCAATGCTGCATTTTAAATTAATCAAAAATTTAAAAACAATTATGTCTTTACCTCATTTTCAACCTGACAAAATTCACTTCCATAAAGTTCTAAGATTTTTGGCAAAGATTATTTATTCACATGAAACTATTCTTTGACAAGTTATTAACATTTTGTGTAGGTTTATTTTTTGTTTTCTGCATTATTGGCCCTCAAATTTGAAAGAAGAAAAGGTTCTGTCTCAAAAATCAGTCTCAAACTTGGTGCTGTAAGATTTCATCTGCAAGGCACCAATCAGAGCTCAGAATGTAAACAGGAGGACCAATCAGGTTCTGCCTCTTTACCATGTGACCTCACTATTCTGTTACTGTGGTTAAATTAAGATCATGAAATGTTTCTCAATTTTAAGGTTTGAAACCTCCAAATTCATTATTTTATCAAAATCATTATGAATGACTCAGATACAAACACAAACTGAGTTCAAAGTCAGTTTTTTGTTTTGTTTGAACTCAGTGAAAAGCAGATTTTTACCTTCATCTACCATGCTAGTCAGCTAGCTTCTAAGTTTAATTACATAGTTAGCACGGTTGTTAGCAATGATTAATGCTATTATTAGAGACTTAAGTTACTCTGAGTACTTAACAAATGATGGCAATGAAAGCCAAAGTGTCAACATGTAAGAATATGAGACAGCTGCTGATGCTAACGCTACCTGCTGCTAACTGGGTTCGTGTGTGTTTAATGTTATAACTTGAGTCCTGCGGCAGACACGGTGATGACAGAGAAACATTCAGAGCTCAGACACTGACAGTGAGCCCAGTTTGTCAAAAAGAAGTTAAAAAAAAGGTAAATTTGATAGGAAGAAAAGAAAAGGAAGGTTCTAAAATAGACTGCTATGAGCAGAGACAGTAACAAAAAACTAATTAATTAAATTAATGTAGAAACATTTTTGAATGTTTTTTCTAATTGTCTCCCTTCAGTAGTTCATACATTGATTTTGTATATTAAACCGAAAGTAAAACTAATCCGTGTACTTTTTTCAACAAAATCATCAGTTCCTCTGAAGTCTCGACAGATAGATGTGAGTTCTCAGAGTTAGAAGGTTCTATCTGAAAATCACTGGATCATGAAAACCCCATTTGAAAATGTCATAGGATTTTGATATTATATATTTAGAGTACATTTAGGGTGTCTGTTATTTTGACAAATAAAAGAGAAGTGTACTGTATCAGTATCAGTTTTAATATCTAGGATGTCAAAACTTTGAACCTCAATATCTCAAAAGAACTCAGAATGCAGACAGAACCTGATAATTCTACAGTCAGCAAATCCTGAGCTGTGTTACTTACTGTCCAGTGTTTTCTGCCTCGTGGTGGTCAAGGCTGGCTGGCTCCTCTGCAGGCAGGTCGTCTTCTGAGGCGGCCGGCAGCAGGCAGGGTCCTGGCTGGCCGTTGGGCCTGCTGTCATTGAGGTGAGGTCTGGGTGGAGGTGGCGGCGGGGGCAGATCTGGCTCCGAGTCATCTTGGGACATCACTCCCTGCTTGTTCTGCTACAAGGAACAACGGAAAAGTTTTCTTTCAAACTTATGATCAATCTGTTGTCAAAAACAACAACAGCATGGTAAGCTGATGAAATATTTTTGAACTGCTCAATATTATAAGCTCTTGTATACTGAGATCTCTTAATGACTTAATCACCTTTGTTTTTATACATTTTTAGTTTGCAGACTTCAGGATAGCCAAATCAAACAGATGCAGTGAAATAGGGGCAGACATGAACACAGATTATAAAATATCTTACATATATACCACAAAACATTTTATGACTTCAGCTGACAAAAATTTGAACTTGACAAATTGGCAACAACTTGCATTTCTTAGTAGTTGTGTATGGAGTTAAGTTTTTTTTTCTTTTTGAAATGTAGTCTTATTGCATCAACAAAATACATGAAACAACATATGTGGAAATTTAAAGGAAAACATGTTGGCATTGCTATAACACAACAGTCAATATCAGAGATGCTGTTTTGGACTACGATGAATTAAGCCCAAAAATACACTATGATACCACGAGACATAGTTACTCCGTTGAAGCTTTCAGTTTTACTTTAAAAGCATCATCAGGTGCAGGTAGAGGAAACAACAGCTAATAAATGCCAGGTCTGCCAGCTGATGACGCAGGTCTAAACCATATTTCCTGACACCTCCACCTGCATGGTTTTAGAGTAAAACAGAAAGCTTGCAACTGCAACAATGTCTCAGTCCTTTTTTGTAACTCTACTCTGAAATGTTTGCAAGTATCAGTGGATCTCCTGGTTACTGAAAGACAGAACCCCAGTGCATCTCATCCTGTTTGTCTTGTGTGCTCTTTAAATGAACATAGTGTTACATAGTTTAGCCCAATGAATAAATTGCATACAAAAGACAGTACAATGGCTTCAGTAACTGTCTGCATTGCAGTCACCTGTCTGGTCTCAGATGTCAGTTTCTCACTGGCACTGGAGCTTAACAACAAGGTGTACATGATCTCATAACAGCCCCAAATCCCAACCTGAGCTCTTTTACAAGTGCAGTCTTAATCCTCAGACTTGTGACAGACTAACCTGTGCTGAATTGTCTGTCAGGATGAGGTTGGCTCCCTCAATGACAGCCATGTAGGAGAAGCGGAGCTGGTCGGGGGTCTGGATCAGACCCATGCGGTATTCCCTCATATCCAGTAGCACCTTCTGTATGTCCACTGATGATGGGTTCTTCCTTCTGTCCATCTGCAAAACACATAAAAGGAAGGTTAATGGTGTCACTTGTTTAGAGTACAGCTGAAACGACTGCAGCTAAGCCTATGGTTTCACTAAATATTGTTTTGTTTTTTTACGACTTTTATTTCCATAAAATTGAACTATAACAGATTACTTTTTCTGGCATTAGTTCTTTGACATTTGACTGACAGTTGTGGACATAAATTACTAATCTTTTTGTCTCTGCTCCTGCTCTTTAATTATTGGCACATGCTTCAGCCATTGACAGGCATCGATCAACTCATTTTCTCTTAGCTTAGCCTAAATATCTTGGGTCCCTTTCAGAGCAGGCTTCTTTTTCTGAAGAAATTATTCTTCCTTTGATTTTCAGACTATCCACACTTCTGTAGGATTCCAGAAGGGTGAGTTATTCTTGAGAAAAGGAAATAAAAACTAATGAATGGCATTTCCCAGGTATTTCACTGATATTTATTTTTTCTACTCCATTGCATAATCCACAGAAAAATGCTTTGAATTCAGTACTATCAACAATACCAACATGTCACAACCGCTCTCTTCCCAAACATCACTAATAAGGCATTAACATCTCATCTTACGTGCTTGCAAAAACTTGAATCTCTTGGGTAATGTTTTAACACTTTGTTCCCAATGTAAACATTAGTCAACATTTCCTTTCACAACAAGCTGCCTTCGGTGACATTCCCACCATTACCACTCCCAGTTCTCACCAGGACCAGGCATGTGTCCACCAAGGCGAAGGTCCCTGAGCGTCCAATCCCTGCGCTGCAGTGCACCACTGAGGGCCCATGCTCTGAGCCAAGCGAGCCGGACTCCCGAACCTTGAAGAGGAAGTTGAGGAAGGAGGCGGGAGATTCAGGAACGCCAAAGTCAGGCCACGTGGTGTAGTGAAAGTGGTAGATCTCCCTCGACTCTCCTGTCTACAACAGAAAACATGTGATGTTGGCCATGATTGGAAGATTATATATGACTGGGCTGATTTGTCACTAGGACAACATCAAACAAAACATTAAGTCACAGCATTTATTATCTTCATACATTCAGACCTGGATGCTAGATTTAACAACAGTTGCAACCATGTAAGATAATACAATTTAAGAAAGAGTAAGTATGCTCAGAACCTGTAGCTGTCCTGAAAATGAAGCAGATGAAGCTACACAAGCAAAGCAATGTAAATAAATTATTTTTAAATACAGTAATAGACTGCAATTTTGCTCAAGTAGACACATAGCAGTTTTCACCTCGCAAAATATCATCTCTGAAATTGCACCACTACAGAATTTAACAAGGTTATATCATCTAATCATTTCACTCTCATGCTCACCTTTGTGTTCTGCAGTTCTAGCACTCGGATTGTGTAATAGGACTGGTCTTCCTCTGACAGTAGCCTGACAACAAACCCTGTGTCCGTGAAAGACATCTGTAACTCCTCTGTGGTCGGCCAGTACTGTGCACACTTTTCCTGTTGAGACAGAAACGAATGAAGTCCGTCAGGGATAAGAGGCCACATGCTTAGGCCTGTCATGATAATTACATTATCGACTTATCGTACAATAACGTAATTATATCAACATTATCATGTCAACATATCGACTTATTGTATGATATATAGACATGATCATTTTTGCTGACCTCAATATTGCCCATTGTGTTTTCATAAGAATGTCACCTACATTTTAGACAACATGATGCCAGAATAAACAGCATAACTTATTGAGTGTGGTCTATCTATTTGAAGCAAATCATCTGTCTACCTGTTTCTTTATGTTGTTTCCAGAAGGTTTCAGCATTTTTATAAATCCAGTTTTTGCTCCTGCTGTTAAAATTTTTAAAAGGGAAAGGCGGTGCATGAGGCCCGCTCTTCCTCAGCCTCCACATCGCAGGCAGATCTCCCACATTCTGCGTTAGCGGCTAACAGGCTATTCATGTCACAGTGGCTCGGGAAATATTTTTTTATCATATTATCATTATATCAGTGGCATAAAAGGATCTTAAAATGACAATAATATAATTTACCGCAATTATTTCCAGGACAATATATATTCCAACAAAAGTAGTTAACGTGACAGGCCTACACATGCTCGAGTCTTCTGAAGGATGAGTTGACTGAAGTCTGAGATAAATGTATAAAGACAGGGTGGGAGATGCACACGGACATGGTATTCATCAGCGGGTTAGAACAGACTTTCCTACTAAGAGATTCCATGAATTCAGTGAATCCATTTTTATCAAGAAATACCGCTACCAACACAAAGCAATGTGTGATATTTCTTACCCTCAGGGTTATTGTAGTCAATAGTATGGTGTTGGTTTACTTCATCAGACTTGGAAGCTTGTTTCCACAAGTTAATAAATAGCCAGTAGCCACTAGCCACAAATCACTCAAATAAAATAGCTGAATTTAACTCTGAAGCCTGATAAGATTGGGGAAGGCGTTCTGCAATTAAAATCATTTTGCCCAAGAGATATTTAGGGCCGATATGTTATTTTCCACAAGTCTTGAGGATTCTTGCAAATGTATTTCTTATAAAAAGGTTAATTTGAGCAATCAGCAGCTCATACTTTTTACATGTAAGATCTCTCATCAGGTCCTCTTTGTACTGTACATTGACTTCAACTTGAACCTCAAGAGCAAAAGTGATGATTTTACAAGTTAAACTGATAAATATTTATATAAATGAGATTTGTAGTGTTGCTAGCCAAGAAAAACATGTTTTAAAGGAATGTTTCAAACTTTTTGGAAACATGCTTTTTTGCCGGCAGGAAATATTCCAATACAAAATCCCCCTCTAAAACTACAACACTTAATTTTTACACTCTAATTTTTGTGCAGATTAAACAGGCTAGCCATTTCCCTCTGTTTCCAGTCTGTATGCTAAGCTAAGCTAACTTGCTGTTTACTCCTGCTTCATATTAAAAAGGAAGGATATGAGAGTGGTATCAATATTCTCATGAAACTCTCAGAGAGAAAGCAAGTAAGTGAATTTACAAAAATGTCAAACTATTCCTTTAAATATGAAGATATTTATCCCCAGTCAGACATTGAGCTAGCAAAGACAAATTATGCTAAGTGCTCTGAATGTCTGAATAAAGATATAAGACCTTGTAACATGTCTCCCTGAACTGTTGAATAAAACAGACAACAAGGGGATGTATTGCATGAAAAATCAGCAGGTGCTAAAGTGTACTCACAGATCCCTTTTCAATGACTCTGTTGAGCATTATAACAGCTTTGGAACACTGCTCCCAAATCATCAGCCAGAAATGACCACAGGTATTCCTTAAAGGCCCCTGTGGAAGTAAAACAAAGAAATGCACATGAAGTAAAATCTTGTACATTTCTTTGTACGTAGCCCGCAGATTTGTTCAGCCAGAAATCTGAACTATGTACGCAGGTATTGACATTGCTGTTACTACACCTCACCTGAGAAAGAATGTAAGCTCTTTGGGCTTCTTCCACCATGACTAAACTAGCATTGATGTAGTCATTTTCAGAGTTTTCAAGTTTGACCCGACTGTGATCATCTAAAACCAGGAGAGACCACAGAACAGTTACGAAGAGGACATTCACTATAATACAAATTTTGGTTAACAATGTTGTTTGTCATGAGACTCACATGGGCTGACATCTCTGTAGCGGTTCAAATTCCTATTGACTGGAAGTTTTGCCACTCTGTAAGGATATTCACCAGCTTGGTTACGGATTTCC
Organism: Thunnus maccoyii; assembly: GCF_910596095.1. Taxonomy (NCBI): domain Eukaryota; kingdom Metazoa; phylum Chordata; class Actinopteri; order Scombriformes; family Scombridae; genus Thunnus; species Thunnus maccoyii. The sequence continues at coordinate 29,716,302 of NC_056542.1, forward strand.
TGTTTGAAGAGAAAAGACAAATAGGAAGTTCGCAGTATTACTTTAGGAAGATGGGAGACACATTGTGAGACAAACTGGTGCCTACATGACAAATCTCTTTCCTCATTGCATCATTAGAAGTACCACACAGATAAAAGGTCTTGTCTTTTGTGCTATTCAGCCTCTAAAAAAAAACTTGATTATTTGGAACTATCATCCATAAATGTCACGTACTGCCCTGCTTTGTTCTAATTGTCATTAGTCACATTGTTGATTTTACTACTCATAGTTTTTTTATATATTGTGCATGGGGTGCAGCCATACATGATGTCCCCGCCTCTGCCTGACAATAAGTTTGTTATCTCTTCTTCAGAAGTGATAGATAAACAAACCGTGTTCCTGATAAAAATGAAATGCAACAAAAGTAGTAATGTACTTTTTACACTAAAGTAGACATGAGTAAGACAATGTGACTTCTCAGTATATACAAATTACCCTTGAATCTGTTTAGTTCCCAGTAACACTATAAATCTGATGTTTATATTAGTTATTGTTTAAGAAACTGTATCTGGTATATGATTTCTGCATCAACTAACGGGCTATAAAATATATTTCCTCCTAGCAGCACAGGACCATTTATAAAGCTTGTATGTAAAGATTTATAAAGGTGTTTGAATCTATGAACAGATTGTTTACGGTGTTTCTAACTTCTAAACACAGTAACTGTGTGCTACAAAGCACCTCCTGTTATATGTTCTCCTCCAGCTAGCAGCTAGCTACATATTACAGGGTCACAGCCAAAGTTACACCGGAACAGAAACGTTATGAACTACACTGAACTGACAGGCTCTCTCTGAAGACAGCTGGTCGTAAAAAAAAACAACAAAAAAAACCACATGCGCTTTTCTCTGGAAGTCCTGATGAGTTCTCAGAAACTGCAGCTGACGTCTGTTAGCGTCGGCCAGCATGAGCTAACTGAGCTCAACTGTGAGAACTGTGCCGCTGCACGTTTTCCAGCTACGGAAGTCAGCCACTACTAGCGCGGATTGCTAGTTTTTCTTTACTAAGTGCATAGCGTTATATACACACACAACCTCTACACAGTGTGATGAATTATGTACGTTAACACGATTAAATGAGCCGCATAGGAGGCTAAAAGTCACCAAACACTGACAAAACTGTGTTAACGGGACAGCTATCACATTAGCGAGCTAAGTAAGTTAGCAACCGATCGTCATAGAAACACTGGGCCTCTCTAGAGTGAAGACTTACGTTGTAAAGGTTTTGCCATCTGCCGGACGAGTCGATGTCTTCAAATTCCTGCTGCATTGTGTTGTAATTAGTGCCCCCGACACACTTGCTGGATGATCACAGACTGTTTGCAGCACCGCTCACCAAGTTACTCCGTTCTGTCAGCCATCTAAACAGCCGTCTCTGTGTGTAATAACCCTGGGGATCCCTGCGGGGAGTCTGCTGCTCCCGCACAACACCGCACCGCACACTGCTGCTGACTTACTGTCTGCTGGCTGACTGAGTGCTGACTGACTACCGACTAACGTTACTTACTCACTGACTGACTGCTGCTGACTGACTGACTGCTGGCTGGCTTCTGACTGCTCACTGACAGACTGCTGCTGACTGACTACTGACTAACATTGCTGACTGACTGCTAACTGCTGACTGACTGACTGACGCTGAATAGCTACTGCCTAAAAAGTGTTAGACATCGTAGCAAAAACCTTTACACTGTTTAAACCCACTGTCAGATTTGTGAAACCTTTATTTTGATTATGAAAAATGAAAAGGGGCGATTTCATTGGGGTTTTTTTTTTTCATCCAGATCACATGAAACCAAGTCTAGATCAAAAACCACTACACTTAGACCTGTCAAATCTGGACTAGATTACCAAGGAGGCTCCAGAGACTCATTAAAACACAGTTTCACATTTGTGAAACCTTTATTTTCTTTGTGAAAACTGAAAAAAGGGCGATTTCACTGCTTTTCCCCCATCCAGACCATATAAGAAAGATTATAAGATTTACTGCGATTATTTTATTTCAAAAGGTAAAAATAGCTTTTCTATCTTTGTTTTTAAGTAAGAAAGAGGAGCTCTACATGGCCATAACGTGTAATCGTGCTGTGAATTTCTAGCCAGAAGATCAGTGAAATCGCCCTTTTTTCAGTTTTCACAGATATAATAAAGGTTTCACTAATGTGAAACTGTTTTAATGAGTCCCTGGAGTTCTTAGGAAATCTAGTCCAGATTTGACAGGTGTAAGTATTAAAACTGGAGTGTGTGCGCCGCTGTGTGGTCAACAGCGGCGCACACACTCATTGCACACGGAGGACCCGCCAAACACACACAGACACACATTGAGTAGACACATGACAGGCCTACTGGCCGTTGTTGTTAACTTACCCTATCGCAGCTATAATCATGTTTGTTGCCCGTAGTATTGCAGCAGATCATAAAGATCTCATTCACGATGTGTCGTATGATTTTCACGGCCGGAGAATGGCAACCTGCTCCAGTGACCAAAGTGTGAAGGTAAGTTAACGTGAAGTATGCATCAGCTTGCTAATGTTAACGTTAGCCGCGACAGTTAGCTTGCTAACGATACCACATTTTCAAGACCCTTAGCAAACTGTTGAGGCTACTGACTCTCGTTTGCCATCAGTTGAGAAATGCAGAGAATTTGCTAAGTCTGTCTGCTAATTGCAGCTCTTCAGGACAACTTTGCCTCATTGAATTTAGCCTCACAAAAAAGGCCTAACAGTTAAAACCTTTCTATTCAGGAAGGCTTTTTCATCTTAGCTCGTATTACTATTTTCTCTCTGTTGTGTGTTCTATGTTATTAATACTGTAGCACTTTGAGTTTCACTATGAATGAAAAGTGTGGTACAAATTAAATGTATTATTAGTAGTTTGCTAGCCGACGTGCATGTAGCATACACGCTAGATAAGCTGTGTTATAGCACAGATGTATTTCATGTAAACACTACAGTTAGCAACAGAATGCGTTTTCAATAGTTCCTCACAAAAGGATACCTGTGGGAAAGACAAACAATTGATCTAAAGTTTGTCTTCTACTCATATCAAAGTATACAGTTTATCCTAGTCACGAATATCATTGTATGTGTTATGTTTGTAGCTTGAAGATCCCCTCTAGACATATTTAAAGACAGAAATACTCTGCTTGGAACATGATGTGTGTCTGATATGGTTTTTCCACAAATGAAGTATAATTATCATGTTAAAATCCAGAATCTATGAATATGCACATATTGTAAATTTCATTTTTATTTTTCAAAAGTTGAACTGCTGGACACAAGATATCTCCCACATAAATGTAAAGTCCGTTCTCAGTGTTTGTGCACTGGAGGCTTCAAGTTTCCACATCACACTTGTGTGAGTTGGTTATTGGAGCAATATTGGCTTCCAAACTAGTTTCAATGTCACAAATCATTCTTGTAGGTCCATCCCTTCAAATCTGATTTTCAATGAGCGCAGAGAAACTCACCACTTTCAGCAGATGAATGTGGAAACAAACTCTGCACACATACATACATCATTCTGCACAGTGAAGCTCAAACATCCAGGAACAACAAGAAGAAAAAAAACATATTTTTGAGTGGAGAGGGACTTTCATAAAATGTGTAACGTTACAAAGGTACTTTAGTGACAGCAACATTTATTAACATTTTGATCTTATTCCTCTCAGGTTTGGGACAAAAGTGAGAATGGAGAGTGGCACTGCACAGCCAGCTGGAAGGTAGATCACCTGCCGCTGCTTGATCAGTTCTAAAGTCAGGATTTTTCCTGTAAAATGAAATTTTATCAGCTAGTGTGCTTTGCATAACAGCAGTACAGCATTTGCATCATTTCCTCTCCTATTTATTTTGTATTCCGTGTCTTTCATGGACTCATGCATTCACTGTTATGGATACAGCTTGAAATCTGATGTCTTAAACTAGTTTTGGGTTATATTGATGTTACAGACACTCTTCTCGCTCTCTCCACAGACACATAGTGGATCAGTGTGGAGAGTGACCTGGGCTCATCCAGAATTTGGGCAGGTTTTAGCTTCATGTTCCTTTGACAGAACAGCTGCTGTGTGGGAGGAGATTGTTGGAGAGTCAAATGACAAACAGAGAGGATTGAGCCACTGGGTTTGTATAAGTCTTGCATTTGTCTGTACATCTATTTCTTAATCATAGACAGCTCCTCAGTTCAGTAGCTCTGGCATGATGCAGAACTGGTGCTTTTGACTCCAGCATATTGCATCAACATGCACTTATCTTTGTTGATAAACAGCAGATGATTGTAATAAAATGACAGTCATGCTCAGGGTTGTCAGTCACTATAGTCTTCTGTTTGATTTATCATCTGACCCGAGTATTTCATATTCTTCTGTTTTAGATCAAACGAACCACACTAGTGGACAGTAGAACTTCAGTGACAGATGTGAAGTTTGCCCCTAAACACATGGGCCTAATGTTGACCACCTGCTCTGCGGATGGAGTGGTGAGGATCTACGAGGCTCCTGACGTAATGAACCTGAGTCAGTGGTCCCTGCAGCATGAGATCTCCTGCAAGCTCAGCTGCAGCTGCATCTCTTGGAATCCCTCCAGGTTAGACCAGGAGTTTACTGTGTATCTAAAACTGTTGTGTCATTGAAGCGTTTGGACATTTACAACACTTCCAGATTGTACATTTATTATAAATTAGTTTTATGGTTGAAATTAAAAATTGATTTATTGGAGGTTATTAATACTTAAACTAAAATGGATGTTATTTTTATCACTTTACCTCTCTGTCAGTGAAGGCACCAGTGAGATGTGTACATTAGTGTAAACAAATCAAGCTAACTCTGTCAGCCTCACAGCCTGTCTGGTAGCAGGTTCTTTAAAGATCTTAAAAAATGGCAAAACAGTAACAAACTAGATTCACCTCTTCTGATATTAAGCAATTAACAGTTAATAGTGATTATCTCCCAGAATTCCTCCTACTTACATAGCTTCCACTGCCTTCCAACAACCTGGTACGCTCTTGCTTTCAACGTTTATAGGTGCAATATTTTTGCTTTTTTTTTAGAGCACATCATAAAACTGTGCACCAAATATTCTTCAGAGCACAAACCAAAATGTAGATACTTACCTCACTTAATCAGATAGTCAGAACTATAATATTATAATGTTTTATACTACTTCTGTTCAAAAAATTCAGACCCAATACGAGAGAGATACAAGGACAGTCAGACACTATCTGAATAAACATGAGGATAAGTAGACCAAACAAATATAATTGTCTTATTACATAGAAAAGGTTTTATATCTGACTCAAATAATATTTAATGCCAGAAAATGGATTACTGATCATCTGACAAACCAACAGGTCAGTTGTAGCAACCATGTATTAATGAATCCAGCACCAGCAAGGATACATGCATTAAGTTATTCTGTCATTAAGACAGGTGAGATATGTGACTTTAAGTCCTAGGGAAAAAAAATAATCATACATGTATTGTAAAAGACCCATTCCAACCGCAATTTTAATGTAAACTTATATTTTACAGATAATTACTGCTAAAGGTTGTACGGAGACAATGGCAGGGGCAAAATATTGTACAATATGATTTACATTAAATACAAAGAAGACTAGAAATGTATTTTTGTGAAAATCAAAAATTTCACAAAAATATGTTGAATAATTGGTAATACACAGAACTGTTCCAGTAGTATTTCTAAAACATTTCCTTAGCAGTTCATCAGCTGAACTGCAGAATCTGAAACCAATTTCCTTAATTACCATTTCTTGGCAATAATGAACACACAGCATTATCATGCAGCGTTCCTCTGAGTCATCTGTATGAGGTTGGCCTTAACAAGGTAACTTCATCATTGATCTGGTTTTGCTGCCTTTCAGTTGAACCCGTGCTCATTTTAACACAGCAATCAACTTGGCACACAACTGTGTTTTAAACCTTTTCATAACTGCAGCTAAGCTGGTCAGACATACAGTATTGTTTCCCTGTGATGGTTATAACACAGGAAGTGATCAGAGCTGATAGCCAGTCTGTTTGGATCCACTTGGGTATTGACACACAAACCCAAGACCTGCAACAATATGACGGCCATATAATAATATTCCTGGCCAGACACTATACTTTGTATAACGTTTTGTTCAGTGGCGGACAGTATTTGGTGTAGAACATATTGGAAGGGTGGGAAATAAACACACTTTCTGGTAAATTCCCGCAATGACTGGTAACTTTGCAGGGTAGCAGACAGTTAAGAGTTTAGATTTCAATCAGTTATCTTTAGTTTAAAAAAAAAAAAAAAAAAGAAAACTCTTAGTCAAAAATGTTACATGAACTACTTTGTGCAGTGTCAAACATTCTGGCAGTCTTGTGTTAAAGTCAAGACATACTGTAACTTGACTTACTGACCTTTTAAAATGCAAAGTTTTCTGCTACTCTACTTTAGAAGTCTGAACTGTGACCTTTCACAGTAGAGTATGTGTCAGTTAAATCTTATGTTGTTTCCCCATCAACCAGCTCTCGTGCCCACCCACCAATGTTTGCAGTGGGGAGTGACGACAGCAACGTAACGTACGGTGGGAAAGTCCAGATCTATGAGTACAATGAAAACACAAGGTAGGTTTTCCTTCAGTGTTGTGTATGCCACTCTTTCATAAATACACCAATAATTCAAAAAGAAAACATACCTAATTATGTTGTTAGAACTTTTTAGTAATTTTGATTTATTTTTTCACCAATGTTGAAAGGAAATATGCTAAAGCAGAGACCTTGATGACCGTCACAGATGCCGTGCATGACATTGCATTTGCTCCAAACCTGGGAAGATCATTCCACGTCCTCGCCATCGCAACGAAAGACGTCAGAATCTTTAAGCTTGTTCCTATGAGGTGACTGATTCTGATTTTTTTTCTCAGTATTTTCAAAGATGTCATGAAGGATTCAAAGTACACAAAGGGATAAGGATTAGTGTAGTCACTGGAATCCTTCATCTCACATATCAGTGAATTCATACATATTTCATACATGTTAGCGCTGCTGCTGCTGCTGCTTTTAAACAGTAAAAAGTGACAGAACTGAAAACATAGCTCTACAAAAATTGATTTTCTATATCTTGATCCAGAAAGGAGAGCACATCTACAGGACCCACCAAGTTTGAGGTGCAGATTGTGGCTCAGTTTGACAACCATAACTCTCAGGTGTGGCGTGTGAGCTGGAACATCACCAGCACCCTGCTGGCCTCATCTGGGGATGATGGCTGTGTGCGCCTCTGGAAAGGTGGGAGTCTATTTTTAGCTACTGTTGATGACTGCTCATTTTTCTACCATTTAATTTTACTGACAGCCACACTGAGCTAACAAAGCTGTGTTTGTATAACGTGTTTTAAATGTTAGTTTGACAAATGCTCAGTAAACAGAAATAAATGAGCCATTGTTATTAGCCAGTTGATGAATGATGAATCAGGGGTCTAATTTCAGAAGGTAAAGATCAGTTCTCACCATTGCCAGAAAAGCTGTCACCGCACCCTGTAAGGCTCTTCTTTTGTTGACTGTGTTTAGTGTTACAGGCACCCATTGCATCTATGTAGTGATGTGCTGCAGTGACATTGTAATCAGTCGATTGGTGTAGTTTTGCTTCATTGATGTTGCCTTTCAGGCACAAATGATGTAAAGCTACTCAAATTAATAAAATTCACAGGTTGATTTTGATTGCTGTAATCCTGGTTGTCAGGTAGATGCGGTTGTGACGCGTTCTGGTTGTGTCATGTCTACATCTTGGTTCAAACGTCCACTGGAAGTATTTAAAAAGTGTTCTCGGCAACCAAATTTCCTGTATTCTCAGGGTTGTATTTCTGGCTTTTTGTTTTTTTTAGAAGCGTATTAAAAACAGGTTTGCAAGTCATTCATTAACAATGTGGTAACTGATACTTTCAGGTCTTACATATCCTGTATCTGAGTTTCATGTATAGTGCATAGTGAATAGTGCATATTAGCAGGAGGAAAACCGCAGCATTCTGTCTCTGTCTCCGCAGACTTACAAGGAAGAGTGTCATAAACAAACATGAGAAACTCTTTACTGACTTTGTCTTTATGTACATATGGCAAAACTAATGAAATGCATCATTAAATATTAAAATCATATCAATTGTTAATAAGATTAGGCATTTATATAAATTACCAAGGGAATTTCATGCTTAAGAGACGTGTGCTGATCCGGGAAAAATAAAAGCATCATGTAAACAAAGCAAAATAACAAAGTAGACACAAGCAACATGCTCTAGTCACATCTGGTGGACATTTGGGGGCATTACACTTTTTCACTTGTTACATGGCAAATGTGAAGGAAAAAACTGAGAGAGAGAAACATGGACAGAAACTTTTGCTCAGGTGTACAGAGGATGATTGAACTTGTGTTACTGGAGTCATGTTACAAGCAGCGTGAGCACTGATTTTTAACTGTGTCCCTCCACAGCTAACTACATGGACAACTGGAAGTGCACAGGCATCCTGAAGGGAGACGGCAGCCCACTGACCGGTTCATCTGGTCAGCCTACAGCCATGAGCACGGTGGTGGGCTCCTCCCTTCAGACCTCCCAGAATGCCCTGAATGGGATGTCTGCAGGAAGGTAGGTGGTGCAGTGCATCTGACGCCACTCACCCAGCCTGACCTGTGCCAGTCAGAACTGACTACTCACTATGCCTCACACTGACTGGGACTGCAGCTGCTCACTGACAAACTCCCAGGCCCAAACTGATCCCAATGCTGCACTCATGCAAAGAGCTTGGCTTCTGGCTTCCAGCATACAGGTTGTTGGCATCAAGCCTGTGGAGCCGGATGTGTTGCATTGTGGTTTGTTTTGTTTGGTTTTTTTTTTTTTGGATTCTTGATTTGTACTGATGCTTGTAATAGGAGTGGTTTCATGTTTCCACTTTGCAATGTCAGTGTTAGGGTTAACTATTTTCTTGGTATATAAACCTGTTTGTATAAATTTGACATGTGGTTATTATTGCAAATGATAAAACTATTTTGGGATAGGAAGCAGAACCATTGTGTAGTTAGATAACTTAATTTTGTTAATATTGATAAATTTGATAGCTGCCATCTTCAACATCCGACGTCTTTGGGACCATTTCCATTTCAAGATGAGCAATCAAATCAAAGCTCAGTCTTTTTCTTGATAAATTCTCTCATTTCACTTTTCAATTTGAATGTATCCATAAACAAGTATTGCCAAACTCTTTGCTGAGCCGGAGGACCGCTTGAATGAACCTTATTAACCAACTGTAATAACATCAGAAAATAGTGTGAACATACAGTATGGGTATGAATACAGCCATTGACGTGTGTGACTTTGAAGCAAGACTATGTAACTTAACTTTTGAAAGTAGAGATAACACATTCTTCTTTTTAAAAATGAAATGTTGAACTCATTTGCAATAAAATGCACCCCTACTCAATTCAGTACACTCAGGGCTTTTGTTGCTCCAGCCTCAGTGATATGACCAGAAGCATATGGAGGCTGATGTTAGAAAACTTTAGGTAGACATTGCTGTGTAAAGGAGATTATTGAGTGAGCTTCTCTAATTATACAATGTTTTAGCATTTAACATTATCCTGTAATTGTCACTTATAGCAACAGCGCCCGCTTTTAAGCAAAAGCAACATGGACTCACTCTAAAATTTGGATTATAAATGAGAAGATTTGATGTTATGTGGAGCAGGAATTAAAATTGCCAGTAAACAAATGGTGTTTAAGCCAACACTGGTTATGTTTTGATATGTGGCTGTATTTATGTTCAACTTAATAACCTGTGAACCTCTGAACTTACAGTAATAACCATGCCTCTGTCTTTACCTTCCTTGTGGTTTTTGACTTAACTCTGGAGTCACTCCTAACCTGAGTAACATAAGAACTGTGCACTGTGTGTTATTGAATAACAAATCAAATATTAATTTTGCAACCAAAAATTAAATGTCTATTATACAGTTTGTAAAATGACTTTGCATTCAGTTTTTCTTGCATTCCAATTACATGTTGACAAAACTGAGTGTGTCATGGGGTTTGTTGCAGTAATGTGGTATTGTACTGCTTGTTGCATGCAGGATTGGCAAGAGAGCTCCCTTTGTCCCTCCCCTGCGGCAGCTGACCTCTCCAAAGATATACCAGCATCCTGCGTATTACTAATGTCTCCTCTGCATCAGCTACTATTTGCCCTTGTGTTAATGCAGTATGGGTGACATCACTCATGGATGAATACTTTGGTATTACTGGTTGAGGGCTACATTTTGTTTTGGTTCTAATAACTTTTCTTTGACAGTGGCTCACGGTCTTGGCATTACACATACACCTTTTAAAAAAAAAAAAAAAAAAAACAACTTCTCTGTCTGCCATTCTCATCTCCCTCTTTTATTCCTAAAGCCTTCATGCATCCTTTCCTTTGCTCTCCTTTTTAATTTCTCATTTTCTACTTCCCTTTATGTGTTTCCCCTCTGTATTCCAATGTTGTCGTCCCCCTCCCCATCTGTGTATTTGTCGTCTTCTTCTTCTCCCATCTCTTGTTGCTTCAGGTATTTCTTTCCGCCTCTGGATCTTCCCAGAGCGGGGAGCAGATATGGTCACCTGCTGCCTCCCTCCTCCCTCATAGATTACTGTGATGCTGAGCCCGTTCAGCCTCAGCAACAAGCTCAACCCTACAGATACTTCTCTAGAGCACTTGTGCCCTTACCTGAGGCTGAAGGGCAGTAGTTGTTGGGTATTTTAGCTGAAATAAGCAGGGATAGAGTATGAGGATGGGCTACACAGCTGCCATTAATTTCTAATAAAGAACTGTATTTTTTCCTCTGTTTTCTGTTTTGTTCATTTTTTTTCTGTGCATAAATTATAAAAGGTTTTGGAAGCTGTCATGAAGACTTTGTAAAATTTGTATTATATAGCCAGAACAGCCTTTTTAGATGCGCAATTTATAAAGGGATTTTGATAACCATTTTCTAAGAACATTTCCCATATTTAGCTTTGTGTACCAGTGGTTTTTAATTTCAAGGAATGTACAATGAAAAGCACATTTCATGTAGTCATTTGCTTGTTGGGGTCATGTCATGCAGTCAATGTTAGCTGGTCAGTCAGTAAAAAAAATGGTGATACAATGTAGTTTTCTGTTGCACACTGACAACCTGAACCATCAGCACCTGAAAAGGAAATGTTTGTAATTACTCAGCGTTTATTGAGGAACAAAACTGGACATGGTGGAAGTCAGAATAAACACCACAGGATATTAAAAGAACGTTATGTTTGATTATTTTTTTCTGTACATGCACACCCCTATGATGGCATTCATTCACGAGTGACTGACTTCCATGTGAAACAGTATAGCACATGGAAATATCACATGATTCATCATCATGCAGCTCTCTTGCTGGAAATGGATCCATGGGTGAGAAAACTGTGTATCTTTTAAACTTTATGAATTATATTTTAGCTATTTTAAGCTTGCATCATTCTCTAGAGACTCATCTGGAGGGAGCCTCCTTTATGAAGCTGAAAAACCTGGTACAGCTCTGTTCACATGAGGCCATGTTGGAGACGTTTGCCCTCTCAAGTGTCATCTCTACCAGTTCCACAGCTCTTTGTGTCTGACGCTCATCCCTGAAGGTAGATACAATACAAGATATTTCCCTGTGGGAATCAGTTCAGGCTATGTGTGAATATGAGGCAGTTTTACTCTAACATAAGGGGTGTCATTTGTTTTGATAGAGGATAAAATTTCATTTCATGGCTCACCCAGATGACTGTCAAAAACTGGAATGCATGGGATGGCAGCTCTCTCAGCAGGCAGCTGTCTGCTAACAGAGGCATTCTTGCAGCTGCTTGGCACAACACATGATACAATAAACTCCTTACTTGGTTAGAACTATCATACTGTACGTCTCAGTTTTATCTGTGGTAGAATTAAGTTTACTCGTAGCTCGTTTAAAATAACTATTCTAAATGCTTAATTCTTTAAGTGTCCATTTTTTTATTCTTGATTAAACAAATTATGTTTTATTACGTTTTTTTTTTTTTTGTTTTTTTTTTAATTTTATCAGATACATTACAGCTGTCTCAGCATCTCCTTTCTTTCATCCAGGACAGACACCCCATTGATACCTCAATTAGCTATTTTCCAAACTGTCCCAAGTGTGTCCAAACCCAACAAATGACACGAATTTCATCCTATCATGTTTAGTAATTTCCTCCCTCTCAGTTTAATTGTCCAATCAAAGTGTTCTTAAGTTTGTTAAGTCCCGCCCTCATGAGATGACGCTGTGGCGGGCTTCCTGTAGCGTCTGGGCGCTGTTTGGTCCTCCGAGGTGTTGCACAGTTTGTTTAGTATGTTTGATTTTAAGCTATAATGAAACTGTCAAGTGCTGGGAAAGTTAATTATGGAGCTTAACTAGAACTTGCAACGTATCTGCACCAGTGAATAAAGACGAAACTCGAGTCGGAGAGGAACCGTTGTGTGTCGGCCCGCTTCTGGAGTATTGAATGTGAGTGAGTTGAGCTCCAACTAACGTTTACGTTATGATTTGATTCTCCACTTGATAAAATGTCTTGAAGAAGTGGATTAATCTAAGGAAGCGTGTTTAATGAGTTAGTTAGTTAACTTGCTGTCTGTAAGTCGTCCCTCTAACTTGATGAACGAAGATAGTGGAGGAACTGAAATTTGGAGCCTGCTGACAAAACACACTTTTTTGTCTTGTTTTTAGCGTGTAAGTTAGCTTGCGTTAAGAGCTAACCCGGCGTATTTAGGTAGTTAGCTGTTAATTGCTTTCAATTAATTTGGTAGATAGGCCAAACGTTACAGCTGCGAAACAACATGCATGAAAATATTTACTGGTACTTTCAAATAACTACCTTTTTCCTTGGTTTTCGTTTCACAGTTGTAAGGTGACACACAATTCACATGGTACCACCGTTGTGCTCTGTATTTTGCCAAGTTATCGGTTGTCCCGTTTATTTCTATTTCTACTCCCAGGCGTTACAGATGGTCTTCACCTGAGCTGACGCCAAGCCACATTTGGCTGTCACCCTGCACAATTCAAAGAAATGGCAGACAGTTTTTACAAGTTGGAGGATGAAGCCTTCCCCAGTTTCCTCTGCAAGTCTCTGGACAGCACCAGTGGCCGTGCCACACTGGCAAATGTGACATTGGGGTCAGGCCCAGGACTGCCAGTGGCTGCCTCTACAGTGGCTAAAAATAGACCCGGGTCTGACAACAGGTGGGAACCGATTGGGACAGATGTGACTTGTAGAAACACTTTCATGCACCATCCTTTGAATCATCATAAAGTCTATTTGACTAGTGTGAGACCTAATACTGAAACAATTCTAATTCCTGTTTTGCAGTGTTTGTGCTATTAGCAGCAGCAGTAATACATTATGACAAAACGTTTAGACATGCCTGCCAAATATAAACTGCCCTAGCCCTTTGTTGTCTTTCAAATTTCCTTAAAAAGTAACAGGAACAGGGCTGAGGGATGCTCATAATGAGTCAATTTTCAGCTGCTAATTTTGATTCTGGGGCATGATGCAGAGCTTCCTAGTCTCTTAACAACCAGTTGTTTTGTGAAAGCCATATCATGTGCTCATGTCTGACAGAGGGGATCCAGTTGAGGCCTCATATCTGGAGGGCAGAGAGCTGCATCAGGCCAACTTACAATCATCTGTTGGAGAACAGCCCAAGTTTTCCCTCAACTTCAAAGATGACTTGTGAGTACATATATACACATAGTTCACTGTACTATTGATTTATGTTGGTCAGTGTTGTCTCTGGTCTGCAAAAACATTTTCTAGTTCCTGGAATCAGAATATAATGGCTGATTGTTCTCTGTAACAGCCGTACTTTCATTTATGCGTATGACTTAAAGAGGACTTGTGTTTGGATGACTGAAAGATATACAGACTGTCACCCATGCTAAACAAATGCCATCTAAATGTATCTATAATCAGTCAACACATGTGAATATTCATAATTGTGCTTGAAATTTACTGTTGCACCTTTTTCCCGTGTTTTTTTAATGTTTTTATTTACATTAGGGACAGTGCAGATGACTTCATTGCAGCCCACCGTCTATCAGACATGCTGGTGAAGATTAATCTGGAAGAGAGTGCATCCAGAAACCAAGGCGCCCTGCCGGGCCTCCCTCCCACACACACAGGCTCTGTCCTCGGTCGGCCCACAGAACTTGGAACAGGTAAAAAGCTCCTTGTCACTGCCGAAAGAAAACCATGTATCTCCAAAATGTCAGCCATTCATAAGTTAAGAAAAACAGCCCTGTTTTCAGCTTTGTGACTCCAGTGGGGTTGTTGATGGTTTGTTTTGCTTGAGAAGTAGGATCATTTTTTTTCAACCCATAAAGGAACATCTTCAGTTCATCTAAGGAATCACCCAAGTTTGGACATACAGGGTTTTTCTTTGGACAGCGATGTTCACCTGATACATCAGTGTGGAACACTTGATATTTGTGCTTTCTGAAGTGGACACAAATTAATTTCTCATATCAGAAATGTATACTTTTCCAATTTTATTTTACAGTAAAAGCTTTTGGATAATGCTAATGGGGATGTTTTTCCTTTTTCCCCCTTCTACAGATCTGTCAACAGGGCTCCTCACATTTGGACATAGAGATAGTACAGATGCAAAGGTAGGTACCAATTTTGGAGGCTTTTTCATATAGGTTGAGCAGTTGGCAGTTGTATTTTAATGATTGTACTTATGTAGGAGATTATACTAGTTCTGACCATCTACATTGTTGTTTCATCAGTGTATTAAATGAGCTTTGATGCTTTTTATACAGTCTCTGCATTATTATTTTTCTTTCTAAAAGTTGTCATGTAGGTAAGCATATGAAGTTATCATTCAAAAAAATGTAGTCCCTTGTCTGACTTTCATGTGTGTGACAAAAAATAAAGCATATTGACCCCTCTTTTAGACTTCACACACTTGAACCCCTGTATTTGATTTAAATCCTAATTATCTGTCTTAATAGTTTAGCATCCTTCACAATTTTCTTTATATATTTTTCATTTTAAAATCTAAAGCTTTCTTCCTACCTCTTTACACTTTACTCTTGTAAAGAAGTGAGGAAAACTGTTTGTGAAATATGAAATATATTAATAAAGGCTGTAGAATTTTCATGCAAAGCTGCCTTTTTATCTTCAACATAGTTGTCCTCCTCTCATGGGCAATCCATACAGGTCCAGTCACTGCCAGCTACAGCTGAGGAAGATAATGTGCAGAGTGAGGGAGTGGACAGTGACCATTTCAGTGGCAGTAACTCAAGCTTTTTGGCAAATGAGAAGCTCATGTCTGTGGACAGCATGAACAGTGACATCACAGGTATGACCTTCATCCCCCAGTCCCTGAATTATATTCCTCATCCTGCAGCGCTCACTATTACATGCTGTATACTTGATACATTATTGATATTTTGATCGAACAGAATCTGAGGGCTGAGGTGTTGTTAATGATGAGTCATGCACACATGCTCGGCTTAAACATGAATGTGTCTGATCACCAGATGATGACATTGATTTGAACAACCTGCCTGATGATGAGCTGGAGCTTTACTTCAATAAACTGGTTCCTCCTGCCATGCAGAGAGGCAGAGTGGAGGGCCAGGAGATCCCTGCAACAGTAAGACTCTTCTCCCATTTGGGATAAAATCAGCACTTTTCATGCACTTTTTAATGACTTGTCCTCTTCCTCTTTACCAGCACTGTTAAGCTACTGTCCAAAAGCAAACAATTTGTGTTAAAGTAACATAACAATTTCTTCACTCAATCTCTTTGTCTCAGAGTCCTTGTGTAATATATTGCATCTTTCGTAGGGACTGCCTGGTGCTTCTGATGACCTATCAAACCCGAGTTCTACAGAGCCTGAACAGTACAGACACCAGTTCCTTGATGACTATGATCAGGTGAGCACAAATACGCCTCCTAACTGTTTTGTGCTCATGTGATGGTTTTAATTCATATGAATAAAATTGTGAAAATGAGCTTTCTGCTTTAAAATACAGTCCAGTTTCATAAATATGACCCAGGAGGGGGTTTGTAATGTCTAATGCTGTCTTGTGTGTCATTACCTCAGGAGGACTTCCAGATGCCTGATGTGCGTCTGGCTGCTACAGGTATGGACTCCTGTCCTGCCAGTGATGAGGACACTGAGGATGAGCTAGAGTCGGCCAGAAGGAACAGCAATGCTACCAGAACACGGCTGCTGCCGAGCACCTCCCGACAGCTGGTCAGTTCACAGCATATTGTTATCAGATATTGAATATCTATCAGCCTCAAAAATCCTGCATTGGTTGGACTCCAGCTCTAACTTTTAGATGTTACAAATGCATGCCATGCATGTCTCTTTTTTTTTTTTATGAAGAAGAAACGTTTTTATCAAAATGTCCTGTAAAACACATTTTTGCTTTGGGATGTGTGTGTATGTTTCATGTTGGTACAGGTTGGAGAGAGTAATCGTCCCAGTTTCAGGCCGGGTTTAGAGGGAGGCAGTTCTGATGACGAGTCTTCCAGCGGCCGTGGAGGTCCATCTCTGTCTGGGATCGAACACAGACGATCTGCTGAGGGACAAGTCATCAACCCTCCTGTGACAGGTTTAATATCCAGCTTTAAAATCTGTCTGATTCATTTCTTTTTTTCTTTTAGGCTCTGTGGCTGGTGGCTTCTTTTTTTTTTCTGTTAGTAAAACATGGATTTTTCTTCTTTTTTTTTTATTTTTTTTTTTTTAAAGTATTTCTTTCTTTGTTTTGATTTATCTACCTTTCTAAAAATAAGTTGTTTCATAAATCTGTCAACAATTATAAATGTTAGTTTAAATCAGTTTGGGTTCCTGATAATGTTTGGTATCAATAATGTAAAGCCATTTGCTCTTCTATTCTTTTTTTAAAACTTTATCCAGCAGGAAATTATTTCAGGAGAAATTTGTTTTGTGAATATATGCACCCACAGTTGCAGTTACTGCAGTGACATGTATTGACACATTCTCCATTTTTTTATTTTTGGTGCCAGGCACTGAGCTACTTTCTTCAGATAAATGTCCGCCAGCCAGTTCAAACTTTAGCGATCTAATTGCACACCGTCTCCTTGAACCTTCAGGTGACTGCTTGTTTTTTGTGTGTGTGTCAATGTGTAACACCAGGGGATGGAGGAGGTGGAGATGGGAGCAGTGGGAGTGAAGAAAGCGGAAATGATGGGGGAGTTTCAACCATCCCTCTTCCAACGACTAACATCCAGACCACCTATGATGCCCTGCGTGGGCTGGGGATTGTGGGTAGCAGTGCTGTTGGTGGAGATGAGGACGCTGATCTGAACAGTCTGACAGGACATGGAAGGAACGGCCTTTCCAGACATACTGAGGTAAGAATGAGTTTAGTCAGCATTTTAGCACCAATTATTTCTAAATTGTGGTTAATTCATCAAACAAGGAATATTTGAATTACTACTTACATTAATGTTTCCCTTTTTAAAAAAGGGGGATTCCTGTTCTTCCCCATCTTTACTGTATACAGTCTCTGTTTCATCAACACTTTAAAGGCCCTGCACATTCATGGTAAACCCATCTATCCATTTACTGCTGCTTAACTGGTCACACAGATCATTTTGTTTATTGTGTGTGATAAGGCCTCTTCTGTGTTGCACATGTTGAGGTGGGTTTATAGTTCTGTATTATGGAATTATGGTGTAGCCACAGAGCTTACGTGAGTAGCTGTCGAAGCTATGTTGTAGCTGATATGCATCTCCTCAAAAATGTAATTATATGTTGGGGCTACAGAGATGCCACATGAAGTCTGCAAGAACTGTGATTGGTCAGTTTTAGGCTGCTTGTGTTTTCTCCTACAAGCTTCTGATTGTTGATTGTGAAGACATGAAGCAAGTTGAAGAAAGGCTCTGTAATCTGCACCTCCTCAGAAACACACATCAAGCCAAGTAGAGCTGCAGCAATTACCAACTATTAAATTAATCAGCAGTTATTTTGATAATTGATTAATCGTTTTGAGTCATTTCAAGAATGTTCAAATTCTCTGATTTCAGCTTTTCAAATGTGAATATTTTCTGATTTTAATAGTATTCTATGATAGTAAACTGAATATCTTTGGGTTGTGGACAAAACAAGACATTTGAAGATGTCACCTTGGGTTCTGGGAAACAGTGATGGACATTTTTCACATTTTATGGACAATTAATTGAGAAACTAATCAACAGATTAATTAATAAAGAAAATAAGTGTTAGTTGCAGCCTTAGATCCCAGTCCTCTCCTCTGCAAACCTTCTGCTCACTGCAATCTGCGCTCTTCATCACAGTGAATGAATGAACGGCAATTGCACGAAATAGGCTCATGTTCAGTATGGGACAAGTGGGGCACTTAAGGGAATCCTGTAAAAAAACGATACTGCCTCATTGCATACGATACATAGTGTTGTGATTCATGGACAAGGTGGTGCCTCAGTGGGTAAGTGGTGGGTAGCTAAAGGGTGGGACAAATTACACCTTTATCACTACTATTGTATTGCGGTATAGATTAAGTCCCCTGAGGCAAATTTGTGATATTGGACTCTTCAAAAAAAAAAAGACTGATGATACTCTTACTCTGACTCTGAATGATAAAAATGATACTCTGAACCTGGTGACCTCATGTAAATCCAACATAGCCATTTCAACTTCAGCCTGAGCAGATGTCTAATTAGCCATAACTGAAAACATCTGCGTGGGTATTCAGGGCTGTTAAACTCATTAAGATCATTAGATACACCTGTTCATCAAAATATCAAATATCTCCTGTTTATTCTTGCTATTTTTGAGATTTCACACAAACTTGTTCTCTTTTCTTTTCACAATGTATTTATGTTACCGGTATTCTGTATCATATTTTACTATAATATACAGTGCTGTGCAAAAGTTTTAGGAATTAAAAGTAAAGTTAGGATGCTTTCAAAAATAATGCTATGAATGTTTTTAATTATCAGTTAATTGTCATACAAAGTTCAGTAAACAGAGCAGCTTTGCCTTTAAAACAGCAGCAGTTCTCCTCGATACACCTGCACACAATTTTTCAGGTATTTGGCAGGTCGGTTGTTCCTGCATCTTGGAGAAGTTGTCACAGTTCTTCTGTGGATTTAGGCGTCTCAGCTGCTTCTGCTTCTTCATGATAATCCCAGACTGACTCTATGATGTTGAGATCAGGGGTCTGTGGGGACCAGACCATCTGTTGCAGGACTCCTTGTTCTTCTTATTGGTGAAGATCGTTCTTTATGACTCTGGCTGGATGTTTGGGCTCGTTGTCATGCTGCAGAACACATTTGGGACCGATCAGATGCCTCCCTGATGGTGTTGCATAATGGATAAATATCTAAAGTTCCTAAAATTTTATCCCCTTTTCACTCCCTTTCTCTCACTATATGATAATGAGGTCTATGTGCTAAGCATTGATAGAATAAGAGCAGCTTCAGGAGTTTCTGTGTGTGTTTTGCAGATGGGTGACCGTGTGGGTCCTGTTGGAACAGGGGAGGCCAGCTCCTCTATGGGGGCATCAGGGGGAACTCAGAGGCTTTCTCCTGTCAACTGGAGCATGGTCCTGGACCGACAGGAGGCACTGGTGAGCACAGCACAGATGCAGATACAGACAAGTGTTGGACTGACCCACTGGTGGGCATTTCAACCAAGCTATACCCTCTGTTTTTTTTTTTTATAATGTAGTATACACGTGCTGCATGTAACACTGTTAAGTGCATTATATTATATTTCTTTATCTTTCACAGTGAATTTAAATTGCAGTGGAGCAGTTAAGTTTAGTATGAAACACTTGGTTGTTGTAAACAGTTTGAAGTTGGCTTAAATACTCAAAAGGTAGATATTGGGTAGAATATCACACTCATAAAACATATAAACATAAAATATAAGTCTTAACTGAAAGGCTTTACCAATGACTTTCCTATGTCCATGTTATTGTCAAAAATATCCATTTTAAAACTCTGTTGTGGGTCAACAACAGACCTCTGTCACATGTCAGTTGAGTGACTGCAGCTGACCTAGAAACAATGAGATGTGCACTACTCCACACTGGGAACATATAGTTATAAACTAAAAGCAGCAAAGGCTAAAATATATTATTTTGAATGCCAGGATGCCATGGAGAGCACAGAGTCTGGGCCCACTGTTGAGCGACATCTGGACTCGGTCTACCTGAGAAGTGGAGCTGGACTGAGGAGACCTCAAGACTCAGTAAACCTAACTGTCTCCCACCTTCAAGGCACCCAGGGGAGCTTCCACCTCTCCCAGGTACGATGTGCAACAGGAGAGTATGTGATTTGCAGTGACCCAAGTATCTGTTATAACCTTCTACAGTATGTTACACATTTGCACTTAAAGCTCAGCTTTATTGATGTGTAAACAATGAAAACCTACCTTCCCTCAGGTGCTGCTTCCAGAAAGCAATGACCAGGATTATGATGATGATGAAGGTGTAGATGAGCCTGATGGTGCCAGGCCTTCCTTGGGCTTAAGAGGAGGACCCTGTGGTGATACTACTCCTGCTGAGGCCTCGGACAGTGCCAGTGAGGATGACAACAATCCTCTTTCCACCTCCCTGGAACCCAAGTATTTCTCCCAGAGCTTCCACCAGGAACAAGAAGATTCAGATGATGGTTGGAACCATTGTCCAGACAACCTGGAGCTGGAGTTTCAACAAGGTTGGTCTTGATCTTTGATGTTTAGATCAGAAGTTTACCAAGTTGATAATAGGTACTCAGTCTTAATACATATTGGTCTAATGTCTAGCATCTTAACAGCACTGCTTTTCTCCTCAGGTGCCACTCATAGTGTGGTGTACCAGAATGAAGAAGGGCAGTGGGTGACAGACTTGGCATATTACTCCTCTTTTGAAAAAGAGGTTGATGGGAAGACATCAGAGAATGTCAGCCAGTTTAAGACTGAGGACTTTGTTCCTGCCAGTACGTACTGAACACACAACTCTCTTGTAATACTATGAAATATACTCAAGTGTTTTGTTTTTTCAAAATACTCTTAATGAATAAATACTTTTTCCTCCTTTTGCAGGTGATGCTTTGGAAAAGATAGTGAAGGATCAAGAGGAATTTGAAAAGGAGCACCAATTCATGCAGGTATACAGCATAGGCGTCTGTTGCCCCAAAGCACTTGCCTTCATGTTTTGAAAACTCATAGAAGCTTTCAGTTCGGATTGGCTGAGTCACATTGGAAGTTGTACCCAACATCTGTTACCACACATAAAATAAAAAATAACCAAAATCTGCTTAGACTATATTGTTTGTCATAATCCAGTGAACATGCATGAATGAAAGATTGAATTAACAATTTATTTGTTTTGTGATACTGCCAAATTATAAAAGACTCTAACCTCTAAAGAACTAACACACACCTACAACTCTCAGCTTTGAGTTTCAATTTAAAGCACAGCCTCTTGTTGTTCATGCAGGAGGAGCAGATTGAACCGGCCAGCAGCAACAGCACCTTTCAGAGTGACTCATCTTGGAAGGTCCCTACCAACAGCCACATCCTAATGAGGGCCTCCCAGGTCTCCTCAGAGTTTAAGCAGGGGGACCAAAGCTACCTGCGACTCTCTTTAGGGCAGTTTTTTGAACAACGCTCCGAAGCCCTGGGCTGTCTGGGTAGAAGTGATGATGTGGATGGGGTTAAACGGGTCAGTGAAACTGCTTTCTTGGGTTGGTACTGAAATTTAAAATGTACTTTCTCTCTCTCTCTTCTGGAGAGTCCATATTGAGTCTATTAAAGAGTTCATTCACACGTAAAGCCAGAAGTGGGAGTTTTATAATGTTATGGACTAAAGCTGAGGTTTCATTTATTTATGCCCTTTTCCTTAGCTTTTAAAGTCCTTCTGAGAGGGAACTGTAAAGTTTATTAAAAGCATGGTCTTTGTTCCTCCAGCCATCCTTTGGCTACATCATTACCTCTCCAGGGAAGAGGGAACCATTCCCACTGATTCACCCCTCAGAATTCACACCCAGAGACATCTCTCCTCCCAATGACACCATGGAACTCAGTGAAGCCGATAAAACACTCAGCCCAGGTGTGTTCACAGTATTGTTGAGGCAGACAGAGAATCTCTCCTCTGTTTTGTTTATCTTAAGATGATTTTCTGTGTAATTCTTGTATAATTATTGACTTAATATCTTCTTGCAGAGGACCTGGACAAAACCTTTGAGGCACCAGGTGAAAGGATGTCACCTAAAGGTGATACAGATCCTGAACCATGTGAACAAGAGGTACAGGGATTGTTTATTTAATATTTGAATAGCTCTATGAATCAGAAGCCTGGCTGTATGACAGACATATAATCACTACTCCTTTTTTAGGACCACACTGTCCGTGTTGCTCCGCCTGACCACAGTGAGGGCTCTGGCTCTGAGTCAAGCTTGGGTAACCAGAGCTGTGTGTCCCCCAACAATAACAGCAGCCATCTTATGCTTAGTATCAGCACAATTGCCTCAGCCATTGCAGATGCATCCATCAGCACTGACCCGTCGCAGCTGGCTGCCATGATCATGGAGCTGTCCAAGAGAAGTAGGGCGAGGAATCGGCCTGCTGGACCTGCTGTCAGCTGCTCAGAGGAACCACGCTCAGCTGAACATGTAAGGGTTTGAAGGTTTTTCAAACAACCTTTATATATAATGTGTGTATTGTCAGTTGGTCATTGTAACACTGCAAAATTGTGACTCTCAGTTCACGTTTTGATTTCCGGAGTTTTCATATAAATGGTTTACTACGTAGTTACGATCCAGGGCTTAGTGCTCAAAACCCAATATTCCATGCTATGCCATGGATTGATCCTTTTTCCAGCTTTCATAAAAATATTTATCACAATTTTTTTTTTTTTTTTTTTTTTTTTATGGAGCTGAAACAATTTGTTAATTAGTCAATAACTGATTAATTCTTTTGGTCACTTTTCAAGCAAAAGAACAAAGCTTAATAAAAGTGATTTACTTTCTGCTTTTCAGAATTTCTTTGACTTTTGGTTGACCAGAGAGAGCAATTTGAATATGTCATTTTAGGCTCTAGAAAACATGGAGACAAAACAATAATAATAACAATTTTCATTAGCAATTATTTTCTTGATTAATCGGTTAGTTGTTTGGTCTATAAAGTGACAGAAAACAGCAAAACATACCCATCACAGTTCCCCAGAGCTCAATGTGATGTCTTTTAAAATGTTTTGGCCCTACAGTCCTTCAACTGTAGGACTTAAGAAAAAACCTTTGTGGTGAACTATCTAAAATATTTAAATAATGATCTGTAGTTGTATTAAGGGGGCTCAAAGCATCACTAAAATAATAGCTTGTTTATTTGATGCATGACCTCTGAACTCTGTTCAAATATTCATCTTTACAATTTAAAAACCACTGATCTCCGCTCTGCCTAGATCCTGCCTGAGGCAGACCAGAGCGCCATGTTGGACACACTGCAGAGAAGCACCTGTGTTGGAGAGCTGAGCGCCTTCAACATAGAGAAATACCTGAAAAAGGCTGATGTGTCTGGCAGGAGTGATGCATCTGTGGCACACACTACCTTTGACCTGACCGGCTGGGCTGATAATCTCAGTAGCTCTCAAAGGAACCCTCAAGCGAGATATCTGGAGGAACAGGGGAGCTCAGCTCAGCAGGTGGAAAGTGAGACTCAACAGAAATCCACAAGTATGAAAATGGAGGAGAAAGTCACAAGAGGAGACACTACATTAAACTCTAGCTCATCCGCAGGGTCCCTTTCAAATGCATTATCACCCGATAATAATAGTGATTCAAAAAGAAGCTTTATTCCTCGTCCTCGTACATCATTCAGCTCTGCCAGAAGGTCTGTGGGCTCAGGGCAATCTTCCACACTCAAGCCTCCTGCAGACAAAATGGCAGCATGTGATAATGCTGCATCTTCTGCTACCAAGACTTGTGTTCCCTCAGGCAAGACCCCTACAGAAAATGGAGTCAAGTCGGGAGAACTGAACCCACAAGCATCCAACATTAGGTTTTCCTTAGAAACATCACAAAAGAGTGATAAAAGCCCCGCTGCTTTACCTGGCATGCCAAGAACCTCCCCAGAGTGGAGGAAAGGGCAGTCAGGCCTGCCGTGTCTTAAGGGTTCCTCTCCACCAACACAGAGGGTGAGGAGCGCAGGCCAACAGCAGTATGACAAACAAAGTAACTCTCCAGAGAAGAAACCCCCTCCCAGGGGTCTCGCAGCTGCTCCTCTGTCGCATAGATCTGTGGAGAAACACGTCGGCTTCTCTTGCCAAAACAGTCCACCTCCAGTAGACTATGCATCTGGTGAGTAAAAGCCAGAAAATACACTTTACTGTACATAATCAGTAAGGAAAGCCCCTGTGAGAATAGTGACATGACTTTATGAACCTGAATGATAACATTAATTTTGTTTCTCAGAACTGCCCAAGAGTTTTCCTGAGCCTTCTGTGGAGGACACACAGACACAGTGTAACTTCAGACCGTCCACCTCTCCTATTACACACTCCTCTCCATGTCAGACCTCCCTTCCCAGTGCTGATGGGTATTGTATCACATATGCTCTCTATAAATCAAAAAGTATTTTCTATTATGATTATTTAATAGTAATTAATTGTGGCTTAAAATTAATTTCAGCCCAAACTAATTTTAAGACGAGACAAAATAGACTAAAACTACTAGACTAGACAAGAAATGGACTGTCATATTAATTGAAATAACAATTCTGTTGTCTTGTGGAATTTATGTTTCCATTGTTTAGCTGATGCAGAATTCAGACATTCGTGTTTTGAGCCATTCTGGATTCATGACTTCGTTCCTGTGTTGTCTTGTCTTCCCAGTACGGTGTCACCTTCGTCGTCCAGTGGGGGTCTGGCAGACAAACGTCCAAATCTTGACCTGTCTCCTCAATCTATCTGCTCAAGCCCTGGTCTCAGCAGGCTCACATACATCTCAATGAATGATGGCACTGTTGTACCTACACCTGAGAGGAAAAAGGTACCACAAAAAGTCAGATATACTAAATATACAAATATACTAACTTCGACATTGTTATAATGTAAGTGTCCTTTCTAACTCTATGCTGCACTGTGGCAGCAATGTATTGTTGAAGACTTAATAATACCATGTAATTTAAAAATTAGCCCAAAAAAATGCTAAAAAGAGGGACTTCAAATAAAGTGTTGCCAACAAAAGTTCTGTTTTTGTTATTTTTCTGTTGTGTCATTGGAGAAACTATTGTATTGAATTTGATATTTATCGCCTTTAGTTGTTTTTTCCTCTACAGAATAATTGTACCATGGCACTGAGCACCACCATCATTAGATTCAGTCCAACCCCACCTATGGAACCAGATGCACAGTCTAACCTGGATATTCTCGACTTGCCCAAAAGCCTCGACCAAGTGCAACCACAGCATTCTAAAAGTCTGGACCCCCTACCTCCACAGCAGTGTAAAAGCCCGGAGCCCTCCCGCAGTGGTTCCTCTCTGAGCTGTACCCGCAGCCAGAGTGAATGTAACTACCACTGTCCTGGGAATAGAACAGCTGATCTTTCAGCAGGTTGCAGGAACCTCAAGCACCCCTCTGAGTCCAATGTAAGGCAGCTAACTAAAGTGGACTCAGGCTATTGCAGCAATCTGAATATCCCTCAAAGTAGCACTACCACAGCTCCTCAGAGCTCTCAGCAGTGGGGAGCTGCTAGCTCTGTCTCATCATCTGTGTATGCTGGTGGACTTGGCATGCCTCCGTCCTACACATCAGAGGGACTTCACTATGTGCCCATCCCCAGCTTTAAGCCTCAGTGTTCTGGCTTGATTGACCTTCCCCACCAAGGAGATATGCAG
The DNA here is from genome assembly GCF_910596095.1 of Thunnus maccoyii. Classification (NCBI taxonomy): domain Eukaryota; kingdom Metazoa; phylum Chordata; class Actinopteri; order Scombriformes; family Scombridae; genus Thunnus; species Thunnus maccoyii. The sequence continues at coordinate 29,742,215 of NC_056542.1, forward strand.
TCCCTCCTTATTGGACGCTCTCTCTTCAATTCCCAGCTGGCTCAGCAGTACTTGGGACCTGAAGCCCAATTACACCCTGGTGCATATCATGTGGGAGCAACAGGAAATGGTCTCTACAGTGTGTCCGCTTCAGGCATGTTTTATTTACACATTCATAAAGTTGCTGAGCTAAAACAGTAAAGCAACTCGGAGAATACTGTCAAATAAATGTAATGATGCTATACTACCATTTGGCAACGTGATGGTTAAACCCAGAAAATATTCTTGTTTCATCGATTCTGCTTCCTGTTCACCATTTCTTTCTTCAGGCATACCCAACAGTGATCTAACAGTAAGACACATCCAACCCACATCAGGGCCACTGGGGATTCCCAGTGCTGCAGGGTCCCATCACCTTCCTAGACCCAGTCAGAACCAGCAGGACATGGGAATGATGGGGAAATCCTACACTCAATACAGTGCAGAGCCATTGATGACCGGTGGTCTCGAGGAACTGAGAGGTAGCAATGGTCATGGTATTTTCAATATACAGTTTATATTTTTTCATGCCTTAACCAATTATATATGTGGGCTGTTAAACAGGTTACATAATAATGTTGTGCATGGCAGAAAATTGCAACAGCTTCTTAATTGCTGCAATCAGGTATAATGTTGAAGTCTTTGAATCATAGTCTTTACCTACAATATCTCTTCTTCTGCATAGAGGAGCAGCATTTCCCTGTATCAGTTTATCTCATTTCACTCATGTCATCCTCAGGTCAAGTGGTGGTGCCAGAGGAGCTGCGGTTCCCTCATGCCTGCTGCGTAGGCATCGCTTCACAGACGTCCCTCAGCCTCTTCAACCCCTCTGAAAGATGGCAGCAAGTTTCAATCACAGTCGCAAGCTTGGCCATTGACGGAGAGAAGGTGAGTAGAAAGCACAGAGCTGCATGTGAAGATCTTCAAAACAGTGTCCAAAAACCTCTAAAACGTTACCACAGACTGCTCATCGTTGCCCATAAAAATGTCATACAACCAATTCAAAAACATGAGTTACTATAAATATAGATTCAGTCCATATCTGGCTCAACCAGCCAACTAATCCATTTTTTTCACATTTGCTTCCATTTTCCATGTTAATCCCTACAGGTTGATAGCTTGCCATACCAGTGGCTGATAGTGAAGAACAAGACGATCATTGGTCCTAAGAGTACAGAGGACCAGAAGGTGTTGTTCATCCCTCCGCAGGCTGGTGTCTACCAATGTGTCCTCAGTGTTTGTTCCTGGCCTGCATCTGCTGAGACAGAGGTGGCTGCCAGGGCCACTATCTTTGCCAAAAGGGTGGTGTTGGTTGCTATAGCAGAGAATCCTGCACTAGAGGTGAGGGCCTCATAAAACAAAAATATTCTGAAATGACAATTTACAATAATCAAAAATAACTTCAGGTAATATGTAAAGAAAGACCTGTGAATAAAAATTAAATATGTTTCATAGTACCTGAGACATCTCACTCATTTTGATTCTCAGGTAGAAGTAAGCAAATCTGGCTGTTTGGATTTTGGAGATCTGTCGATAGGCAGTGCCAAATCCCTTCCTCTCAAACTTCTCAACAGGACTCATGCCACAGTACCCATCCGACTGGTCATCAGTGCAGTAAGTAAACAAACACACATGCACACACACACACACAGATCCAACTCAGGGATACAGTGACATCCAGTGGCAGCGATGAGATGTTTGCATGACACAAACAGATAAAGGCTTCTCTAACTAGATGAAATGTTCTTTAATGGGGGTAGAATTGAACTTGGTTCATCTCATATTGGTTCACATTCTACATTTCATTCCTCCAGAATGCCACAGCATGGCGATGCTTCACTTTCTCCAAGCACCCTGTTACCATGACATCTGAGGCAACACAGCAGGCTGGCCACCTGACCCCAGTGTCCTCTCCCTCGGTGATGAATCACGTGATGCATGCCAGCTATGGAGAGGTTAGAGTTGCCAAAATTGTACAACCTTATTCAGCATCTCACTCACTTAACTTGATTATTTCATGCTGTATGTTTTTGTCTCCTATTTTCTGTAAAGCCGAGGCAATACTGGTATTCACTAAAATGAATCAATATGTTTTTTTTTTATTAAAATCTTAAATAGAGGTAGGATATTAAGGTATTATGGGTGAAGCAGTGTCACAGATCCATTTCAATCCTGTTGAGCAGCTGAACCATCTTGATTATTCATAGAAAATGTTCTTTTTTGTCCAGAATCCTGAGAGCTTCATGGTCTGGGTTCACTTCAAGGCCCCTCAGAAGTACACAGCCTCTTCAGGTAATCAACCTTGATTGAATATACTGTATTTAAACTGAACTTTATGGATTTTCACTGATTATATCATTCATGTTAATGGCAATGGGATGTGTTAACTTTTTAATATGTCACTAATCTAATAATTTAAAAAGCGTCAGATTTTTACAGATGAAAATCAAACCCAATTATGTTCTGCTAACCCTGCTAACTCCTTGTGTTTGTGCTTGTCAGGAGAGCTTGGTCCAGCTGATGAATACTGCGCTCGGGTGGACATTGAAGTGGACTCTCCTGGTGCGAGTCATGTGATTAGGAGTATTCCTGTCAGAGCCAGGTCTGGAACTGCAAGGGTCCATGCTCCAAAAGACCTGCAGGTAGTCAAGCTGCCATATGGCTGTTTTCAGACTGATGCAGTGGAGCTTTGTACTTCACCACTACTTTACCTGTAAAACCTAGAATAATGATACTGAAAAATCATGGATGTAATCATTCAGAGGTTGGCTGGACCTATAATATTCTTGTTAGCCTATTATTAAAGTTGACTTAATCATTACACTGATGGAAGATGGTGAATGTTTGCACTATTTAATATGTTTAGTCAAGTTCTTGGCATCTCCATGCTTCAAATCAACTAGTCCATTTTGGCCAGTCAAACATACTATACAGAGCTAGCTACTTGAAGGTGAGATGCTCTAATCCATAAAAGGGGCATGTTGTAATTGCAAAGTAATGAGTCAAATGTAGAAATGGCTAACTAACCAACTAACAGTACACCTGACCAGGTGTACTGTAGGCACTTTCGGACTTAACAGTTCTGGGGACTTCCTGAGAGGAACTATCCACTTGGGAGCTCCCCCCGAGAATTATATACCTTCAAGGGCTTTCTTTATGTTTGCATTCACACCACCGATAGGAATGCTGAAGTGACACATGAGATACAACTTCAACACCAACAAGATGGAGGACGCTGTGATTGGAGCTGTGTGTTGTGTGTCGTGGGTTTCATGTTAAAAACGGAGTTGGAAAGGAGACGTGTTCCGTTCCAATGATTAAAGCAAAAGGCTAATGTTAAGAGCTGTTGTTTACACAGGTTTTTCAGAATGGTGGTTGTCAGTGCTGCATTGGCTCATGTGTTTGACCAGTTACTGTACACTTATGTCACTCAAGGTTCCTCTTGTGCTTAGAGAGTACCTACCCTGAAATATGAGCTAAAATAGTCCTAAAAACTACGATTGTTCCCAGTTCCTGCAGTGCAGACACAATAAAAAAGGGGAAATTCCTGTAATAGTTCTTAGAACTATGAAAAAGTTCCTCGGGTCTGAAAGTGCCTAATGTGAAACATGGGTGTTTTGGGGAGTTGTGAATCCCAACATTTTGACTTTTCCAAAACAATCCTTTTCTAATTCAACAATATCTGACGTTCCAAAAACTATTTAAAATCTGTGATTAAATATTCTTAACTCAAGGTTCACTCACTCAGCTATTCATGAAGGTTTTGTCATGTGACCTAAGCAGAAGACTTACAGCATGTGATAACAGGTGGTCATATATGGGAGGAACTCCAATTTTCCCTCATGGGGAGGTCCTGTCTTTAGGGTGTACCAGCAGAGATCGTAAGTACTTAAATGATTTGTGGCAGTTGTTGACTCCTTGTGATCGGAAGACTCTTGCTAGATGTTCTAACAGCCTGCCAGCATAAGGGAATCCTACTGGGATGCTTTTGGTGATCTTCAGTGGGTTAGCAGTGTCAGGTCTGGTGTTAAATCCTCCCTTATACGACCACCTGTTGTGACCACCTGAATGAACCTCCACGCTCAAGCATCTAAAATGTTTTAATGCATATAGAGTGCATCTATGTAGAAATTCAAATAAGACTTTTTAAATTTGATTAATCATTAACACATTTGATTTTAACCAGCTTTTTCTTATCATCATGTTCCATTTTTTCACTACTTCCTTGGACTTTGTAAAGTTGGCAGTGAACTACTTTGTGTGCTTCTTTTGTCTAGACTGTCAGCCTGTATGCTCCACTGGGTAAATCTAGTCAACAGACGCTGCCATTAAAGAATGCAGGAAACATTGACGTGCAGCTGAAACTCAAGGTAATTCTGACCTTTACTTTTCTTATTAGATCTGGGGTTTGGGTAAGCCTCTGACATTTTGAGCTCAGACTGTCGCACATACAGTGGGGATTCATTGATATTTTGCCTCTGTTTTTCTTGTTTTCTACATTTCTTTTTTTTTTTACCTTTTCCCTGTCTGCCTTCTCACTTCACTGTATCCCTTTTCTCTTTTCTTATTCTCTTTCTTCCTTTGTTTCTTTTTGCTCCTTCCCCATTGAACCTTTTTTCTGTCCTTGTCCCACCTTTTCTTGACTCACTGTACTCCTTTTTTTTCTTAATTTCTTTCTTGTTGCTGTCTTGCCAACATTCAACATATTTTTGCTTTGCTCTTTTGCCCCTTCCCCTTGTCACATCTGTTCCTTCTTTTCCTCCTCTGATTATAGAGCAGTGATGCTGAGGACTGTTTCTTAGTGACACCTGATGAACTGACCCTCAGAGTGGGAGAGGAGCAAGGCATTGTGGTGTCCTTCAAAGCACAGGGTAACAGGAAATACAGAGAAAGGTATAAAAACATTTGATGTGATTACATGTGCCTAACTAACCCAGCTGGGCTTCTGTTGGTTTTGTGCAACAACCAGATTTCTTTAACGTCCTGTAAATGAGAAACCAAAAGTTCATCCATTCTATAATAGGGAGTAGGTATTAGAGAAATCTGCTCACATGTTTAGTGGACATCTAAACTCATTCTTTGGGATTAACTTGGTTATGCTCGTTGTGTTGCAGTCTTCTCACCATCCTGGTGCTGCCATCAGGCCCTCAGTATGAGGTAACCCTGAAAGGAGAAGTTGTCTCAGAGGACTCTGGAAAAGCTGCCTTTCCCTCTGCTGCCGTCTTTGGTCCTGGTCTGGCCAACGATGTTCCACCAATCCTGTCTAACAAACAGTTTGTAGCCTGGGGAGGAGTCACTCTGGGACGAGCTGTGTAAGCAACTTTGCAGTTTTTCATTACTTTCACTCTTATGTGGAAGCAGAAAAACACTTTCAAGGTATCAATTATTCATTTGAAAGTAATCAATAAAAAACTCAAGGCCCAATGGTCCCTCTTATTCTATTAAAGCTTGTATAATGTTATTTATGAGAAGGGACAGACAATGTCTACAGGGAGTGTTATTCCTCAGAAGCTATTTCAACATAATGCACAATTTATTTATACTCATTGAAAGGACAGACAGCAGTATTACAGTGTTTCCCCTAGGATTTTTTTCAGCAGCGGTGCTGTTCCGTGCACGTGGAGCCCACAATGTCAGGACCCGTATTTGCGCACATCGGCAGTGGAATAACTTAAAACCAGCTTAGATTTGTTCCAGATAGGTTTATCCATGTCCACAGGGTCATGTGTATGATAATTTACAAGAGCTTTTGACACCAGAAGGACTCTCGAGGTCCAGATAAGTGTCATTGTAATACATGTCAAAAATGAAATTCCTCAACGCAGTCTGGGGGTTTGGAGATTCTCCCCCAAGAAAATTTGATGTTATTTGACTAAAAACTATGTATTTTCACATCATTTTGGACCATTATCATTACAATATTAATAAAAAGGTAACACGGGTTGTAGTTTTTCACAGTATAGTTAGACATTAATTTGTAAGAATGAAGTAAACGCTATGTCCTGCAGTAATCCTTATTGAGAGCAGGATTAGAATTGATTTATATTTTAAAAATAACTAACAGTGTTTCTAGAGCACTTTGCAACAGCAAAGTCACTATATAATATCAGTAATATCTCACTGGAAACAAAAATAACATTTCAATAAAATGATATTCCTGACGTGAAAATACAGATCTAAGTTTGAGTTGGCTGTTCTCCACACATTAAGACTTTTGGATAATGACTCAATCTCAAACACCATTGAAGCACAGTTTGTCAAAGATAATACGCTTGACACAGAACTCCTTCACACTAACTGTTATCACATAACTAACAGCTGCCATTGTTTTTCAGCCAACAGAAGCTGGTTCTAAGGAACAACTCGACCAACGCCACACAGCAGCTGCGTTTGCTTATTCGAGGTCAAGACCAGGACTGTTTTCAGGTAGATTGGTATTTCAAAACTTTTCAAACTTTTCTTTTTCATTTCCAGTGTATTGTGCTTGTAAAACCGTTTTTTCTGTACAACCAATTTGATCACAAAGGCACATGTAGCAAGATAGAGAGGAGGTCTATAGTGAATACTTAATATGCAATTTCTCATCTAATAAAACAGAAATGTTCACACTCATGCCACCCTGAGCATGGTGAAATGTTGTAAAATCATTATAGATTGTATTTTGAATAATTACAAAAGAACTTGTGTGTGTCTCAGCTCCAGAGTATGTTCAGTCCTGAGGAGCGTCTGACCCGACATGGGGAGCTGTCCATTCGTCCCAGAGAGGACGTGACCATCCACCTGCTCTTCGCTCCCACCAGGGTGGCCTGCATGTTGGCCAAGCTGGAGATAAAACAGTCTGGAGTCCGGCCTTCACAGCCAGGGGTCAAATTCACTGTGAGAATTTGTTGCTCTCCTTTTTTTTTTCTTTCTTTTACTTCTTTTTGTCCTATTTCACTTCCTTTGCTGTCTCTTTGCTATGCTTTCAATTTTTCTATACGAAGACTTGGGCTAAAAGTAAAATTTGGCTCCTGTCCTTGTTCAGATTCCACTTTCAGGCTACGGTGGCACCAGCAACATCATCCTGGAGGACCAGAGGAAACAGGCGGACGGCTACGTGGCAACACTGACAGACATCGCTGTTGGGCGTGTTAGCAAGGTGTGCCTGTGTGTGAGGAACACCGGCTCCAGAGCAGCTTTCATCAAAGCCATGGCCTTCTCAGATGTGCAGTCCCGAAGAGTTATGGAGCCCTCTGTCATCAGCCTGGCCCCGTCACAGTTTGTACTGAAGGAAAGAACACAAGAGGTAGGAGAGAGCATACAAGACTCAAGATCTGATGTTTAGCAGTAACACATAGGGGGAAAAAATAAATGTAAATGATGACTGTGCTTTTGTCTGAACTATAGTTATAGTTTGTAATTTTCTTGCATTGCCTGTCTTATGTATGCTGGAATGCGGTCACTAATTATGTGTGTGTTTTTCAGGTGATCACTGTGCTCATGAAATCCACCCAGAGAGAGCAGAGTCTGTGTCAGGCAGACAGCGCTCTGCTGGCTACTGTCTTACTGTTTTGTGGAGATGAGGTCTCCAGGCAGCAGTACAGAAGGTGAGACCTTGCAACACTTCATTTATTTGTTTTTTATGCTGTTTAAGTAGCAGTGTTGGCAGGAATAAGAAGTAGATAGTTACAAAATCAACCTAAACTATCCTTGATTCAAAACAGGGAAATAGTGAAACATTTCCTGATCATGAGTCTCTCTGGACTGAGTTGATCAATCTTCAGCATGAAAGCACCATTCTGTGTGCTGTAACTGTCAATGTTAATGAACTTTACTACTGTGTAAAATTGGGTTGTTGTCCTCACGAGAATCGGTGCAGAGCTGGAAAAATGATTTTACAAATGCAGACAGTAAGACCAATACAGCTAAAAACGTTGACATTTATAAGACCACCCATTCTTTGTAGTTTCCTCATTTACACAAGCAGTTCCCAGTTGTGGAAACCCAGTGATGGTGGGTTTATCCACTGTGAGTTGTGATTAAAAAAAAAAACTGCTTATAGCGTAAAAATATGTGCAAAAACGACCCCCTGAAACATCATGAAAAGGCCAGGAAAACTTCAGCAGAAAGTCCCCATCGTCCGACCACTCAAACAGCCAGCGGAGCATTAAAAAGACCTTGGAGGCTAAAACCTATTACCTAAATGAGCTAAAGATATGGCTCTGGTAAAGCATTAGTTAAAGAGGTACTGCCCACTTAAACATGTTTTTGAGCTGTAAACTAAATTATGACTGTACTGTGATGAAACACATCAGTGCTGGTGTTAATATTAACATTGACACCAAATTTATAAAAATCGGCATTTCATGAGTTGAAATGTCTCAACCTGTCATCTGCTGTGCAGAAAAGGCGGGGCCAATGTTGACGTATAGTCGACCATTTGGGAGTTCTCTACGTCATGAAACTTATATAAATGGTAGAATGCTAACGCCCACCTCCTTCAGCCCCACTCTTATTTTCAAATATATGCTGATCGAGACAGTTTTAGCTCCAGCAGCTAACAGCACTGCTGGAGGAAATCTCTCCGTCTGTGACTGTCCGTAGGAGGAAATGCTGCTTGCAGCCTCAAAAACAGCAGAAAAGCTCTCCGGCTGACTGTTCCTGCAGTTATCAGCGGGTAAAATTTTGTTTTAAAATGTTAAATCACAGGGTAACTGGAGCTCTACTGTTACTGAACCTGTCCACTGCAGAGCAGCAGCGGACTGTAGCTCTGCAGCCGACAGTCACAGACAGAGATTTCCTCCAGCGGGTCAGTGCTGCTGAAGCTAAAACTGTCTTCATGTGAAAATACACCAAGTTAAACACAGACAGGTTTAAAAATGACTTCTGGCTTGTTTAAATGTTGTTGTTATTATTATTATTATTATTATTATTATTATTATTATTATTATTATTATTATTATTATTAATTCTCTGGCCAAAGGATGTCACTGAGCAACTCCTGCCCACCTGCCTCACACATCAACGCCCTCCTGCCTCCTCTCAGCCAACTTTTTAGCATTTCAAAATAATGCAGTGGGTGAATTTAGGCTCAGACCTGGAGGTGAAGTTACGTTTTAATCCTTTGTTTTGTGATGGTGACCAAACAAATGCTACTAAATGCTTTTCCGCAACTATTCTTGATATGGTGTTATCTTCTCTAACTTTACACTGATGTTACATGTCAAGAAAGTGTGAAAAATGCACCATTACAGAAAGAAAGAAAAAATGTAGCAGATAACAGACTTATTTGATTATTCTTGAATTTAATGTTTCATGAGCTGTCTGTGTAAACAAATGATAATATTGCTTGTTCTGTCTGCATTAAGACAATATACTGTAGTTAGGAATAAATATTTTTTCGCTAAAAAATGGTTGCCCTAAGATCCACAGAAGGAAATTTTGATCTCTGAGTGGGGAAAAAATTTGAGATTCTCATTTTGACCAGAATGGTGCAGCTCTAGCGCTGCTGCCCACACATTTGTATTCTGGCCGATAGTTTCAAAAACACAAACATTGTTTTTAAAGTCATTAAAAGGGCTAATAGTTTGTAGATCCAACTCCAGAGGGTTCTGTTTTGTGAGAAAGCTGTTTTTATTCCCACTACAGTGCATTTATGTTTTGTTCTTTCAGATTGCTTCAGAGCAAACCAGAGGCTGCACAGAAGGCTCTGTCTGACAACAGTCTGCTGAAAAACATCGACTTTAATGAGAAGTTCCTGGGAGAAGAAAATGTTGCAGAGAGTAAGAAGTCACGATCATGAAAAATCAAAATAATCAATTTGGTCCCAATTTAAATCCACCAAGGATGATATTGAAAGTCAGCTGCAATGTTTTTATATTTTATTTTGCTACTCTATTGCTCATTAATCGATGAATGAATAAATCATGAGTGATTTTTTATATATATATATATATATACTATATGTAATGTTCTGACCACTTAGGTAGATCTTTGCAGGAATTTATATTCATATAAAGGTACCAGGGAGGAAAAAGGTTTTATTTGAAAAAATTGTTTATGATAACTACATCTTTCACTGACAGAATGTTACTGAAGAAAACAAATAATTCTAAAATGTACATATTGCTTGTTGGAATACAGGTCTTAAGATATGCTCTAAACCGTTGGTGGTTCTGTTGTTTGGTTTGACTCTGATTTTACTTTCTTGTAGCGTACAACCTGCCCCAGCGGCCAAATGAGGCCCACATCTTCTATGGAAACATGAGTAAGGTGGCTGTGTTGTTGCTGGGAAGTACAAAGAGCACAGAGTGTGAGGAGAGCAACCACAACGAGCTGCTGCTGCCCTCAGAGACAGACAGGTAATGTCATACATATCAAATATCACCAACATACTGTAACATACTAGGCCCTGGTTACTATAACTACTGACTTTATGATATTATAAAAGCAATATGTCTAAGGGTCTGCACATTTTTATACTCAACATTGTTTTGTAAGATAAGATTCTGTCCATTGTTTGCATTTTGCATCTCTTTGATAACCATGTGTTATGTTAATTCCCAGTGCTTTGGCAAATGGCAATGTGTCTCTGGACGTGCTGCCAGTGAAGGGTCCCCAAGGTCCAGCAATGAGAGTGGCAGAGCCCACGTTAAAGGTACCAGAAGCCCTTTTATGGTTCCTTGCTATGATTGTAGATCATTGTGTCAACTGGATGTGATCAAGGAAAGGTTCACTGCATTTGACGGAAAATAAAGTCTTTGAATGTAGAATGGCTTTTTCCCCCCGCAGGCTTCAGAACCATTACACAGGCAGTCCGAGTCCTGGACCATCCATCCAGAACAACTTGTGCTCGCAGCTCCTACTATCAGTGAGTGGAATATTGATTCCAAAAGTGTTTTATGAGGTGAAATTTTATCACCTAAGCTTTGAATTCTACTTCAACATTTAGGAGTGTGGTTGTTGAAGCAATCCACTCCCAGCTGTAAGAGACTGACTCTGCAATTGTATCTAACATTACTAATACCCAGCAGCTTACACTTTAATTGTTGTGTTGTTTTTAGATGGTTCAGCCACCACCAGTCAGGTTCAGATCCGGAACAACACATCCAGAGAGCTGAGCTTTGATTTGTCCTGGCCCGCTCACTGCCTCACAATCACCCCTCAGCATGGTGTCATCGAGCCACAGTAAGAGCACACTCAAACTCTCGGGGCCTTTTGGTTTTTCAATGAAATATGTTAGCTACAGTAAGCTAAGTGCCTAAGCAGGGTCAAAGTTTTTAACACAGGCACCTTTGCTCTTTATCCTTCATGTTTTATTTTCATGTCCACACTGTGTAGACAATATTACCAAATGACAAATCTTCTCACTGCTTTACCTCTGTCTAAACTAAATGTAATAATTGTATTCTTAGTACTGTATATGCACAGTATGTAACTGCTGCAGCCCAGTCATTAAAACTATTATCATAGCTACACAAGATGAACGATTAGGAAGAACATGAAAACATAATCTCTTTGACTGTGTCTGAATTTGGTGCTTAAATTTATCCACCTGCGTCTGATTTCTTTGTTATCGTCAACTAAGGTGCCACCTGCAGATTTTGATCAGTCCCAACCCCTCACTAGCAACCAAATCTGCCCTGCTGCCATGGAGTGGACAGATTTATGTCCAGTGTGATGGTCAACAGAAGGTACAGAACATCCACTCATCAAGAATGACAAGTCATTCACGAATGTTGTCTTGTGCTGTGAGAATTTAACATGAGCAAAACATGTGTGTTCAGTTTATCAAGGTCCAGATCCGTCGGGACCTGGCTCTGGATGTGTCAGCTGCCCCAGCAGATACCACCCTGTCAGCCTTGGCTCCTCAGGCTGCCACCCCTGTGCTGCCTGCAGCCAGGTTAACCACTAAACCCTCGCTCCCCTCACAGGCCCCACTGCTGCTACCTCAAGCCCTGGTGGAGATCAGCAACAAGACCATCATCTTCCCCACCACTCCTTCAGGGGAGACATCAGGTAGGAAGTTGACTGGCTTAATTCTGAGCTGAACATGAATACATTGTGGTCAAGTCTGAGTACCTTTACGACAACTATCTGCAAGAAGCTGTAGTGTGAAATACCCTCTAGACTGGGAGTTTATGTTGTAGTCTGTAGGCAGCGCACTGTGTGAATATTCCTGAGGGAGACTCAAACTCTGTGTTGCACTTCAGAGGCCCAGCTGGAGGTGGAGAACGGCGAAGTGGAAGTGAGGTGGTACCTGTCATCATTTGCTCCTCCATATGTCAAGGTGCTTTTTTTTTTTTTTTTTTAATCTCTTTCTTCTCTCAATTCTTTCATTCTGTTTACTGTTTTTCTGTTTGTTCTCGTTAACGTCCCTCCTGTGGGAACAGATGCTTGTGCTGCTTTTGTAGGTTGTTCCCAATTTCTTTTCAATTTCATTTTCTTCTTTTATTATGGTTCACTTGAAGTGTAGCTAAAATTATTCTCTTTTGTTGCGTGGCTCACTTTGGTAATGAGTTTGTTTTGCTGGGTAACACTGTTGACGTTCTTAATTTAATCTTGTAGTTGTGTCTTGTTTTGGCCATTGTGTGATAGCAGTGACTCAAGTCAAGCTGTGGTCTCTTCTCTCTCTCCTCAGGGGGTTGACAACAGTGGAGATGTTTACCGGGCCACCTACACCGCTTTCAGATGCTGCAGGGTCTCAGGCACTCTGGGAGCCCACGAGAAGATGCAGGTAGTCACTCGCACACAAGTACACTTGTCAGTATTATTTAGTGAAAGGTATTTTCAAGGAGCAGGATAAGAGTTTCTGCAGGTCTCACAGAATGCTTCATGGATGCAATAGCTTAAGTTCTGGTCTACCTGTCAAAACCATTTGCCTACCTACCAGTTGGCTCGCAGAAAACAATATTTTCCATCATTACTAGACTTACTCTAAAATAATACTGTATCCTTAAAAAAGAGGTGTAACAAGTGGTTTCAGAATTCCTGGGCCATAGTTGGTTCAAACTATATTTGGTTGTAAAACTGAAGTTTTTAAAATAGTAGCCAATAGCTAGTCGCCTTTTAGTTGCTTTACTCTATTGAAGTGTTGTTGGTCCAGCCTATGTTGTAAAAATAATCTTCATCTTTACTATAACAATGACTTGTATTGCTCATATTTATTCATTTTTAGAGATTAATAGTAGAATAACACAAAATGTGGCAAATAATTTCATTGCCATTCTGCTTTAATAGTCAAGGATACTTAACATGTTAAAATTTAATCTATATAAAAATCTCTAAATATCATAATAGGTACTTATAGTATATTAGGTAATTTGCAGTTTTTATCATTTACTCACATTTTAGATCACATGATTTTTTCAGTTAGATTGCAGTGGAGATCAACAGTAACCTTTCTAACAACATTTTAACTTGATCACATCAGGATAAGCACATGTGTAGCTGTTAACATCAGTGACGGCTGTGTTTCATTCAGGTGTGCCAGTAAGCCGTGCTTTTGAGACATAATAAACACGGCCCTGGACCTGGTACATCAAAATGGAACACAGCTATAATTACTACTGACAGGTCCAAAGGTGTATAGACCTTGAGTCACTAAGTGCTGTTCTTTTGGGAAGAAACATCAAACAACCTTTGCAAACACAGTAAATCCGGTCTTGTTTGTGATACACTGCAAGCCTGAAGAACCTTTACAGCATCTTGTCAAAATATTGAATAATTCATGCAAAACAGGTTTCTGTCTGGGACTAGTCAGTTGTACCCAGCCTTTACTGTGAACCACTGTGAAACATCTGCTGCTTTTCAACCTTTCTATACTTATACTATGTCCTTTCAATCTGTCACAGTTTTCAGTGGATGATTACAATTTAAAACATGATTTTCTTATACATTTAAATATTTGATTGTTTCATATGCTTAACTTAACCTACTAACCTCGCAGCAGTAAGACTATATTGAGTGATGAGGCAGTTAAAAAATGAGATTTTCCACCCAGAAGCCAGTCGCTGTAAGAACATGTGTGAATATAACAAGCATTTATATGGTTAAATAAATCCTGATTGTGATTTCCTCTAATGTTTCTCTTGCTCTCACAGGTGCCTATTACCTTCCTGCCAAGGGACCGTGGGGACTATGCCCAGTTTTGGGACTTGGAGTGCCACCCTGTGTCTGAGCCCCAGCAGAAAACCAGAATTCGCTTTCAACTCTGTGGCACTGTGAGGACTTATTTATTAGTTTTGGGGCCCAGATGTCCATTTTTTTTTTTTTAACCATTTTTTACTTTAATAATGTTAGAGAATTTATTTTGCCAAACCTTAGTTACCGTCTGTACCTTTTTTTTCTTTTCTTTTTTTCTTTATTTTTCATTCAATTTACTTCCATCTATACTTTTTGTATTTTGTACTCACAACTCATCCCTGAATCCTTAGCTACTGCATAAATCACTTCTATTGAACGTTTTTATTTCACTCTTATAACAACATTAATATTACCACCGTGTTCTTATTTGCTCTCCTTAGCTGTGCTTCCTTTGCAACAGAGTAATGGACTTGATTGAAGCTGTGTTTTCATAATGACAACAAAGCAGAAAAATGTCCAGATCTACATTTATTTAACATTTTATTAGGACTTGCATGTGCTCAGCAATGATATTCATTGTCAAGTTAACACTCCCAAACCATGTGTACATGACTATTGTTCCCTGGGGAGTACACTTTGAATACATTAGCTTCCTTTAAAGCATTAGAGTGTGTCATTACCTTTTTTTTTATCAGCTTAAAAAAAATCTGCATGTATGGTAGCACCTTGACTATGGCTTTGTAGTGTTAGTGACAGAATTAACAAATGAGAAAAGTGGGTTGTGGGATGGTAAGGAGAGCCACCCTGCTGAGATTGGCCTGCGGGCTTCGCGTGTGTGCCGCTTTAATGTGAAGTGTTATGACAGACCCAGTTAACTTAAGAGCATACACACACAGCAAGTGGGAAGTCGAATAGATGGCTCTACATAAGTAGGTTAAGCGGTTATGATGGTAATGCTTTTGTTGTTGTTGCCATATACAGTATTTCTTAGATGCAGTATTAAAGCACAGTGCCCATTCTATCAAGAGATGCTAATCTGATGCTAATGTGTGATTTGTTTGTCAAAATGTCTGCATATGATAACTTAAATGTGTCTCAGCACCAATAACATGAAGTCAAATGTGTTGTTCTGGATGTAATTAAAAGATGACAGCTGCTTCTCTCCAGTGCATTTCACTAGTCAACAGTCTTGAAGTGGTAAAGAGATGGATTATAGCAGCTAACTAGTCTAAGATCTTAATTTCTGTCTGTATGTGTCTATAGGGGATAAAGTCTGGACCAGTGGAAGGACCACAGGAAGGAGACTGCTCTCTGGTAAAAACAGAGGCCGCAGTTAAGACCAGGAAGAAAGCTGATGCCTCAGCAGGCAAAACCAGGTAACAATTACATGCTCATAACGCTGACCAGCATCTCCCTGTGGTATAACCTAGAAGCCAGTGTAGGAGACATCATAATATCAATGAAGTGACCACTGCAGGTCATCTTGGGGAACGGTGCTCCTTATTTTGTGTAACATGATTCTCAGTTACACACACAAAGCATAAATGTCGCTATTTTAAACTGGCCGTCTTTAAGAGATCCAAAACTTAATTGACTATTGTAAGTTAAATGTACAGTAGGTTCTGTTTTAAGATAAATTGTCTAGTCTGTAAATCGTAGTTTTTTTATGATGGTTATGGTTCTTTAAACTGGCATGATTTGTAATTCTCAGCCAGGAGGAGGCTGTGCGGAGGGGTGTGTATTCTCCTCAGGATCTGTACACCTTCCCAGCCACACGGATGGGTGAGTCCAGCACTCTGAAGGTCAACATCCGCAACAACTCGTCTGACACGCATGAGGTGAGGCATGCCCTGTTCTCATGAAGACATACAGTGGGGATTTTTTTTGTGTGTGTTTCTTGCTTACTGCAGCAGAAACTTATATGCAAGAAGAGAAAAGTTAAGCTGTCAGCGTTAAACAAGGAACTATAGAGACTTTGAGGTTTCATTTATAATAAGATGGCAGAAAGTTATGTTTTCAAAACCTTAGATTTAAACTGTGTATATTGTGACTATACTGCTCATAGCAGATGCATGATGACTTAACTGACCTGTACTGAATGATAAATGTAATAACCTCTAACAACTGTCACTGTCTTTGCATGGATTTGATGTGTGGCTTTTCTAATTGACTTGCAGCTGAAATTTGTAAACCCTAGGGAGCCCTTCCATATCAAGCATTCCAAATATTCCCTGAGGTGAGTCAAACGGTCGTTATCCTCAACAGAAACTCAACATTTTACACTTCTTACCATCCAGTAGCAGTGTTACACCAAACAGGGGTTATCTTTATAATGTCTATTTCTGTTAGTGTTTGTGTAGTGTTAGTTTTTGTAGCCTGTTAAAGATAATTCTACTTTGATTTTAAAACATGCACTGTGATGTAACTCTGAGTCTGTGTAACATCACTTTTCCAAATGCCCACTATGAGAGGTCCTGTGAGATGTTGGGGCCTGCAGGATGATACTATTTTCAGTACACACTGGAGACCTGTGGGGTACTGATGCTCTGCCTTACTAAGGCCTTTGGGAGGGGTTGCCTGGCCACAGGTACCAGCTGTGCTGTGCTGTGCTCTGCTGATGTGGGACTGTGTTCAGAATGGGCACAACATGTGTTTGGTATTGAAATAAGACAAAAACAATACGACTGGTTTGGAAAAAAAAGAAGACATACAGACATTTTGTTACTAAAGCATCATCAGACATACATTGTATGTCATGACATTTTTATCTCCAGTGTTGCCATGTGTTAACCTGAGGCACCAGGTGGTTTGTTACACAGAACCATCTGAGACGTCGTCAGGCAGAAGGGCAGGCAATTTCAAAAACTACTCGGCAGGTGATTGGATCTAGCGGATCAGCGTCTTACCTTGCAAGGCAGCTGGATTCACAAGATCACGTGAGAATCTTCATAGGACGCTGAGTGGTTCAGACACTAATGCATAACTTGAAACCTGACTAGATGGATTCTCACGTGATCTTGTGAATCCAGCTGCCTCCCAAGGTAAGCCATGTGTTGCCACAACCTGAACCTGACCCAGCACTAGGTGTGTTGTGAGCACTGCTGTGTGTGGATTGGTGGTAGCCATGGGGTGACCTCAGCATGTTGTTGCTCCCTTCACATACATACTGTTAGTTTCACCACATCCACACTCAACACAACGTATCCACGCTGCTCCATTTAATGTCTAAACATTTTGTCGTAATGTTTTTGTGCACATGGATAAAAATGTAACATTTGTCTTTTTGAGTTTAGTGCTGTGATATTATTAATTATGTCATGATTCATATAGTGCAACCCTAAGGGGGATGTGAAAATGCATGTGTATGAGTGCTGCTGCACATGTCAATTATTCATGCTTTTAGCATTACAAATTGATATAATTGTCTATTCATTAAGTTTCGTTCTTCTCCCCCACCCATTAGATCACAGCACTATCTGAAGCTACCCGTCCAGTTCAAGCCCAGCACTGCAGGCAGACACGCTGGCTTGCTGCTCATCCAGTCAGAAACAAGTGGAAGTCTTGTTATTCAGCTGACCGGTGAGGCATTGCCTTGAATTCACCATCTACCATCCTCCGCCACCTCCTCATGCATGCTGGCCGGCTGGCTTTGGGTGGATGCTCTTCTCTGTACTATTCATCATGGGATGGATGAGAGTAACAGGAAAAAAGGAAAAAAAACTGCTAAGGGTCAAATAAAAGCAACACTGGACTTAAATCCTTCCTCGTCATCATATTTAGAGACGGTCCAACGATGTAGACGGATTAACTAAAGATGAGACTCTGCCCCATCTGCCTCTCTCCCTCCACGCTGGATAAGGCACAGGTGTCCTCAGCTGGCCCATGAAAACTGATTGTGCCTGTTTGTTCCTGAAACTGAGTGATTTGGTCTGACTGGCTCACAATTAGTCTGCACTGCTCTGGCATTTCAGAGAGCTAAATGATTTTTGTCACTTGACTCTGGATCTGGTATTTGCCTTATCCCTGAGTCATATCACAAGGCAGCATTGTTGTTGCCATGGCCCCTGTCAGACAGGAGCAGTACCAGTTGGGATACGTTGGGGATTATTTTGAGTTGGTCACACAGGAATGCCTTTGTCTCTTGTTTCGTAACACGCCTGCAGGGATTTTTTTTTTATTTTTTATTTTGGAAAAGCCACACAGTGTTGCTTTTCTTGCCATAATCGAAATAAAGTAGAATATAGTAGAAATCTGAAATGGGGGCCTGGACACAAACCTGGTGTGGTCATTTCTGTCATTAACTCATGATTCTAAGAAGACCACAGGAGATTGAAGGATTCTGTTTATCAGCAGTCACTTAGATGTAAATGCATATCTAGGTCTTTGTACATTTCAGAATATTTTCCTAATCTTCCCTGCTGGTGTGGTTTCTATGGAAATGGCTCCTCATCATGCACAGTGGCCTTTGTCAGCACCATGTGTTGACTTCCCAGCAACCTCCAAGACTCGTTCCAAACAGTCCAGATGTACTTAATTCAGCCATGATCAGGGCAGCTCACAGCAACATTAGGATGGTTAATGATTGTTATTACATGCTAAAAGAGTTTCCTCTGGTGGGGTTTTTGTTCGGCAGCTTGCCAGGCATGCTTAGTATGGTTACCATGGCAAAACCGTGTTAATCACTGTTCCAGTCACAGAAAATTAGCTCCCCATTTCCTCTTTTGGCTCTGGGGCACATGGCCAAAATTGCTCAGGGGCATTGGATTCACATCCATAATCAGTTTTGGAACTGGAATGGCATAGGGAAATGTATGTAAACTTGACTAAGGACGTATTGTGAACCTGTGAGATACCACACATTGTGACAACACTTTAGAAATTTAGAACACTAGTGTTGAGTGTTATTTTCCTGCTTTTGTAATGAATTTTAATATGAAGACAATATATTGTCACAGGTTGCCCACAACATGCAGTGACACGTTTTGATTTACAATTTGCACACACTTTAAATAGTATATTATGTAATATATTGTTGTATGTACACGTTTTAAATAAAGTTTTGTGATAAATAGCTTTGTTTTCTTCAATATATTCAAATCATATTGTTGTCAGAGGGGTAATGGTTCGGAAAAGATGATTTATGAAAGAGATATGGCTGATATATATAGAGATATGGCTGATAGGTATCTAGCAGTTTACTCCCTTCCCTGTTACCTACATAATGTAATATAGTCTGAAGTAAAATACATTTTAATGTGTGTTAATGTGAAGTATCTTAACACATCGTTCTGTTAATCTCTGACTATCAACACCAAACACTGACCTCATTAGGAACACTGTAGAAAATGTAAGTATCCACCAACAGATAAACAAAATATCTTTGAGGGTAATTTTGATGCCATGCAGCAATATTCTAGAAGGAGTGAGAATGACAAAGTACCTGCACTGTTTCCAATATGAAGTCAATCCACCATCAAGCATAACAGTCTGGAGGCACATATGGCAGAGTGGTGTGAGCAGCATCCATCAGTCAGGATGCAAGTTCACACGCTGCCTTGTGTTCAGTAACATCAGCATTTGAACAAGCAAGAAGAAAATCATGGTTTTAAAATACCCTTAAAGGACAGGTTCACAATTTTTTGAAAGTCTATCTTGAAACAACAGTTAGGAGCCCAAATGAAGATTGAAGCATGTTTTTCTTGTTGTAATGATTCCTCCTGTTCATACTGACCATTAGAAGATCCCTTCATAATGCACTTACAATGGAACACAATCCACAGTCCCTCTGTGTAAAAATGTATTTAAGTTTATCTGAAGCTAATATGAAGCTTCAGTCGTCCAAATGAGTCAAATCAAGTAGATATCTTTCAACGTTAGTCTTTTTAGTGCCAAAGTCCCTCTTTTTATTACTATACCTCCACTGCAGCTCAACAGGGAAACACTGTCTGAGGAAACACAAAGAGGGAATTTGATGCTAAAAAGACTGTAAATGTGGCAGATATCCACTTGATATGACTAACTCAGACTGCTGAAGTCTTGTACAATCTTTGCATCAATTTTTAAATACATTTTTGCACAAGATGACTGTGTGGACACACTGTGGATTTTGGTCCCCATCACTTACATTGAAAGCACATTTGAAGGAATTTTTTAATTAGCCAGTATGAACAGGAGGAATGATTACAGCGACGAAAACCTATTTCACTGTTCATATGCGCACCTGACTTGTGTAAGACAGCGTTGAAAACTTGTGAACCTGTCCTTTAATTGAGGCACTGCTGCTGCTGTGCTTCAGATCCTGACCTGTGACCTGGGGAAACTATCACACCATGATCCCTGCAGACAGCAGGCTGCGGTACTGCCTGGGCCCTGCAGGTGTCGCCAAAGCTTCAGCAGCAGCGTGTCTGTCAGCAGCATGTACTGTACAGTGGGGCAGCTGGGCTTTATTTTGCTTCCCAGACTGGAAACCACTGTAGTGCAGTTGGACTTGACGTCTAGCAACACAACATCACAGACTTTACACACGCAGACTCGGCGACTTAGCGCGTTATCCGCTGCATTAACAGGTAGGAAGGCTGCCACATTTCTGTTATTTCTGTACACTGATTTATTTATTTTAATGCATAATGCTGTATCGTAGGCGGCTGCAGAAATGTTCTGGTTATGCTAGCTGGTGAGGCTAAACGCACGTCAGGCTGTCCGGTGTGGGCTCTGACTTTGGGCCAGACAGTGGAAGTTGCTGTGCAGAGTTGGGAGCTGCTTTCCAAGCTGCGCCAGACAGCACAGCTAAGCTAACGCGGCTAAGTTAGCAGCATGCAGGCTAGCCCTGGCTCCCATCCACCCGCCGGGGCCACAGCACCAGCACCGCTGCGTGTCTGTCCCTGCGGGGCAGCGCTGCCTGTGACCTCACCGTTAGCACGGAGCTTTATTACTCAGAGCAGAGAAACACAGAAGTATGTTTTTCTGTCTGGCTGTCTGGTGTGTCGTTAGCTGTCTGTATGATTTAATGAGCAGGCTAGCAGGGCAGCTAGATCAGAGATGTAATACCCCGAGCTGTCACTCAGATTTAGGGCAAGGGGCCACCCAACTTTTTTATGCAGATGAGACACGCGGTGCAGATGATGAGGCGGTGTCACCAAGATGCCTCGTCTGGGATGAGTCGGTACAGAGCAGTGTATAATGTTAAAGTCTGCAGGGTGGGGTGACAAGCACAGTGGGACAGTGAAACATCACCAGCATTCATCCATACATCCTCTCACCATCCTCACTTAAAAAGTGATAATCCCATAAAGCCCCACACCTCCCACACAACACGTCCCCCCCCCTCCCAATGCTCACACTGGGTACCTTGAACAGGAGGATGAATGCGGATTGAATTAAAAGTATCATTCATTCACTAGATGTACTGTCCCAAAACTGACCCTGTTTTGGTCAAGTCAAAGTTATGATAAATTGGGCTGCAGTATCTAAATCAAGCTTGCACTGATTAACTTTTAACACAACAAACCGATTAGCATAATTTTCTTCAACACTTCTTCTGTTGCAAAGATTTGCAAATGTTGTCTCATCACCTCATCATCTTTAAACATTCCCCAAAAAACATAACACAACAAATACACAGTGTCAGTCAGAAGTTTGGACACATCTACTCATTCAAGGGTTTCTCTTAATTTCTACTGTTTTCTACATTGTAGAATAATACTGAAGACTTCTATGAAACAACACCTATGGAATCATATAGTAAACAAACAAGTGCAGATATTGCAAATAGTGTGCAAAGCTGTCATCAAGGCAAACAGTGGCTACTTTGAGGAATCTAACATAGGAAAGATATCTTGGTTTGTTCACACTTTTTTTGCTTGCCACATCATTTCATATGTGTTATTTTATAGTTTTGATGTCTTCAGTTTTGTTCAACAATATAGAAAATAAAGAAAAACCCTTGAATGAGTAGGTCACTGTATATTATGACCACTATAAGTTATTGAGTCTTATAAAAACACTGATCTATATGTGACACTGCACAGTCTGTCAGCTCTACTCCAGCCCTCTGATCAGGTTTACATTCATTAGATTACTCAGCTCTGTTCTCTAGTTCTCTGTTTGAGCTGTATGGCGGACAAGATTTTTTTTTCTTTGGGGGTCTGGTTGAGAGAATTCACGCATTTTCCTCTTTTGCCGGCTGTACATCAGCCCCCTTCCTATGTACCTTGCCTCTGTTTGTGCTGAATGTTTAAGTCGGAGACCTAGAGACGAAGGCGAGTTCATGGATCAATAGAATAGCGTAGGTGCTTTCATGCCTCTCTCTGTTACCTGTTTGTAGTACTGATGAGGGAGTGTTGAGGTAACATTGTTTGAGTTGGGTTCAATAAAAGGTTTTTCTTATACCAGTAGATGATACGTGTACATGTTAAGCATGGAGACTACATGTTGCCAACATGTCAGGGTGTCACACCATTTAAGATGTAGAGGAATTAAAGTATTAAAGGATAATACTGCAAGTGCCAATCATCTATATGTTTTCCTATGCATTATTTCTGCTCATGTTTGGACAGGCAGGAAAGACTAACTGTCATTTATGTTAATACAGCATGAAAGACATTAGACTTTGAAGTGCCCTTCAACCTGTAATCTTTTACAGTAAACTCAAACCTTTATTATAATGGAACAGAGAATGATTTCTAATTATTTCATTAAGCTGAAGTCGAGTGCATTCATATACTGTAAATGTGCACTTTCATTTCAGTCCTTTCCTTTGTACCAGATAACTCTCAGATTTCTTTTGATTGGATGAGTGAAGTCAGGGAGCATGACACACTGTAAACAGGATGATGACACTTATGGTGATTACATCATGCTCTGCTCACTGCCAGTTATCTAACAACATGTCGCCTTCAGAGACTATAAATGTTATCCTTTAGTTTCTGGTAATTTTGGAGCCTTTGACTGCTTGGTTTCAAATCGTATGTTTTTCTTGATAACATTAAATATTGAAGACTAAAGAAGCGACTATCAGAGTTAAATATTGCTAAATTGTGATTGGTGCAAGTAGTATATGACATCATATTCCTCCAATCGAGCCCCGCCCACTTCAAACCATTGAGACGAGCACAGACGAAAAACACAAATACTTAATTATTTATTTCTCTCATGTGAAATAACCAAAACTGCCCTAACTTTGGCATTTGTGTTAATTTGGGAACCCTTTGTTTCTAATAAGAAGCTGATTGAGAAAATATGTTTTAGGGTTTTTAGGGCCTGAACAAACAAGTCCATGTCATATTCTATTATGTGAAAAGTTCATTTAAAGCCACCATATAAGAATACATAAGAATAGTTAGAGAATAAGCTATGGAGACCGAAAGTCCTTTGAATGGATTTTCTAAACTTAAAGGTACCCTGTTGAGATTTTGATTACTAGAGGCGCTACAGAGCAATGTTGAGGTTAGTTGGTACCTGTTTGATTGTGTCTGGTGCGCGAACACAGGGACCCACATGCAAAGAGATACACATCCCTGCTGCCAGTTTATTGTTGTTTCATTGATTTTCAGTCGTGGTGGTGGTGCACCAGGAAAGGCAGAGAAGAAGAACACTTTAAAATAACAAACACTGATGTAAACAATGCAGGTTTTAAAATATTCAAATAAAACAACCTTAATGTTTTATGAGGAAAGAAGTGTACTCGAGATGTCTGTTAGGTGTCAAGGATACACACGGTGAGTTTTGGCGAGTAACAGTAAATGTAAACAAAACTTTGTTTACAAAAAAACCAAAAACTGCAAGACGCCTTTAATGTTGGGAAGAAGTTGAGTTGTGGTTTCACTTCATAGATGTGAGCAGAGGTGTGAATTGTGTTGGAGCACTTGCTTGCCTTACAAACTTTATTGTCACATCTATGTCTAACAGAGCTGGGTTGAATATAGTTGAAAAAGTGTTTTTCTATAGCAACATGGTAAAGATATATATGAAACTCACATAGAAACAAGGTTAAGTTCAGTGCAATTAACTGTGTTCCACTGTTGTACATTACATCAGACCTTTCCAAGCATGGAAACTGAGAACTTAGAGTTTATGATTAGGCTCAAAATCATTCATTTGGACAACACAATTTTTCAGATTTGGCGTGATTGCACAGAAAGCCCTATATTAAAGTCAAAAATATGTTTATTAGTCTTCTTCCTTGACTTGGATGTTTGATCTTCACTGTGCAGAATAATGTATGTGCAGCTTGTTGTCACCTTAAATTTGAGTTAGAGGGAAACTTTGCTTATTTTCAACCAACATTGTATCATTACAATGTAGGTAGAATATGCAAATGAACAATGTTTAACTTACTTCCATGTTGCCTGTACCCAGGCGGTGGACAATGGAGATCTGCTTTAGACTACAAACTACATTTCTGCATTTTCTGTAGTGGTGCTTTCAAGGACGCTAAAATGTGGGTCTCTCAAAACACTCCCTTCCCACGTTACACCAGCGACAGGGAAAAGCAGACACAGAATATCATGCTACTAAATACTTTAAAATATCAGCATATTTGGAAGAAAACTAGTTTTATGATACATGGCCGAAGATTGCGCTGTCAACAGAGTCTGGAAGAGGAAGCGACCACTGGACCGGAGTGACAGCTAAGCTAAGCTAACACAAAAAACAACTCGCTTTACAATATAATGTCAGAGCAGAGATGTGGTGCCACTATTAAAACTTATGAGACCGAATATAGAGCTGTGGAATCAGACACAACAGAGTGTGGAGGAGAAGGCGACCACGCTGTAACAGCTGCTGTGTTACCTGTACTTGCTGCTACATCCAGCGGCACCTGTTCAGCACTCAGTAAGTTGATCCATGTAACGTACGCTTTGTTTTATGATCCTTTGAAAACGGCTGCGATTTATCCAGACTCGATGAGGAAAAATGTTTTGTAAATGAAAATATGCCTCAGTAAAGAGATATTATACTGCTGCTCGCTAACTGTTAGTAGAGTGAGACAGTCTGATTGCATGGGAGAGGCGCATTGCATTCTGGTTGTTGTAGGATTCTCCCTTAAGAGCGGTATGGGGAATCTACAAACTTTTTCTTAGTTTTCTATAGTCATAGGGCACAAAATTCAAAAATAATTGCACATTTTTACTACATAGGTGACCTAGTTTTAAGAAATCATCATATTCACTGGGGTGAATTTCTCCTTTAAACACGTGTACATATCAGCATGATTTGTGACATCACAACTAGTTTTGAGCCAATTGGGGTCCCGTATACAACTTACACAAGAATTTTTAATAAGATAACAGAACTTTTTGTAGAAAAATTGTTATCAGACACAAATTATTATTCAAAGTGTTTTCCAAGTGTCTTAGAACGTGTCTGGAGGGGATCTTTAAATTAGCACCGAGCCATAATGTCTAGTTATTTGTGGCGATTTTGGTAAAGACAACACTTAAACTCAGCTCAAGGTCCTCTTATTCTGGAACTTTAAAATTGGTTTATTTCAAGTTAGTCTTAAAAGCATGAAGCATATATGTTGCAAATAACATAAAAACGACTTTGCAATTGAAGATAAATGTAAACTGGATGGAGACAGACATCTCAGGCTCTGCTGTCTCTTGTTTCATTCAACCTTTACTTAAACCAGAGGGCAAACTTTCCCTTTTATTAAAGTCAGGGCTGTGAGTCTATTAATACAAGTGAATAAAAAACATAAAGTCATGAAATAATAACTAAGTGTGAAAGTTGAGGAGAAAGTCAGCGAGCCAGACTGTGTGTATTATTAGCTACAGGGATGTCTGCGTGTCTGCTTCTCACTGCTCACTGTACAACTGCTAGACAGAGCCAGACGTCTGTGTCCATCTGTCTGTTTGTATTTCTGTCCGTCTCTTTGTTCTTACCAGTGTGTATATGTGTGTGTGTGTGTGTGTGTGTGTGTGTGTGTTCGCCCTTTGCCAATTAGCGGCTTCTCACCTCCCGAGGCGAGAGGCTGACTGTGTGTTAGACAGAGGAGGGAGACTTGACGGGGCTTGTCTGCCGCTGACGGCTCAGCCTTAACCTGAACTCTCCCTCTCTCTCCCTCTCCCTCTCTCTCTCTCACACACATACACATACACACACCAGTCTGAGCACTGAACTCCAGCTCAAACACACACACACACACACACACACACATATACAGGACCTGAGCTCCAGCCAGTTGTTGATAATACAGCCTTGTCTGTCTCCGAGCCCATGTGACACGCCAAAATGTGACAGTATTGTGTTGGTGGAGCGAAGGCGCGAGACGGGCAAAGACGAGTGCCAGCCTGCACCAGAGTGTGTCTTTGTCTGACTTGTGCTCTTGGGGAGTGTGTGTGTCTTTGTATGTACAGATACACTGTACGTTTTGTCTGTTGTAATGTGTGTGTGTGTGTGTGTGTGTTTGCGGCCTCATAAAGTGGAAATAATGTCAAAAATGAGGAAACAGATGCAGACTGAGGAGCTGCAGTGGTAGCCTGGTGTGTACAGAAGAAATACAATGCATCTTGTTGCTGGGAAATGTTTCCTTTGTGTAATAATTCAAAATTGATTTTTCATGCTGCTGTATAATTAATCAAGAAAAGTTCATTATATTTATGCTACAGGCTCATTTTCGTGAGTCTAATCTGCTCTACAACAACTTGAGAAAGTTTTTGGGAAAACAGCTTGATGCCACAATTTCTCTTAAGTCATTTGGCAACCCATTAAAAAAAAAAAAAAAAAAAAGCTATGTTCGAGAGGCAGCACATCCTTTCAAAAGCACTACAAGCAAGATTTCCCCATTCTGGCCGAAAAGAAAGGAGAAACATTTTGGCATCTCTGTTCCAGTTTCAGTATTTTTAAACACATCTTCTTGGCCAGAACCAATCATGCCACTGAGTTCTGACTGAATAAACCCAAAAAAAATTCTTATGCGCTACTTCAAATGTGAGATCAAAGTGCTGCATGAAACCCTCTGAGAAAAGCTGTGGTTTTATTTTTAACCCCGGTTGGCACACCATGACATGTTGATCAAAGAACTTATTTGCCAAAACATGGTATTCTTCTGTGCCACCCTGCAGAAATCACAGTGTTGAAGGTGCGTATCGTGTGAGAAAGTTAATCTCAGACGTTCACTGAACACAGAGAAGCCTTTCAGAGATATTTTGGTTCAGGACTGCAGCGATCCTGTTTATCTCTGTTGGAGATTTCATGGATTCTGCAAATTGTTTGCTTGATTTAAGCATATTTATATAGCTTAGGTGCCCTTTTTTCCCCTTTATAGAGATATTGAAGAGTGGATCCATCATCAGTCATACTGCCTAAACCCTTCTAAACTTAGAAACAGTAGGACTACAAGAAGACCAGAATTCACCTGAATTTTGGTGAATAATAATAAAAGATATTCTCAATATTATGTAACATAGAAACACGAGACTCTCCCCAATACTATAACAGCACTATAGTTTTATTTTATGGATGCCAGTTTTAATTATTTGAGCTCACATTTTGTCTATCATTTGGTGTTAGCACATGGCTCTAAATACTACAATACCCATGAGCCTCAGCTGCAGTTACTATGGAGAAGAAGCCAGTTGGAGCCAGCAGAACAGTTGCAAATTTGAAGCTTTAACCAACAATCTGAAAATGAACCAACAATCTGAAAATACATCGACTAAAAATCACTTTTCTCAACATGGTAATCTTGGTTATCAAGGTGAGTAACAGCATCTTAAGCTCTGTGTGTTTAGATGATTCTCTGGCACTTCTGCTCTTTCTGCTACGATATCTATGTTCCTCTCTGTCACACATGATATCTCAGTTACTGCAGCTCAGGGTTGATGAACATTTTACCATCTTCAGCACTACACTGACTGGCCTTTAGGGGATGCTACGTTGTTCTGACATCAATCATGTGCAGTGTCTCAGATACCGACTACTGGATTTCAACAGACGCTGGTAAACGATACATCTGATTTTGTTCTGGCGCTTTTCACATTACTGACTCAGACAGATGCTGCAGTTACAGGTTGAAAGGAGGTGACACATTTGGTAATATTTGGTCGGGGATGTGTCATTCACGGAGGCGGACGCATTTGCTTTTGCTTTGCCATCTCTGTGACGGTTATTGTGCATAAAAACGGTTGTTTTTTCCAGTCGGAGTCGTTCCTCTCTCCTCATTTATCTTGCTTTTTGCGTCGTTGGGAACCCACTTGCCAGATCTCACAGCCCTCAAGCTTTAGAGGAGAGGAAATGGCCAACATTTGGCCACAATGGCTCCACAGTTCCCACATTGATCAGGAACAGTCCAGAAACTGCAGTATGAAGTTGTTGATGAAGTTGTTAAGAAGCCCTAGAAACAACAAAAAAGTGCTGGAGACAGCAATTTGATATTGTTTTACTCTTTAAGTGAGTTTCACAGAAGACATTCAAACAGTTTTGTTGAACAGTGCATTCACTTACTGCCAGAGTGCTTTTAATACAGTTCGTCCTTGTTTGCATAGCTTCATTTAACCACAAAGCCTAAGTAGCAATTTAATAATTCAGTAAGTCCCTGCATAGGAGAAAAGACTGGAGTAACACACACACACACACACACATTTCACATCGATGCTGTTACTTTAAAAAAACCTCCACTTCTGAGGTTTTTCCATTTTATTCAAATGAAATATTTACATGCTCTTTTATGCGTTGCATCTCTCTGAACTGCACACTATGAATCTCATTGGAAACTTTAAAAAAAAAAAAATTCAACAATAACATGTTGGTCAGTGGGGAAAACGAGCCAGCATTGTCCTCAATTAATGAATAGATATTTTCATCTGACAACAGAGATGTTCCCCAGTAGCTTGATGAGAGGAGATACAGCAGGGTGTGTGTGTGTGTGTGTGTGTGTGTGTGTGTGTGTGTGTGTGTGTGTGTGTGTGTGTGTGTGTGTGTGTGTGTGTGTGTGTGTGTGTGAGGTGAACGTATGCTTCCTGAGAAACGCTGTACCCGCTGCTGCTCTGCTCTTGTGTGGTGATTCAATAGACTGGCTACAGAGGCTGTTCCAACATGAGCCACAAAGATTTAACACACACTACACACACACACACACACACACACACACACACACTCCTGATTGTGTGTGCATGTGCATGTGTGTGTACATACTGCACACTTATCCATTCATCTGTAAGAGAGTTTGCTTATCTGAGAGTGTGTACAACTGGGTATTATACAGCTGCGGAGTGTGTGTATGTTCATATCTTCATCCGTACTTCCTCCTGTGTCAGTAGCGTGTGTGTGTGTGTGTACTTGAAATAGCTCGGGTGTTAGCGCTCTTGTTCTCATGGTGCTAGTCTGAGATGTCCTGAGCCCGCCTTTGTTTGAGCAGCGTGTCGAGCAGACCTCTTGCTAAAGGCGGAGATGTTAGCTGGCTGTGGTCTCTGCATTATTGATGCAGACTGTGACTGGACTGTGCAGGCCATAAGCTACAGCTTCAGAAATCAGAAGGTGGAGTGAACTCCGGCTGAACTCGCAGGGATTTTAGCAGGAGACAGCAGGAGACAGCAGGAGACGCGGGCCTCTCTGGCCTCAGCCTTACACGGCGGTCTCTCCGACCTGGAGCTGAGAGACGACCTGATTCTGGTGACATGACAGGTTTACCAGTGCATTTTAATGATCCGGGGTCCCACGGCGAGACTTAGATGATTCAATTTGGCTCATGAGCCGGAAAAGTTTAAGACAGTCTGCCTTAGATAGGCGCTGAGCGGCGCTTGGGTTTTTCAGTGGATACAAGGACTGTATTAAAAGATTTATCACTAATGAATGCTGGAAAGGGAAATGAGTCACACATGAAATGAGTTAACTTAGACCTACGGGAACAGTTTTTCTCAATGAAAGCGACACAGCAGAACAGTAATGAATGCAAACTAATCATGTTATCTGTACAGCGGCGTCATGCATACAGTGTTTTCGAGGGGGCACAGTTTCACAGTCCGATGCATGTGATAATGTTCTCACAAGTTGTCACTGCTAATCATTTGTTTCGGCTGCTATGTTTTACAGCTGTCACCTTTTTATTAGGAAATTTGAACGTTGGGGAAAAAAATGCAATGTTTGAAAATTCAGATCAGTGTGAGCTGTTGTATTGACTTATCGGTAAACTAAGCCTGCGGCCACAAAGTTGATACAGAGTGAACTTTTGGAGAAACGCAACCCGACGTCGCGCTGCAGTGGCCGATCACAGCCAGCAGTCAGACTGATGAGAGCTGTAAGACTCTGCCGTGAGGGAGGACAAAGACGTTACTAGGAGGAGGGGAGGACATTTCTCATCATTTGATAACGTAAAAAGTAAAGTTAGACTTTGCTGTCGGTTTCCTGACTCATTTTAAAAAAGAGAAATCAGATCAATACAACATTTTTTCTGATTGTTTCACAGTATTTACATTCTAGAGCACAAACACGCCCACACATCTCTGCTTAACCCTGCGGCGATGCACCGCACCCCCTGATCTGATCTGTATACGCTCTTAATGAGAAACTTGTGACCTCCCCTGCTGGCCTACAATAAACCGAATGTCAATGTCAAAGTTTGTGCATCCAGTCTGCCAGAGCTGGAACAGAGTTTCATCCGTCAGCCTGTTTCTCTCTTTTGACTTGATGTGCTTCATCGTTGAGAAGCTGCTCTCGCAGATGTAAGTGCTCCCAAACATGCTGACCATTGAGAGTGCAAATTCCCTGAGGAGTGGAAAATGGGACTCGGGGAAGTAGTCTCCAAAATGAAACTCCCCTCTCATTGCGCTTTTCTTGAAAAGAGGGGTCTCACTGTAGATTGCACAGTTCAAGCTGCAACTCTGGGGGTTGCTCACTGACAGCAGCAGAGAGGGGAGCAGTGAATAACGCATTTCGTGGCTGCATGGTGTAGAAATCTTGAAAGCGGTCCTTGAACTGCTGCTGCTGCTGCAGTGTTTCTATGTCGGCTCTGTACTTGAGAAATGTTTTCTTGCGTTTGGGGACATCTTTGCGCATCTCTTCACAGTGTGCCAAATATGGACGGTCGATGAAAAGCCTTCTTTGAACAGGACTAGTTTACACTGAAATGGGTTCATGTGTGCATAGAGATCCGACACAGTTTGGTCTCCTCCCTGCAACTGCATAATCAGGAGATTAAGGTGCGAGGTAATATCCACAAGGATGTCGCAGAGAAAATCTGTATCCATGAGTCTATTGTCGTAAGCACTTGTATCACATTGAACGCTGGGATTTCAGTACGCAGCGCAAAAAACCTGTTCAAGCTCTTCCCACAGCTCATCCATCTGATCTCTGTGTGCACCTGTAAATCACCATAAACTGTGCTCTCTTCATCCAAAAACGATCCAAACTTCTTATGATTAAGAGACCTGTTCACCCCTTGAATGAGATTGGTATCCTTGGTAACCAAATCCATGACAGGGCTGAAGTTCATCGTCTTGGCTCATCCAACACAAGACATGATTTTGAATGTCAAAAATTTTTCGCATCACTGTGCGTCGGAACAGAGAGACCTCTTCAAAGTTCTTGACATGTTATCATTTGTACAAGCTTTATCCATCTCTACTGCACATCACTTCACTGTTTCACCATCTGAAAAGGCTCCTTTGCTTTATCAAGCTCAAGGGAAACAGCAAAAGACGCCTTGAGAGAGAACTCCTGTGTAGTCATGGCTTTGGTAAGAAGGTCAGCGATGATAGCGGTGAATGATATCAAACAGGTCAACTTAAAGTTCTCTACAACAGTGTTAATTTTGCAATTCTCCCCAAAAATTTCAGTATGCTATCATAGGAGACTGAAGAATCCAGCAAATACTAACAATTAAGAAGCAGAAACCAGTGAATTTGTGGCATTTTTGCTTGATAAATTACTTAAAACAAGCTTTACATTTTCTATATATTTCTATATTTCTGACATTTAAATGAAAAAGAAAAGTCAATAATGAAAAAATGTCACTGTCAAATGTCAGTGGTCAGGAACAGCTGCTCTAAGACCCACTTTACCTGATGTCATGGAACTGTTTACTCCATTTGGTGACACATTTCTTTATTTATCATCATCTGCTCTGTGTGACTTATTTCAGGTGCTTTGTACGGCAGTTTCCTGCAGAGAAAAAAGCTTTTTTGGCTGAACTTTTCCAGAACTTTTTGTTCCACCATAAAATAGTCAGCAAACTTGCTGCTTTTAAGGGGGAAGTAAAAGAGGTGATTTGGTTGTTCATGAATGATTGCCAGCCATTACCATACCTATTATTATAATGTATTCCTCCTAATCCCATCCTGTTTCTAACTGCGCTGCAGGATCACTGCACAACTCCGGCCCCAAAACCAGTTGGCATGCCTTGTGTGTTCACTGTGTGCTTCTGACTGTGCTTTATACAAGACTGTGGATCATTTAAGTATTCATTCATTTATTATTCATATGCGAGTTCTTGAATAGTGATTAACACAGACTGAGTCTTTAACTTTGTCTTAAAAAATTTTGCACTTTCTTGGTACATTATTTTTCCAGTCAGAATTCAGCCATTATACAAATCTCTACTCTCTGAAGACGTGTTTTTCTAATTTGATTTGAGCTCTTATATTTATTTAATTCTAGTTGGCATTAAGAAGTTCTTTGACTTCAAGAAACTTGTGGAAACTCTGAAGGTGGTACTGCTGATTCCACATAAACGCAAATCAGCAGATGACGTCATCTTGCCCTCAGGACAAGAGCAACGTTTTTAAATCAGGAAAAAAAAAACTGCTGGTTAGCATGCTGTAATGAACCCCGCACTCCTGTTTTAATATTGGATATAATATTAGAAAAAAGCCCTAAAGGTACCAAAGAGGATTGGACATTATTTTGCATCATCCGCTTATTTGTAGCAATACAGAAAAGGTGAGCGTGATGTTAATGCTGTTTTGCTCATCCCAACCACTGTGTTAACTTCTCATAAGACTGGTTGGATACCAACGGACGTGTCCTTGCATCTGCTGTGGTGAGGCTGCTGCCGTTTTCACAGCAAATCATTTGAATTTGTCTCCTGCCACTCACTGTCTGGTAAGTGATGGCTGCCTCTGGTTTCCTGTTGTTTGTGCGTTTGTGTCTTACTGAAAAGCAGGAAAATAATACTTGGTAAATTTTGGCTGTTGTCCCCTACCAGCTACTTTGGCAGATAATTATCCACCTTCCACAAGATAATTTCTACTCTAAAAAAAATCACATTTGGTTGGTAAAATCTTAAACGTGCCTGGGAATTTTTCCCACTGTAGGCACTGAACAGAACGTTTAGCTAAGACCACGACTGGTAGGGATTTCCTTTGTCATTGTTGTTGCCCCTCTTTATGCCTCCATGCACTTTTTGTGCCACGATTGTTGCATTATTTTGGTACATCCATACGTATGTGTACAATAGTGTTCAGAATCATCATACAGTGTGCACTAGGAATGTGCAGAGAGCCCGCTATTTGTATTTGTATCTGTATTTGTTGAGGCAGCAAAATTATTTGTATTTGTATTTGTATTAGAATAAAAGTGGAAAGAGGCTTTAAAATCTGTTTTTGCTTTTATTACATTTTTAATTTTGGAAAATTAAAGTGTTACAATAAGTCTTTATGAATAAACTACCTTACAAAGAAGGTCCCAGATCATAGACGACTGTGCTGACTACTGAGCTAAAACTTTACTCTTCACCTCATTGCAGACAGACCTCTAACTAACAAATATTTTTAAAAATATTTGTATGAAACAAATATTTGTAAAAAAAAAACCCACTATTTGTGCTTTGCCGAATAATGCATTTGTGTGCGGGCACATAAAATAAATAAAATCACCATTACTGTATGTTACCTTACCCTCCATAACCAGCGCCACTTCTTACACACCAACCTTCTCCACCACTATACGCTGTCCCGCAACCTCCGTACCTCTGGCGCCAACCTCCTGTCCCCACCATCCAGGATGGAGCACTGCACCTCAGGTGACAGAGCCTTCTCCATACTGGTCCAGTCTGGCTATGTTTAATACGTCTCTTAAACCCACTTCTTCAAAACTGCATTAAATGTGTGACTTACTGTCCTCCTCTACGTTATATATCAGCACTTTTATTGGATTCCAGTTTTTTAGTTTTTTCTACTTGTATCTAACTTGTCATGAAGTGTCTTAAGAGCCTAAAAAAGTCATAATACTAGAACATTACCTTTTGAAATGTCAAGGCCCATGTGTTCTTTATTATACTCTTGCAAGTTGCAATTTCTGAGTGCTCATTCTTACATTGTCCTCCCACACGGGTGTTTTCACTCTGCCTGATTAGACCTCTTCTGAGGACCGTGCAGACGTGTCCACACTGCCCTCACTTTTCTGTCATCTCTGTTGCTGTTTGATTGGTGTAACTTACCCCTGTATCATTATCACTAACACACCCTTATCAATCTTATAAGTATATGGACATCTATGACATCACATAATTCCCATCACAGCTCCACCCTACTTCAACTTGAGCAGAGGTCTAATCAGCCATAACTAACACCTTTGTAGATGTGCAGGGCTTTTAAGATTTGTTAAGTTAGGAGAGATTCACTGTGTGTGCTGTTGTCTATATTTCAAGTAAAAGAGACTGAAAAAAATGTTTTCACAGGAGGTTTCAGATGTTTCCGTGAACATGTAGGCTGTGTTTATGCAAGTAAAGCCAAGAGATAAAAGTACAGACTTCAAAATGTGAGCTGTTTTTCATTACCCTGGAAGGTCTGCTCAATCTACAATTACAACCAACAGATTAGGTACTCATTTTAAAGGTTGCCTCAAGTTTTTTCTGAAAATTAAGTTGGCCAAGACTAGGAGTTTGTCCTCGACATGTCTGACTGGTGAGTAAATTGTCAGTAATATCTTTTCAATCACTTCTCAAAACTTAATAAAAACAGTATTTAAAAATGTTTGCTGTATTACTGTTTGGTGTTTTATTCCATTTTAGTTCTTTGCAATTTTTTAATTGGCTGATTTTATTTACATCATTGCAGTAACCATGTCAAGCACATCGTAACTTCATCATCATCATCATCATCATCATCATCATAACTGATAGGAAACTTGACACAATTATTAAATGAATGAATTTTTAAAAAGTTTATTAAGAATAAATATAAGAATAAAATTCAATAAATGTTTGACCCTATCAAAACATTTGTTTGACTAAAGCTCATGATACCTGTTGCTAATGAAAACACATTCAGTATATGAGCTTTGCAGTCACATGATGAGTATCATAAGGAGTCATTATTCTCATCATTTTTCATTTTCAGTGAGCATAGAATTCAAAAATCATGAAATATCTATATTTTTCTAAATTTCAAATGCCATCTAGATGCAGTGATGCCATTGTCCTAACCCAACGCTGAACTGAGCGGTCACAGTACGTTTCCATCAGCTTATTTTAAATCACAGGCTAATTCCACCAGAGAATAATTGAGTAAATTGAATTAATATATAATGACTTTATATAATGAGTAAATGAAGTATATTTTTGTCAAAAGACTTGAACCGTGAAATTAAATTGAGACTAAAAAAATGGCATGAAAAATAGCAGTGCCAGTGGTTGATTCCATTTCTCTCAGGATTCAGGTTGTTCTGGAGGCAAAAATATCCTACCTGTTACCAGGAAGGGGTACTAAATGAAGAGTGTATGTGTGTTTTTTGTCTGCTAGTGCTGCGTAATGAGTCAGCTGCTGTGGGTTAGTGTAGGCTGATGTGTAGGATTGTGTGTGTTAATGTGAGATAATATGGGCTGCAGTGGGCTGGTGGAGGCAGGTGGAGGTTAGTTAGGGTTGCTGGTGAGTGTGTGTGTGTGTGTGTGTGTTAATGTGTGTGTTTTGGTGTGGAGGAAGGATAGTCTCAGAGTCACTG
Organism: Thunnus maccoyii; assembly: GCF_910596095.1. Classification (NCBI taxonomy): domain Eukaryota; kingdom Metazoa; phylum Chordata; class Actinopteri; order Scombriformes; family Scombridae; genus Thunnus; species Thunnus maccoyii. The sequence goes on from NC_056542.1 coordinate 29,778,176, forward strand.
CCAAGACCTTCAAGGAAGTTTATCTGGCTCTGAATCCACAGCTTTAATTGCTGGGAGTCATTGTGAATACCAAGGGACAGCACTAACTCACTCCCTTTCTTCTAGTCTCTCTCCGTCTCTCTCTCCCTCCTTCTTTTCATGTCCCTTTTTTTCTCTCTAGCCATATCAAAGAGTTTGGGTGTGTTTACATCCTTAACATGGTGGTTTCAGGTGGGTGGTGCAGCGAGCAGCACTCTGAAGTCATTATGACGGTGGATTGGAGGAGATTCACATTTCCAGACAGTCCTTTGTGTGGTTGGATCAACTGTTCTTTTCTGCATCAGCTGTCCACTCATTTAAATACTTAAAGTGGTAGACTTCCTGTGTGTAGTGCTCTCTTCAATGTAAGACACAAGGTTTTGTGAGTCAGTGTATTGAACTTGAACACTTACACTTCTTGTGTGTACTTGTTGAGTTTGAACTAACTGCTGTATAGTAACCATGGACTCAGTTTTACTGTATGTTTTTGAAACTGTTAAGGAAAAGAAACAAAATAACCAAGTGAGTTATAATGTCCTGGCTTAGTAGCTATAATTAATACTTTGATTTTAACAGTGGGTCAAAGAACTATAGTGTGAAAGGGGTCACCACCAGTAGTGTTGAATTCAGATAATAATCACCAGACTGCAGTCTCCTTCAGCTCTGCAGAGTGTTTTAGCATCTTTCAGCTCATTGTTTTGGTTTTACAGCGTTATTCTCTTAGTCTCTCTTTTCCACAAGTGAAAAAACTCTAAAAACCTACTGTAGCAAACAGAGCAAGCAGCAAGGTAGCGACTAGCTGGTGAACTTAGTGTAGCATTTATCAGCTATAAAGCCAGATATTTCCCTCAGGAGTAGGTGGGAATAAAAATAAAGCTGAAAGGAGAATGAATAATGGACTGACATTCGTCAGGTGGCAAGAAACAGAATGAAAGCAGAGAAACAGCTTGCCTTCCTCTGTCCAGTCTTCAAAAATACACCTACCAACACCCGAAATCTTTCTTATTCACACAATGTCCCAGATTTGTTTAACTTGTACAGAAATGTAAAAATGACACTTGGTTTTAGGAGGAGTCATGTGTTGGAGCTATTTCTTGATCAGCAACACTTGATCCATCCTCCCAGCACTTGTGTGCAGTGTCTCCGGTGATTGCGTGATTGCGTGATAGATTTCAGTTTTGGTTTTCGGTCTGTGCACAGGCATGTTGGCATCAAACATGGCAACCTCACTGTGAGACTCATAATGAGTCTCATTGAAGCTGCGCCAGTCTCTGCAACTAGCTGTTTTTATCCTAGCAATAGTCCCAGCATGTAACATCCCAGAAAACACAAATTGTCATTTTTACCTTTCTGTTTGTGAACAGATTAAACATACACCTACACATATATACATACACATACACCTAATAAGTATTCTTTAGAGGTGGAAGACTCTCTCCGGACCTCTACAACCTACAAGGCAAGGGTTAACAGGGGCCAGGCTAACACTGCCATTATGTTGTTCAAGTTTGAATGGAAGTTCTCCTCCTCCAGCTGTGACTCAATGTGTTGTAGCTTAGACCTGAAAATAATGGCACAAAGTTACTACAGCACTGGGGAAACATCTATTATTCAGCAAGAATCTTATCACCTCTGCATTGTGTGTGTGTGTGTGCGTGTGTGTGTGTGTGCGTGCGTGCGTGCGTGTGTGTGTGTTGCCACTGGTTTGTGCAGAGGACTGCAGTCTTGTCTTGCCAACTGTTCTGGAGTTGGCACCTGGTCAAGTGTGACAGTACTTTCTGGGGCGTCTAGTCGAACACCGCGCACACGCACACACACACACACACACGCACACACATTTAGACACATGAGGTGATGGAAATGCCATAAATCTGTCAGTGAGGCTGAAATGAGCTTAGTGCCACCAGGGGGGTGTGTGCTCTTCAGCGACGTGTGCACTATAAAATCCCATGGACTATAAAAGCCGATCTGTCGCATGGAACGCACTCTGTGTGTGTACGTCTCTGTCTCCACATACAACACGTCCTGGAAAAATCCCTAACACACACACCATCTGACTCTGTCTTTGTTTTGCACTTTCTTTTTTTTTCCATCTTATCTTTCTATTTTGCTCTCAGTATGTTTCTCTGTGTCTCCGTAGCTGGGTTTCCAGCATTATTATGTAAATCATGATATATCAAATTGTAACAGCTGATAGAAAATGGCAAACTTCCTCAAAGTTTTTATGCCTGCTTGAGTCAGAAAAGTTTTTGCTGATAAAGGAATCATGATAAACAGCAGCGTAGTCAAACTTGTTAAATAAAGATGTAGCTTACATTGGATTTTCAGAAGTTTTAATAACAGTTCCAAGCAGTTTGCATATATTAAAATGTTGTGTTTGTCCACCATGACAATCAGAAAAGTCAGATGTGCTATGGTACCTGTATAGTCAACCTGCTGTGGAGCCATTATATGATGCATATTGTTAGATATGTTTAGTCGCTTCATCCCAGCAGATGGAAGCTAATTCACATTTCCCCTCCACAGTGTCAGGATTTGGATCTGTTTGTCCGTCCATCTGTCGCACATCACATGCACAAATTTGAGGGAAAAGCTCATCCAAAGCTACATCGTTAACTACACGACAGTAACGTGAGGTAACATGCTGCTGTTGAAGAGAAGATGACCGTGCCAATGATTTAATTGCATAACCGACGTTTCGACCACTTATTAAGGCAAGTTCCAGGTAACGTACTGCTGCCGTTGCCCTTGACCAGACACCGGACTGTGGACTGGGAAGATAAACTGTTAGTATGCTTTCTTTATATCTGTTGCTCATTTCATCATCTCTTCCCTGTCTTTGACAGTCCCTCCATAGCAAATCATGGCCGCTTGCCTCATGATTACGTCCGACTGTCAACCGTAAATCTTGAAGTGTAATATGTAAAGCTTTGTTTACCCCCACAGGCCTGCCGCAGTTTGCTTTACAAATGAAGGGGAGAGAAGCAGTGGGGGAGAACGTGTGCACGGTGAAAATTTGAACTTGTGGAAGTTCATCATAGCCTGGTATGAAATATCACTTACACTGAGAAGATGGAGAGAAGGACTGTGAGAGAGGTGAAGCTAGAGAGTAGATCAAGGGTTAAAAAAGGAGGTTTCAGATTGTTGAGATAGATCTATTGAGCTATTGTATGCATATAAAAATTCATGCCATTTTAAAAAGGAAAGGCAGTTGAAACATTTGAATATTTTTAAATGTACTCTATTGTAGAAATTAAAATATTAAAGCAGTGACACATTATATTTGGAGACATAAACAGGACAGATAATGAAAGGGATGGTGGAGGTATATTTGTTGGTGTGTACATCAGCAGTGGCAGTGATGCAGAGCAGGGAAGTGGCAGTCTTCCTGTCTCACACTGTGTGTGACGTGAGCAGATCATAAGACCTGCAGTCTGGTCACCTGGCAGTAACCTCCCTTTATCAGTCTGTTTGTCTACCTGCCTCCAAAGCTCCCCATCTAGTCTAGCTGTCTGCATGTCCATCTGTCCCTCTGACTCACCAGGTGCTTCTGTCTGCTTGTTTACCCAGCTTGTCTCTTCTCTCTCTGTTAGCTGCCTGCCCTCCTGCCTGTATGTCGGGTTTTCACGAGCATAATGTTCTTGTGTCTGGCATGGTCTTTCATTTGTACTGCCTGTCAATCATTTCATCTTGAACATCAGATTCAGTCTCGCAGTACGCCCAGAGGAGATCTGGGCTTTGGCTTTGCTACTGCTGGATGTGATTGCTGTTGTTGTGCTGAAAGCTAAATCTTGGCCATGTGCACTCCAGCACAAGGATCTCTGTGTATTTGGCTCCACTCTGGCTGGTCTGCCAGTCTCTAGCGTGACGCCGCCATGCTTCATTGTACAGATTGTAGCAGCCAGGTGATGTATCTGTGTTTTCTACATTGTGCTGAACATTCAGTGCAAGACTTCCTCTAAATCAACACTCACATAGAGTAGAAAATTGCTTCTACGATGCCCTCTTTGGGCTGAAACTCCTCAGCATGTTGCAATCTGGCCACACCCCAGTCAGTGATGTTGACATGATTAACCTTCTAACTGCTGTCTGGCAAACTCCTGCTGGGTTTCTGGCCAGTTCTCTCATCGCTGCAGAGGAACTCTTCAGTTCTCTCACACTGGCCGTTGGATTCTTGGTCACCTGCCTGACCAAAGCCCTTCTTGCCCTGTCAGTTTCAGTTTGTTTAACACAAATACCTAACCCTCATAATTTGAGAAGGTTTGTAACCTGGCCACCATGTTGAAAATGGATGCAGGGAGCAGTGAGGGGACTCACATGCACTAGCATGCATGCACGGCCAGACCAGCTATCAAAACAAAGAACAGGGAGGCTGGGACTACAACACTCAGAGGGAGTATGACTTCATTGTCTGTTCAGGTAGCCATTACTCTACTATATCTTTACATAGCAAATAATTGTTTGCTGACAGCCATTGTGGCTGAATGTTGTATATTGCACCTTTAAAGTCAGTGGCTTGTTTTCGCTGTCATTATACACAGAACAGGATAACAACATGACAGGCTACAATTTTTTTCAAATGTGGTCATAGGTTATGTAAGTTGAAATTTTACTGTGATGGAAATTGGGAGAAGGGTGCTCTCGACTCCCATCCTGAATGCTTGACTACTCCTGAGCCAGAGCAGACTCTTGTACTGCAATCTCTACCGCCATCAGGTGTGATCAACACCAAGGCCAACAACGCTGCCAGGAGCCACACATGAGAGACGCTCGGCAGTATAGTAGGATTTAATCACATGGGCACACACTTTTTTTATTTCTTTGAACAATAAAACGCATTCCAGTCCAGGCCTGTCTGAGCCTCTCCAGTGTAGATCATGTAGATCTCTTTCTGATGCAAACCAGAACACAGATAAGGTCAACTCAGTTTGGTGTAGATCAGACCATACCATCTCATGCCATTCTCAGCCATGCCAGTTTGTGCGTGTGCATGCTCCAGCAGCATATGGCGGCAACATGCTGTCAGGGGAGCTTGTCTCCTGGCCTGGCCTCCCCAGCCCTGGGACAGATGGCGGCTCACTGGGCCCTGAAGAGCAACTGTGCTGCTGAAGATACTCGGTCGGCTCTGTCCCCTTACCTTGGCTCTTCCTTGCTGCCTGGTGGCCTCTTTTCCTGCAGCGCCTGTTCACATGCCAAGACCTCTCTGTTTGCAGGTGGACTGTGATTTAATTGGGTTTCCATCCAAGCTGAACAGAGATGGCAAATTTTAATAAAAATGAACTCTAAATCACAAAATATATACATTATCACAGTTATAATAACACAAATGTTAAGTAAAGAGGCTATTTGATTAAGTCGCACTGAAACTTTGTCATCTCTCCAACAAATTGTGACCTCATAGTACAAAATGATAATTACAAAAGTAAAGTAGATTATAATGTTATTTATCTGTCTATTTATCTATAAATATTCTGATTAATACCATGATCACTGATTTCAGCCATACCTTCCAGACCTACTGGCTGTTAAATGTGTATGATATAACACCACAGTAAACAGCTTGTGTGTTTTTGTTTACAATCCCTGGTTTTCCTGGTAATGGGCCAGTGTCAACCTATTGCCGTGATCACACCCTCAGTATCTTCAGTCTGTGTTGCTCATACCTGCCTTATCAGTCAGCTGTTTATCATGGCTGTGCCGCAAAGACTACAAGTGGTTTATGAGAAACACCATCCAACTATATAGCTGGTTGTTGTTCAGCTATTTGAAAAGCATACATAATCATCTGGCAGTGGTTTCCACTTCAGCTGGAACTGTATATGTACACACACTTCTGTCAGTATCCATTACCTTGTCATCATTATTGCTACTATATAAGTTGCAGGGTTTGTGGTGGCATTGGCATGCATTATGATTCTAGTGCACATTCTGCACATGCAACATAAAACTGGCAAACAAGCATTTCTGTCACATGGATTTTTGATGAATTTCATACAGACTTTAGTTTGGATCTGTGGTTCTGTAAAAACCATCTTGACATGCAGCCTTATCTTTGACTCGTATCAGTTTAGGACCTGTATCTGTTCTGTAGATGTAACTCTGACTCTTGTAACAGTTTGTAGATGTATCTCTGACTCGTGTATCAGTTTGTAGATGTATCTCTGACTCGTGTATCAGTTTGTAGATGTATCTTTGACTCGTGTATCAGTTTGTAGATGTATCTTTGACTCGTGTATCAGTTTGTAGATGTATCTTTGACTCGTATATCAGTTTGTAGATGTATCTTTGACTTGTGTATCACTTTGTAGATGTATCTTTGACTCGTGTATAGGTTTGTAGATGTATCTTTGACTCGTGTATCGGTTTGTAGATGTATCTTTTTACTCGTGTATCAGTTTGTAGATGTATCTTTGACTCGTGTACCGGTTTGTAGATGTATCTTTGACTCGTGTATCGGTTTGTAGAGGTATCTCTGACTCATGTATCGGTTTGTAGATGTATCTTTGACTCGTGTATCGGTTTGTAGATGTATCTTTTACTTGTGTATTGGTTTGTTGATGTATCTTTTACTCGTGTATCGGTTTATAGATGTATCTTTGACTCGTGTATCAATTTGTAGATGTATCTTTGACTCGTGTATCGGTTTGTAGAGGTATCTTTGACTCGTGTATCGGTTTGTAGATGTATCTTTTACTTGTGTATCGGTTTGTTGATGTATCTTTGACTCGTGTATCGGTTTGTAGATGTATCTTTTACTCGTGTATCGGTTTATAGATGTATCTTTGACTCGTGTATCAATTTGTAGATGTATCTTTGACTCGTGTATCTGTTTGTAGATGTATCTTTGACTCGTGTATCTGTTTGTAGATGTATCTTTGACTCGTGTATCGGTTTGTAGATGTATCTTTGACTTGTGTATCACTTTGTAGATGTATCTTTGACTCGTGTATCACTTTGTAGATGTATCTTTGACTTGTGTATCACTTTGTAGATGTATCTTTGACTCGTATATCACTTTGTAGATGCATCTTTGACTTGTGTATCACTTTGTAGATGTATCTTTGACTCGTGTATCACTTTGTAGATGTATCTTTGACTCGTGTATCACTTTTCAGCTTTATCTCTGATGTCTGTATCGGTTTTGTAGCTGTGTCTCTGACTTTTGTACAATATCTGTGTTACAATGTGTATGTAACCTTTACAACATCAACTGTAGTATTGCGAGTGACTCGTAAGCAACTTGTATCCCAGGGTCCAAACACACTTTGGTTTCCAGGATTCAGGCTCATTGAAGCATAATGTAAGTGTTCTTGTGTCTTGTGGAGACACATGGAAAGCACGTCCAAGGCCAGTTTTGGTCTTGACACATAGTTCAGGACAGCAGCCACAAGAAATTCAGTCTTTTCAGCCAGTTAGATACATGGTGCCGCATACAGATGAGCTCAAGTTCAAGGACTCCTCCACTGTAAAGAGACCCGAGTGAATTCTCGGCACTGTCAAATCACTGCTCAGCTCTCTCACTGTGTTGTTAGGCAGCAACACCAAGACTTTGTGTTTGCACTCAACAGAGGAACAGAATCAATCTTAAAGTTCAACACTGAGTGCGTTCACTCACAAACACGTACAAACTGTACAGACATACCATACGCGGCCACATTCACACACACACACACACTTTTCCAGCTACTGAACTTGCTCCCATACAAAGATATACAAAGGTGGTTTTTTTTGCCCTGTAGCAGAACTGATCCATTTGATTAATGCGTGATTGAATGGTGTAACCCGTCTCTCCCACTCTGTCTTCACCTCCTGCCCTCAAGAAATGGAATGTTTTCTCTCCCTCTCTTCTTCCTTAATCTTTGTCTTCTCTGCTTACTTTTCTCTCTTTAGGCTTTACGACTTCTTACTCACTTTCCTCCTCCCTCTCTCTATTCTCTTCCTCTTTCTTGTCAGCATGGGGTAAATGATCATATCGATAGCTGCCTGAGAGGGGAAAGTAAAATTTCTGAATTTTTTTGTTTAGAATATTTATGAATGTATGAGTGGAATCTCAATACGTTTATTTGGCATAGCAAATTAAAATTCAGATAGACTATCAACAGATCAGCTCTGTTGGCCGTCATCGAGACACACACACATGTTGCATACACACACAGGGCTCCCTGCTCATTACCCTATCTCCATTGCTACCCATCAGTAGCGCCACCTCTAGCAGCACACATACATCACTGGCATACAGCACACTCTGTCATGTGTGAAATGGGCTGTGGTTGATCCCTGCCCTGGGAGAGGAGAGACGAGAGTATTTCAGCAGATGAGATGAGAGTGGCTTTCTGAAGAGGAGGGGAGGAGAGCAAAAAAAAAAAAAAAGGAGGAGTTGCAGAAGGGACATGAGGGGGGAAAAAAGGGGAATGGAAAGACGAGGCAAGCAAGAGGACAGAATAACAGGGTAGGAGAAAGGAGCGGACAAATGAGGAGTTTTTCAGCAGAATAAATGTGAAGAGGAATGAGGGAGCGGCGGAGGGGAGATGAGATGAAAAGAAAGTAATGTGGGGTAGAAGAGCAGAGTTCTGAGGAGGAGGATGATGGGATAGCAGGGGTGGGTGAGGTTGCGAGAGGGTTCAGCAAAGAGAGTGTAGAAAAAAGAAAATGACAGGGAGGAAGACGAGGGACGGAAAAAATAGCCTAGACTTTGGTATCACTGTCCACATCTCAGATTTTTTTGTCGACAATTCTAACAGAGCAGGAACAGTCAAATTATCGATTGGAACAACTTTCATAATCGATTATTCATTTAAGATGTTTGTCAAACAAAAATGCCAAATATTCTCTAGTTCCAGATTGTCCAATGTGAGACATTTTCTGCTTTTCTCTCTTTGTATGACGTCACCTTGGGCGTTTGGAACTTGTGAAGGATAGGGCTGTGAGATATGACCAAAATCTCATATCCTGATATAGGTCATTTCATATCCCAATAACGATACATATCATAATATCACATTTTCTGTAAATTCAATGATTAAATAGTTTCTGGTCTGCATCAGACTTTTCATACCCAAACCATGTCCATGCGACAGAAGTAGCCCCTCCTTTACGTAGAAGCTCCTTGTTTTGTCTTTGTCCATCTTTTGCGTGGATTACATTCATAAATTTCTTTTCTTGACTCTTTACTCGCCAAACTTTTATTGCATTTACAGTAACGTGTCAACTCGACTACAGCTGGGTCACTGCCTCTCCTCCGCTGCTCTGTGTGTGTGCAGCACACACACACAGAGGGCTCAGCCCCGCCCTCACTGAACCACAGAGAGCAGAGGAGAGTAACGCAACCATAAATGACACAGTAGAGAGTCTCACTGAGCTGAAATGAAATGAATGCACATAACTTTGGTAAAAAACATTAATAAACATATTCTCTACTGTGTTTTTCATAAGTGCAATAAAAGTGCAGTAAAAAGCCAAAAACAGTAATTTATCAATGTAATCCGCGCAAAAGATGGACAGACTCCAAATGACGCAAAATATTGCTGTAGAAAGTGTGATTTGTGACACAATGAATTTTTCTGTCATCACACGATATATATTGTCATATCGCACAGATTCAAATAGGACTCATTTTAGTCTGTATTTCGACTGAAAAACAGCAGAGCTAATCAGGCAAAAAAGGCAACAACCACGTAATAATTAGATGGAATGTTTTCAACTATCAGGATTAGCAACTCTTAAATGTGCATATTTCTGTGATTGCCAAGACAAATGTAGTACCCAAAGAGAAAATGTCTAACATGAACACCATGTCGGACTGAATAATGAAGTGAAAGAAAATGATCCTTATCAGAATATTTGTGTGTGTTATGGGTTCATGTAAAAAGTGAATATTGGCTAAAATATCAATGTTTGTGCCTAAAACATCCAACATCAGTTAATCTCAAAAGAGACAGACAGATGAAGACAAGGCAAAAAGGATAGGAGGAACAAAAGAAGGGAGGTAAGACAGGAGGAGATGGGGAGTTTCAACAGGAACTGGGAAGATGACAAGGACAGAATAGCAAAATGAGGATAAAATTGTAGGCAGACAAGATGAAAGTAGATTTAAAGAGGAAAGGAGGAGTGCAGGACGAATGTGGATAAGGGAGGAGAGAAGCGGCGGGGATGTTGGGAGACGAGAGGAGTTGAAGATGGGATAGGAAATGAAAGGATATGAATATGGAAGAGTGAAGGACAGGAATTTAGAAAAGAAAAGCAGATAGAGAGAGAGAGAGAGAGAGAGGTGGGATGGATGTTGAAGAGTGGAAAGAGAGAGCTACCATAGAAAGAATGACACAGACAGAGAGAGAGAGAGTGTGGCACTGCGCCACTCTGCAGCAGCAACACTGACTGACAGCCATAGCCTGACTACTGACTGACTGACTGGCTGTCTGTGCTGGCTGACTGGATGCAGCAGTGTCCCCAAAGCTTTGCCCTTCCCTCCACCTCCCTCCCCGTCTCTGTCTGTCTCCCTCCCTCCCTCTCTGTCTCTCAGCAATGCAGCATTAAGTTGGTCTAGATTAGAGGGAATACTTATGATTTGACTTTTGTTTTAAATAGCTGTTAGTGATCCTGTTTTTCAGGCCATGTTGTAGTAAACAACATCTCCCTGCTGAATGTCTCAGCAGTGCAGCATGTGAATCAAAAAAATATTTAAAAAAAAAAAAGATATAAAACCCTGGTCTTTGTTTCTCTCTGCTGTCTTTTTCTTTACCGCCTAACCTTGAATCTCTTTTTCTCTTTTTCCCCTCCCTCACAGCACTCTGTAAACTTTGTTTGTTGAAGAGCGCTTTACGAATAAAGTTACCATTATCACCATCAACACTCAAAATGCCCCTGACGAGGTTGAAACACATTTCATCTCCGATGAAAGCGACGCTGCGCTTAGAGCGACAGATAGCCCATAAAGCACATAAACACGCGTCTCCTCATCCTCTCTTGCTTGCGCATTATTATCCTCTGGAGTGAAGGGAAAGATAAATGACATTGAGATATAGTAGGACAGGAGACTTATAGGCTGATAAAGAGGCCATTATGTGTCTGACCAAGTGTCCTTCTTCCTCCTCTGGGTCATACATGAGTCATGATCATATTCAGAGGGAAGGGACCTTTAGATAACTCTCTGAGATAGCATTGTCATAGCAAACAGGGCCCTGCTTCACAAAGTAGTAACATTTGTTGGCTCTGCTGCTGCAATGCAGCACTGTGTCGTCCTCTCTGCTCCTCTGCTCTCTCTCTCTCTCTCTCTCTCTCTCTCTCTCTCTACGTGTCTGCCTCCCTCACTCTGTCTCTCACCTTTATCTCCCTACCATAACACACTACTGCTTTACTTTCCTTGCTCGAGGGGAGTCGGATCTAGAAATGACTCTTAACATTAACCGCAACTAGAACCTGTTGTGGTGTTTCATGTAAATAGGAGTGTAATGTTCTTTGTGTGTGTGTGTGTGTGTGTAGGGGGGATGTCAGAGAGATGCAAAGCCTGCAGAGATAAGCCGGGTTAAATTGTGCGTACAAGCTATAAGCTGGCTTTCGTCTGGGAGCAAATGCACTTTTCTCCTCCTCTTCCTCTTTCGGCATATATTTCGTGCAGTCTGTCATGTTAAATCAATGGACTTCCATCTCCTACACAACTTTACGTGGGATTGTATTAACTACAGTGTAGTTAATCACAGGTCTGTCACAGACAGTGGCTGCATTGAAACCAAATCAGAACGAAAGACGCAGGTAGCAGCACAGATAACTACAAAAAATGTCTCTACTAAATGGTTTTGATGCCATGGTTACACAGCTCTTCAGTGGGGCAGAAGCTGTCATATCAACATCTGCTAAATGTCAAAATGTTTGTGTGACTGAATGAATATCTGCTTCTCTACATATCTCACAGTGGCTGTATATGCCTGTCTGTCTCATCTGACCATCTGTCTGAGGCAGCCTCCATAGCGGAGTCGTGGAGACAGAGGTCACTCGCTGCTCTTCCTCTAATGGCTGCTAAAAGTCTCAGACTGTATTCAATTCTAATCCAAAAGTCACAACTTCTCTCTCAAATGATAAAAAATATATTTTTTCCTAAACAATAGTTGATTAATTGTTCATTTTAAATGTGTCTAGATGGCAAAAGACAGGTTTAGTGTATGTATGGGCTTGATTAGCTTGATTGACAGGATATTTTTTGGCTCTAGTACAAAAGACATGAAAAATACACAAAGATGGTGGTGAAACCCAAATACAGGCATCTAAAAAAACAAAAAAAAACAACAACAAATGAAACAAATAACATTCTCATCAGCCTCAGCTGTACTTTGTGTTCAGTGCTAATTAGCATGCTAACACACTAAATTAAGATGGTAGGCATGGTATATGTTGGCATGGTCATTGTGAGCATTTATCATGCTGGCGTTAGCATTTAGCACAGCCTCACAGAGCAGCATGGATGTAGACTGTAAGGCTGTGTCCCAAATCCACACCACACCCTAACTCTAAGCAGGTTTTTGAGTATGTAGTGACAAAATTAAGTATCCTCAAAACACTTGGTGTACAGACTAAAAACTGATTTTTGAGTGTGTTTTTGATGGACACTGAGGAAGGAGGGTGAAGGAGGGTACGGGATTGTAAAACCAAGTCCTATGAGCTCAACAGTGCTATCTGCCTGTAAGCAAAGCAAAATTTGATTAACAAAAGTATGGAAGCGTCAAAAAGTCATATTATAAAGACAAATTAGAGCAACATGAGAGCAAAATTAGTCTCAAACACATTGTAGTTGTAGATATATTCTGCACAAAAACAAGAACCCAAAACTATATATAAACTAGATTTTTATGTTCTGGTTATCTTTGTGCCATTTAAAAAACGTGCAGACTTGTTAGGATACAGTTGGATAGCAAAGTGGACCACTGTAGGACAAGAACTAATATCATCTGTTTTCTGAATTGAGTTTGTTTTTGATAGATAGATAGATAGATAGATAGATAGATAGATAGATAGATAGATACTTTATTAAATTAAAATGCTACAGCAGCCAACAATGAGATAAAAAAGGTAAAAGAACCAAATGCAATTAAAGGCTAAATTATATACAATAACTAAATAAACTAACTCAAATATAAACAAAAATAAATAAATGACATTTTTACGTGGTGGCTGTTTGGGTGGTGATACTGCTGCTCGTTATCTTCGAGGCAGTGATGCAAGTTGAAGCATTGTAGATGACTTTAAGATTCTCTGATTCCTATTTTCTTGTTTATTTTAAGTGAAAGTGTGACCATAATACAGTTGTAACCTGGTCCGGCGCATATGAATTTGTTTAGTCTTCCATCAGTATGATGTTGTTACTGCTGGTCCTTCCTGTGCCGCTGACAGCCAGCTTCCCTGCAGTGACATTGCCCGGCTCCGTCCCTCCAGCTGCACAGACAGGACAGTGTGTCCGTGCTGTGTGGTTTTCAGTGTGGTCTACACACTCGGACAGGACACTGATGAGAAACCTGACCTTCACTACATTAGAGGTAGTGTGTGTTCAGGTGTGTGTGTTGTAAAGTAGGTGTGGCTGTATGACAGTACAGTGTGTAATAGTACTTACTTGTCAGATATAAGGTGAAGGTGGGAATGGACTTATAATAAGTCCGCACAGAGGGAGGATGAGGCGTGTGTGTGTGTGTGTGTTTGTGTGCTGGCCTTGGCAGCAGCTGACAGGCCAGTGCTAGACTCCTGTGGCTGGCTTCCTATTTGACACACTGCTGTGTTTATGTGTGCGTGCACGCGTGTGTGTCTGCATGCCGACCTACACATCCGTTCTCTGGTCAGTGGTTCAGGTCTGTCACTAACACCACACACTACCAGCCTGTCATGCAGACAGATAGTTGACTTCCTGCTTTTGACACCAGCTCGTTTTGCTATCGCTAGAGATCATTTTTGGATTTTTTGGATGTTTGGCTCAAGTTGGTGTGTGTGTGTGTGCACTGGGGTGCACATTTTAAATGATTTCCCAAGTCAACAGTTAAATTACTGCATTCAATTGACCGTCAAAATAGATTAGATATGGACAAAATCAAATATCACAATATTTTTGACCAAATACCTCGATATTGATGTTGTGACAATATTGGTGCTTTCACAAAATATTTACACAATGAGATTTTTGATAAATAATCATCGGTAATGTGGATATAATGAGTAAGGGGAGGGAGGCAAATGATAGAACAGCTAGAACAGTCTGGTAACTTCATAAAATTACATCACTTTACTGTAATGCAGCCTGTAAAACCAGGAAAAGACACAATATTACAATAAGACGATATCTAGTCTCATATCAGGATATCGATATAATATGGATATATTGCCCAGCACTAAAATAGAATGACTAAAAAATGTTCTATGACAAATACCTTCAATATTAAGCTGAAATAAAAAGATATTGCTGCTTCACTACACCCACTGACAAGACAAGAGAGCTCTCTATATATAATCAGGAGAAAAGCGGTACAGTAAAGTGCTGTAGATTCATTCAGTACAGACTGACTCTGTCTTGCAGTGTGTAATTAAGGTCAAAATCATTTTCAGAAGACCTCAAGTCGCGCCATCATGGTGTTTTATAAATTGTGGGTAAGACTCCAGCATATTCTTTGTTAAGGGAAATACTGTTGTATCCAGAGCTTCACACCTTGCTCCAGTCCTCCTGGGTCATGGGAACATGTTCCAAGAAAAATCTATATGGCTCCCTCTTGTGCACAGTTAAATTACAGGCCACCACTTTTCCTCCCAAAAAACACCAGACCTGCTGTGATTACACAAAGCAATGCCAGTTCATTTTCACAGCCAAACTGATGAGATTTCTTTCATCTCGATAAGCTAGATCAACATGACCAGCCAACGCATTACGTGCTAACATTGATTATTCAATAATAATATATAATAATTCATGAGTGTGTGTGTGTGTGCACATACGTGTATGCAAGTGCTGTCCTGCATTGATATTTCAGGCACATCCATCCTTTCGTGTGTTGCTGACACAAGACATTTATGAATAAGTAGGAGACGAGTGTTTGTAGAATCTGCTGATCGGCTAGTATTTTGTTTTTTTTTATTTATTTTTTTGGAGGTCAGACAAAATGTTAAACTCAAAATTAATTAAAAGTCATTCACTCAAAAATGTGTTTTTCTGATGTTCCTTCCAAGTGAAGGAACATCAGAAAAACACATTTTTTACATCACGTAGCCACACTCTCCTCTGTGCAGGATGATGTACGTGCCGAGTTTGTTTTGACATCCATCTGCTGGAGGGAGAAGTTTCTCTGTGCTCACATTAAATGTGTAAGGCATGTACCTACGAGCGTGATTTGACATCACAACTAGTTTGGTGACAGTCCAGTATGCCACAGAAAGATTTGATTTCATTTTAAGCATTTTAACTAGGTAATAGAAATTTTTGTGTGGGGGGAAAAAAACATGTCAGACAAAAACTATTGTTGAAAATGGAGCATTTTTGTCTTGAAATGTGTGGAGGGACCTTTTTGAAAAAGATAAGATGTGTGTCCAGGTGCATCTTAACCATGAACAGGAAGTCTTATCTGGTCTTCAATCAGAACACAACTAGTAATAAGGGCGTCTGTAATATTAAACCTGGTGGATGGTATAAACAGCCAAAAAAAACCATGTAATTTTGTAACAGCGAACAGCTATAAAACTACAACTGGACAACTAAGCAGTTTAGAGATGAAGCTGGAACTCAAATTTTCCTCCTGACCTCCACCCCTCCATTCACTCCTCTCTTTAATTAGCCCTTGTCAAGTAGCACTCATACACCGCTTAACTATTACAGGAAGATTTGTGAGAGATACTGTCAATCCTGGAGTGTTAGAATAAACACACACTCCATCATGTCATAAATATTATAATTTACTGTAAGTCACCTTGATTTATTGTTTTGCCTCGTGGCTTCATCTCCCAGCTTTGTAAAGCAGGGCTCGTTAACTAGGAGATTTGAAAAAGATGTAGCCTAACAACAACTTGTGAACGTTACTGTGCAAGGATGTCTCTTTGTCTTGCGGTAGATGAGAGAAAAAAAGAATATTCAAAGACACGTGAACATGTATCAGCCTGGTTATTGAATTCTAATCCAAAAGTCTCAACTTCTCTCTCAAAAGATAAAAAATATATTTTTTCCTAAACAACAGTTGATTAATGTGTCTAGACGGCAAAAGACAGGTTTACTGTATGTATGGGCTTGATTTGCTTGATTGACAGGTCTCCAAACAAAGATTTTCTGGCTCCAGTAAAACACCAAGATGGTAGTGAAATACAGGCATCTAAAAATATAACTAATAAAACTAATAAGATCCCCATCAGCCTCAGCTGTGCTAATTAGCATGCTAACATGCTAAATTAAGATGGTAAGCATGGTATATGTTGGCGTAGTCATTGTGAGCATTTATCATGCTGGCGTTAGCATTTAGCACAGCTGTTGTCATGCATGAAAAGACCCAAAATGAACACTGTAAGCAGACTACTTGATTACTATAAGTGAATTCTTTAAACAGCATTTGTATAGGAATGATTCTGTCCCGAGCTTTTTGATCCATATAAGCGGCTGATCACTGTAATACATCATAAAGTGCCAGTGTTTTTTTACACTTAAGAGTATGTTGCAAATACTTCATAAAAACATAACTTGCTTTTTTGCTCTTGAATTCTGTCTGTCTTCATTTTTTTAATGTAGAGAGCTCCAATGTTACAATCAGCAACACAAAGATAACGTCAGACACAAGACATTCCTACAAAGACTGGAAACAGCCAGAAAGACTGGAGATACTGGAACAAGACGGAGACTTGGAGACACTGGATTAAATTTGAGAACCATGAAGGTCTTTGTTGCTGTTTGGATCTTTTATTTCCCCCATTGCCCTAGCCTCCCACCCTCACTACACACACACACACACACACACACACACACACACACACACATGCACGCACATACACATAAAATCTCTACTTCTTCCTCCTATCCATGTCCTGTTGTCTACTGATGAGTTGACAGGAATCACTATCAGTCTGTAATCAAACCCTCAGTAGTGGTTCATTTTCTCACACATACACACACACACATACACACACACACACATACACACACACATACATGCACCTGTAAGTGCATACAAACCGCAATACATCGCACAATGGGTTTATTGTGGTAGCGGGTGAGTCTGTGTTGTCAGGTGTGCACAGTAAGCAAAATACAACTGGGTCATACACTCGTTAACACACACACACACACACACACACAGTAATGGCTCAATTATGCTTGAGGTGTGCTCTAGTTTAGTAGGTTTTTGCTAAGTTAACACCTGCTGACTCGGTGGTGTTTTAATGCCTTTCTCAAAGACTTTCTATTTCAACCTACACACTTTCAACAAATTAACTGGAATAAATGGAACCTTGATGTAAACTATTAAACTCCACCACATTCCTCTGTTTTATACTTCAACTTTTCTCTTCTTTCCCAAATCCAACCCCACCCTGTTCTCTGGCTGCCCTCAAAGATAGAGACAGAGGGGAGGGTAAGAAAAACAGATTAATAGAGGAGGGGAAGATGGAAGGAGAGAAGGAGCCACACAGAGAGAGAACACAGACAGAGCCAGAGATATTATATATATACTGTAGAGGCAAAGGGATAGAGAGTAAAGATAAACAGAGTGAGAGGGAGAAAGAGCCACAGAGAGGAGGAGGGAGGTGCGAGACAGAGTCCTCTTTGGCGTCCAACAGATGGTTGGTGTTATTGGTGCAGGCAGCTCCTCTCTCTGCTGTCTCCACTCAGACAGCACAAGAAAACATGTTATGGCCTTACAACACAGAGCCTATAGCTGGGTCCCCATCCGCTAATCTTTATATAGGAATTATGTCGTATTTAATTTGAAAAGCTGGGAAAAAAAATAGCAAATTAAGATTCTTCAATGTCACAGAAAGGTTTTTGCCTTCACTGGGGGTAGACAGGTGTTTTTGGATAAAGGAAATATGTGATAATAATCAATTTAAATTTGTTATTAACTTATAACACGGAGAAATCAATATGTTTCACACATAAATACATGTTCTGCATTCTGATCATCGATCTGAACACCAGCGAGCAGTTTAAACCCACACAAATTACATTAACATTCAGGATCTAATTTCATTGTAAGATTTTTGCTTGGCTTTGTTAAGCTAATTACAGTAGTGAATACAAATATTTATATTCATGTTGTCCTAATTTATTGATCCCTCAAAATGTCTTATCACCCCAGCTATAAATGAACAATAGCACCAGATAATGAATAGACTGTTCCGCTGTCATTTATTTGTGTATTTTCATCATCTATCTGAAGTGTAATTGTCTGCCACAGGTGTTAGACACAGGTCATGTATTATAAATGGGATGTGCTAGGCTTTTAATCTGCAGTTTTAAAGTGTTAGCACTTGGTGATACACAGTGTAAGGGTTTACCCAGTGATACTACACCAGACTCTGGTATGAAGCTTTGTGCAGTAATCAGTAAAGTTGATAAGGACTGCTACATTCCTCAATATATCTTGCACAGGCTAATACAAGCACAATAGTTGAATTTGCTAATCTCATCTCTACATCTCTGCTTTTAATCTGTAGTGCTACTAAACTAACTGCAAACTTTAGGTTTTTTTGTTTGTTTTTGCTTGATTTTTAAGCAAAGACTAGCTTTTTGTGTATATCAGTTGTACAACATGACTGAATTTAGTGGCCTCAACTTGCCAAGGCTGCTAGCTTGCTAATTAGTTAGCAAGCTACCTTACTGCCTAGCTTCCTGTATATACAATATAATCATGTTTTGAGGGAAATTAGGTTGCAATGGTCAGATTTAGCAGCAGAGTCAATTTTGCCATATAGGCTACATGCTATTCTGTATCGTTTTAAGCAGGGATGTTGTGCTTGTACAATAGAATATCTTGGCTAACACATAGGGGCCTATTTTAACTGTGCGAGTGCAACAACAAGTGCAGCGTAGTAGGTCTAAAGGTGCACCGACTGTGCGTCTCCATGCACACCTGCTGTTTTGGTTCATACATGTGCAGCAGCACAACATGCAAAACAGCAGTGGATCTAGAGAAATATTCATGGGGGGCAAGAGGGTGCGATGGAGACTTTAAACGGTGGCAGAAAGATATATATGCTAATTTAGTCTTTTACGTTCCGATCCTGATCTATGGTTATGAGCTTTGTAGTGACTGAAAGAATGAGATTGCGGACAAGCAGCCGATATGAGTTCTGGAGAGTGTCTGGACTCAGCATTAGAGATGGGGTGATTCAGATTCAGACAACTTTATTTATCCCAGAAGGGCAATTCAGTTTCCCAGTTCACATAAATAAAATAAATATAACTCGGTCTAGCAGCAGCATTCAAACATTCACATCATCAACATCAACATGTCAGTGACAACAGGTCAACGTATGGTACAAGAGCTTGGACATGGTACAGGAGTTCGGAGTAGAACCGTTACTCCTTCACATCAAAAGGAGCCAGCTGAGGAGAAGGTTTAATTTAAATTACATATATATTTCAAGCATTAATCCATTATTGCAGCATGTGTGCAGCATGTATTCTTAGATGTCTGTTTTCAGCCCAACATCGAGGACCAAATTTCAACCAAAATACGACAAATGTCTTCACACTGCTTCATTTGAATGAACCTCCCACCTGTCTGGGCCTCTCCTCCCACCTGTGCACTGTGCTCTCTGTGCTGGTCACCAAAATACCACACAGACGCACAAAGCCAGTTTCAAGTTCAGATGCTGTCCTCTATCTTAAGGATGGAGAACATTGAGTGTGTCTTTGATTCAGTGTATGTGACTGCAGACTTTGAACAGCAATGTGGTCGGTCCTCTTCCTGGCTGCAGCCCAGGTCTTCATCTCGACCATCTTATGGTTTTGCTGCAGTCTTTTAGGAGAGCACAGGGTGAATCCACCCTACATCACACGCAACTCTATCTGATTCTGAATAATACAGATGAAAGTTTCATCATAATGTTCATATTGGCCCTGTCAAGTTTTACTCAACTCTTGTTTTCTTTTTTTTGTACTCTTGAAGAAACATTTCTGTAAATCTTTGGTGAGCCCACTGTGTGCAATTATGGTAGCACTTCATCTGCCCATGCCACTGTTTTGTCAGTAATCTACCTGTAACCACGACAGATTCAACATTTTATTGTAGTATTACGTCGTTATGGGTCTCTGTTAATTTACACATCAGTCCCATTCACTGAGAGTAAATGAGCCGTGGAGATTTCTTCCTTTCAAAATGTTCATGTTCACAGATTTAGTCTGAGCTCGTCAAGGTCGTTTGAATAACATACATGAACTGTGTTTAGGGCTGCTTTTTTTTTTGTTCTTTCATGTTCTTGCGATTTCACTTTTGCTCATCAGGGAGGTTTCGTTAAATAGGCCATTCATCAGCTCTTCTGATGCAGTTAAACACACAAAGGCTGGAAACTGTGTGCTCAGCCCCTGAGAACCACAGAAGTAAAATAGCTCCTCAATCCCCACCCAACATAGCTAATCAGTTTCATTCTTCTAGGCAGGATCTCTCCTCAGGGCAGCGTCCCATGTCTTCCCCCCCCCCCTCCACACCAATGAACCTTATTGTCAGAGCTCACCTGGGACAGCACGCATGTGGAAAACATTCCTGCCTGTTTACCAGACAACAGATACTCTTAAGGGGAAAACTGAACCCATATGTGTCATAGCTCTTCAGACTTAAACTGTTTAGGATCCTATCAATAACCACACACTGTAGGACTTGATGCAAGAATCCCTCCTTTGTGTCAAGCTTCGTTTACCGATGAATCACAGCGCCAGCTGAAAACAAATTGCTAGACAGAGGTTTAGAGGTATAAAAATACTCCAGAGACACATAATGTAGCATATAGATGAGAGATGAAATGAATCTTGAATAATCTCCGCTGGGAAATTGCACAGTTGCAGAAAGCAGCTGAATCAAAGTCAAGAATCAACAGATGTAGACTAGACACACTGAAAGGAACATAATAAGATGATCATATTGAATAAACTAAGAAAAATCAGCAACTTGCAATCCTGGCTTTACATTTACAAGTTTGCAGTAACTGTCCACATTCAAGACATCTTCCAACAAAAACCAACTGACCAGAGTTTTATTGTGATTACCAGTAGCACTTCACATATCAGGAAAAGTAGTTCACCATTCCCTAAATAGTATAATTTCCAGTCAATGTAGTGTGATTCCAATGAACATGATAAATACGGGTAAAAGCCTGTGTTAGTATTAAAATAACATGACCCCAAGGTCCTCAGTGGCTTGGAAAGAACCATCTTAGAACAAATGGTGGAAGTCCAGTTGGGCAGCCTGGATGTGCATTGATCAGCACTTCCTGTTTCTGTTCAGTCAGGTGGCTCAGGGTCCTGTCTGTTGTTCAGATGTAACCTTTAGAGGTGAAACAATCTAAATATAAAACCTCCAGTGCATATAAAGTGGTAGGAGGTGTTCTAATGCAGTGTGATCTCAGTAACTAAAGCCAGAGCTAGCTTGAGATATGAGTGAATAAAGCAGGTACTTTTGGCCCCACAACCATTTTCTGTTCCTTTTTTACTTTTGTTGTCATAAATAAATATACATTTAAAATCACAAGCAGGACATTTGGGAAATTAGGGATATTTGGGAGGGATTCCAGGGGCTATATGAAGTTTTGGGATTTACAGGCACTATAACTAGGACATCTTGAGTGTATCGTTTTTGATATTTTTAGCCTTGCATCTTTGTACTGTGCTAAGTTAATAATCAAAACCTGCTTATGGATCCAAACACTGACAGGATGAGGGGTTTGATTCCCACAGGCGTCACTTTTTATTCACATTGTGCTTATAATGTTTCACATAAAGGTGAGTACAAAACAGTAACTGCTTTTGAATGAAATGGCTGACTGAGTAAAATAAAAAAAAAGAAAAACTTTAAGCAGATAGTCATCTCGGTTTTGAAACCTTCACAACTCTTGTATCTAAAGAGCACACACACTAACTTTCTCTCTCACACACACACACACACACACACTCATCTTGACAGTGTGTCTGTTTTCAATCCAAGCCACGTTCTCTTTGCTGCAGATCTGCCTGCCTGATAACTCTGATAACGCCGGGCTGCAAAACCTAGAGCAGCACAAATTATTTCACTACTCTTCCACACACAGGATTACTGTATGTAGGCCTGTCTATGTGTGTGTGTGTGTGTGTTTGTGTGTTTCATGATGACATTGATTGGCAAAAGCATCTCTGTGCTCTGGCTTCCCGCCTGGCCCTATCAGATCTACACTCGAACCTGCCTGTCGTCTCTGCGTATGACTCCTGCAGAAGGAAACCAAATGTCTGATAGTGAACCGTCTCTCTTCTCATCCTGTACGGTTATCTTTCATAAATATGATGCATTTCTTGCACGCAGAGGAAAAGATCTGCCCCTCTGCAGAGATGGCAGACAGCTCTGAGCTCTGAACTAGTCCCCTCGTCCTAATCGTTATCATTTTTAAAAAGGTGATTTACTCATTCATTCAGAACCGCCGCCGCCTTGGCAGAGCAGGGTCGAGTTGAGCTGCTCTTTACCGCAGCAGAGCAAGAGTCCAGAGTTTGGCTGCAGATATGAGGCACGTCCTGTCCTCAATTCTTTGGTATGCGACGCCTGGATGAAGACGAAGAGAAGGAGGATAGAGAAGGAGAGGTTGGAGAGGAAATGTGTTGCAGAAAAGGAAAGTTTGAAGAAGGAATCTTGTCATTAACCCCATGCTACAGTTTTAGCCTCACTTCATATTTAAGCAGGGACTAGAGACAGCCAACACATACAGAAAGGACAAGATACATGCACTGATTTCAAGAGTGATTGGCTGTGCTAGCATGAAAATATTCACTGACAAACCTCGCTGAGGATCAAAGCAGTTGCCACGAGCCCAAGGCTATATTAAACATTTTAAAAGCATAGTTCAGAGTAAAAACAGGCAGTGTGACCAAAGCTTGTGAGTGTGTGTGTGTGTGTGTGTGTGTGTGTGTGTGTGTGTGTGTGTCTGTGTGATGCAGGCATTTCAGAGGTCCCACCGCCGTCCATCAGCACATAGCTTCACACACACCACAGCGCAGAAAAGGTCAGTCAAACCCAGTGCTTTGTTATGCTCCGCTAGTGTTACGGAAGTTACAAACACACTCTAGCTAGTCTTTAACGGAAGGAACTCAAAAAGTCTAAGTGAGACACAGAGGCCCATTTAAAAGAGACTCGTTTGAAGTTTTCAGATCTGAGATGAAGCGTAAAGAGAAAGAACAAAGCGAGAGGTAGAGAAGAGACAACGAGGTCTGAGTGGGGGGAAAGGTGTGATGAGGTCAACGAGGCTTGTTTGAATAAGAGCGGGAGGCGTTAGCTCTTCAAGAGAGGGGAGGCAGGAGTCTGGGAGGCAGGGGTGGGTGGGAGAGCAGAGGAGGTCCCGGATGACGCCGTGGTGGAGAGGAGAAGGAGCATCTGAGAGGAGAGGGCTGTATATTGGAGTGTATGGGACAGTTTTAAAGAAGCATACGGGTATGGGGAGGATGAAGGGGAGGAAGGTTAGGATGCTGGGATCTTTTCATGTTTCTCTCCTTGTTTATCTTTATTTTGACATCTTTCCTTCTCTTTCCCCCTTCTTTGGTATCATTCAATCACAGATGCTTTACAGGCGTAACTTCCTGTAAACACAATAAGCTCTATGAGAATGGAAAATTATTTTTTTTAAATAGTTTAAGTATTCATTTTGTCAGCTAATTTTAGATTCAGTCTTGTCCTGAGATCAAATGTCCATTCCACAAGTATATCATCCATAAATTCTTTGATATATTAACATAAATATAACGAAAACAAGTTGTTAAGCTTGACATTTTACAGTTGAAAAATAAATTTGCTCAATGCTCTCTAGTGGACAAAATATTCTTCTATATTATGCTAAACATATCTTTGGAATTTTTATAAAACAATATCTTGTTACTTATACACTGATACAATATGTCTGCAGTAAGCTAATATCAGCCGATATATTGGAAGGGTCGATATATGGCTCCAGTTCAAGCCATGAAGTAGATAGTGGGCTCCAGCAGCAAGTGTTATTGCCATTTCATTAATGCAAATATATAGAGATTACTTTTCAAATTCTATTTAGTTTTTCTTTAATAGATATATTAAATAAATATATAAATAAATATATCTGACCACAGTGCAGCCCTGATGTATGTGAAAAACGCTACAGTGACAGTGGAAATGATGATGTGACTTTCTGGTTTGGTGCAACAGTTGTGGGAAAGCTTGGGTTCCTGCCACCTCGGCTCAAGTTGCACCCAGCTGTATGTCCTCACCTCACCGAGAACCCTCACATGACTGCACCCTGTGTGGGACCCATTATCTTTTCACATTAACAGCAAACTGCCACTCAGCTTTCTTAAAGGTGCAGTGTGTGCAGAATGGACTTAGCAGAACTGGACTATAATATTCATAAGTATATTTTAATCAGTGTATAATCACCTGAAAATAAGAATCATTGTGTTTTCGTTACCTTAGAATGAGCCCTTTATATCTACATAGGGAGCAGGTCCTCTTGCACGGAGGCCACCATGTTGCACCGCCATGTTTCTACAGTAGCCCAGAATGGAAAAACCAAACACTGGCACTAGAGAGGGCCTTTCATAATTTTCGCAGCCACTGTAGGTTCTCCTACACACTTGGAAGGGGAGGGGAGGTGTATTCAGTTGGTTGCAGTCTGCAACCTCCCTGCTATATGCCCCTAAATCCTACGCACTGGCCCTTTAAATGTGTTTTTAAATGTGTTCAAAAGGAGGCAGAAACGGGCAGAGGTGAAGAGAGGAAGAGAGCTGATGCAGAGTAATCAGGAACCCTTCAGGTAGTCATGAAACAACTGCTTAATGCCAGATCTCAGGCGAATGTTCATGAATGTTTAATTTAACTGGTAGGTTAATTGAATTTATAAAGAAAGGCCAAGTGTTTCTCCTTCAGTCATGTTTTTGTAGGTTTTACTCAAGGATCTTTGATCTGCCTTAAAAAAAATCAAGGAGTTCTGCTGTCCTTGCTGATCAATAGCAATTAACAAGAAGAAACAAGTCAAGGTGACTTTCAGTTCACTTAGACATCGTTCACACACTCCACACCTCCACACCTCCACACCCCTGAATGAACTGGACTCAGTCAAATGTACACTCATCCCAAGGCGGCAAAGTCATTTTTCATCCAGCCCACCAAGGGACAAATCCATCTCTGATCTAAAGACATCCTGAATGTGTGTGTGTGTGTGTGTGTGTGTGTTTGGGAGGGGGGGGGGTTGTGAGTCTGGCAGACGACAGTGTGTCAGGTAGCAGGATTCAATATCAGACACCTGTCGGAAGCTGCACACACACACGCACAAATATACACACATGCAAACTGATGACAGGGTCATTTACAGGGCAAGACCACAGTGAAGTGTGAAGAGCTCCCCAGTTGCTCCATTACACCCCCCGCACTCCTCTTTCCTCTCCTCCGTCTGCTTTTTTCCCCCTCCTCTTTGCTCCCATTTCCTCACACAGGTTCGGTCGTTTTTATTTGCCACCACCTCTTCTTCCCTCTTATTATTTCTGTCTGTTTCTCTCACCTCTCCTCCCTCCCCTCCACCAGGTGCTGTATCCAGCCCAGTGCAGCCTGTGCAGGGCTGATAAAGCCTGGTTAGGTTATAGGAAGAGTCAGCGGGGCAGAAACAAAACGCTGCTGCCGGGTTTTAAATCTGAGCGCTGTCACTCGAGCACCGCTGGGCGACTGCTGCTCTGGGATACGCAGACTGGCTGTCTGGCTGGCGGGGAGGGTGGCTGTCTGGGTGACTGGCAGGCATGCTGAATGGGTGGTTCGCTGGCTGGGTGGGTGAACAGCTAACTTGGCTGACAGCTGCAGATGCCAAAGAAGGTTAATAGAAGCTAAATGTTTTCGGGCTGCAGCTGATGATTATTAGAAAATGCCAAAAATAGTGAAAAGTGCCATGACAATTTCTCAGAGCCTAAATGTGATCTGATCAAATTGCTGGTCTTGTGGGACCAGAAGTGCAGAGATAGACATAAAATATGGAAGGAAGAGAATAGTAGAAGTGATGAATAGTAGATTATTAAACTTGTTAAGGGAAAAAAATGATTATTAATTGATGTCAAACAAACAACTTTTCTTGAACACGCAAAATGTTCAAAGTTTTAATCCTTAAATCTGCTCTGATTATAAAATTATAAAGGTGTTGCATTTTAGCGTCTTTCAGCTTATTGTTTTGGTTTTACAGATTCAGTCTCACCGCTCTCATCAACCTCGTTTCTAGCTACAAGCAAGCAGCTGTTTTCAGTGAAAAAGCTCCAACGAACCCACTTTACACTACCTGACGAGAGCTAAACAACAGAGAAACTAAGTTAACAGTTAGCTGGTAAACATAGTTGGTGGAGTCAAAATCAGAGCTAGAAGGAGAGTGAATGTTGGTCAGAACACAACCAAAAGAATGCTAATGTTGCTGTGTGTCTGCTGGACGTGTAAATATACAACTGTTAACTAACATGTTAGCCAATCTACTTATGAGGTGAAAATATGTGAGTGTTGTGTTTCTTCCCTCATATGGCCAAAAAATCAATTAATCCAGATTAAAGATTTCAGTCCTGGTTAATTTAGTGACACCTGGTCCCAGAGTTCAGTTCAAAATGACGCCTGTAGTGACCATCAGGGATTCAATGGAGACTTAAAGACTTAATCAACAGTGTCGTCCAACACAGGAACACTGAACTCATGCTTGAAAGTTGTCTTCCGCATGATGTTAAATATGCACACGCAGCAGTTTTTGTGTTCTGCAGCATGTCCGGTAGAGGTGCATGCATTGTTTCTTGTGAATCCCTTGTGCATGAGTACAAGAGAGCCACGCACTGACTCCATTAGTAGCAAAGAAACTATTTTACAGAGAGGCAATTACAGAATGCTAATACACTGAATGGCTATAAATAGTATATAGAAATGGGGTTTTATGATAAAAATCTTAATGATTATAAGTTTAATAGATGAATCCGGGATGTAGGCGAAAGTAGACTAGTTGCCATTGATTCAGAGGTGACTCATATGTAAACCTGCACTGTGATGTATGTAAAGGATTTCACTTATTGAGTGCATTAGTATTCCCTTAAAATACAGTATATAATCTTCTACATTTAACTTTTCAACCAAATTAAGTCCAGTTTTTACAGACGGCTAGACATCTTTTCTGTGCTGTGAGTTCTGCTGTTATCAGTAACAAGAAACTGAGACATGGAAAAAAGGAAAAAAATAAAAGTCATAAGCCTCTGCTCCATGAAATCAATTTTACTTTCATAAAATTCCATTAAATCCTCATGTTTGCTGGCTTAAATTAGGTACTCCACACAGCACTTTAACATTCAGACTGTGGAGGTCAGACAAAGGCGTGCGTTAATGTTATTTTCTCACAAAGCCTGAGTCATAATAATTCATTTCAGACTAGTTTTAAAGACTGGACAACTTCCACATTCATACAGACTACCGTCATCTGTCGGAGGAGGTGCCTGGTGACCGTGATTAAGCCAGACATCTCTGCTTTCATATGTTCACATCCGCTCTGCCACTGCAGTAATGGCAGCAGTGCTTCAGTGCAACAGAGATTTGTCTCTACTAATTGTTGTACAATCAACATTAAAAAATCTGTAGATAACGTTGGAAAAACTTCATAAGTATACATTTGTTTGAACCGTGTAGCTCGAGCCATCACAGCTTAGTTTACTTCTGCAAAGTAGCGAGCACTATATGATGTCATCACTCTCCGCTGGAGCAGAAGTGTCGGTGCCACTGGGAAACCAACGCAAATGTGCTATGATAGCACTGTGGTGCATATTGAGGTGTGATTTTCGCTTTTGTCTGGGACGTAAATGAAGGGAGAAGAAGAAAAGAAGGGAAATAGCCGACGTAAACGGATGTAAAAAAGAATACCTTGTCGGAAGAGGCGGCCAGACAGAAAATGACAGAGAAACTCAGACTACCTTCCCCATTTCCCCGCATCTCCTCCCCTCCCTCTCGCTAAAGAAAACACAGACAAATGCTCAACCAGACTGTGTGTGTGTGTGCGTGCGTGTGTGTAAATATGAAGCCTCCCACCACACACACACACACACACACACACACACACACACACAAACAGGAGCCAGACAGTGTGTATGAAGTGCAGCTTCAGTGAGTCCATCAAGTGTAATGATTGCAATAAATTCCCTCCTGGCTGCTTCTCTCAGCATCCTCTCCTCTCCTCCCCTGCATCCCTTCATCACACTCTCCCTCCTTCCCTACATCAAACACTCCCTCCCACTCCGCCTCTATCCATCAAACCCTCCCTCCTTCCATCCCCCCTTTCTCCTGTCTCCTTGCGCAGGTTTTCTGCGTGATGTCTGGTGTGTCAGGCTGGACAGGCTGGCCTTATTCTCACTTTCTTTTCCTTCCCCCTTTCCTCCTCTTATCTCCTCTCCTTTGCTCCCCTTTTGTTTCAGTTTCTTTTCTTCTCTCCTCTCCTTTCTCTTCATTTTCTTTACTTTCCCCTCCTTTCCTCTCCGTCTTTACTGTCCCCTTATTTCCTTTTCTCTCCTCTCCTTTCTTTTCCTGCCCTCTTTTCTGCTTTTTTCATTTCCTTTACTTTTATCTCCTCTCCTCTTGTCTTCTCTCTCCTCCTTTTGCCCTCATTTCCTCTCCTTTACTCTCCTCTTTTTTCTTTCCTCATGTTTCCTCTCCTCTCTTCTCCTCTTCTCTCCCCCTATCATGTTTCTGTTACTTTTCAGCCCTGTCAGTGCTACAAACATGCCAGTAACAGCAGATGTTTGATGCGTGACACTTTGCTGAAAGGTGGTCGGGTTGACAACGACACGTCTTCTGTAAAAGTGGAGAAAAGAGGGGAAAAAATCAAAATGCAGGAAAATAAAGTCTGATCTGTGTTTATAACATTCCTATCTAATTTATTAAAACGTCAGGGGTTCTTTGATGAATTAAATATTCGTCTGGAGCATTTTTCTTGACAGTCGACAGACTATTTTCTTCCATTTGAAAGAGTACGATGCCAGCAGGTTGGCTGCTTCTCCCCCGGTCTCCCCTCACCCGCCTCCCCTTCCCTTCATCTTTCTCTCCTTTTTCTTTAATGTCCCCCTCTCTCTCTGACTTACACACACACATCCCTCCATCATTCCCTTCCCTGCTTCCTTGTGGGCAGATAAATCATCTGCAGAGTGGCAAAAGCTGCAGTGACTCATCTACCATCTAGACCACCTCAGCAAGGCAGAGAGACATAGAGAGAAACACAGAGAAGGGGGTGCTCAAAGGGAAATTAATAGAGTGTGAGAGGAAAAGTCAAATGAGTAAGAGCGGTTGTGAATACTAAAGTCAGCCAACGAGAGACTGAAAGAGGAGAAAGACAGATGGAGTGAAAAAAAGAACAAAAAATAATGTGGAACCCGTGGTCAGTGTGTCAGATGAGGCTCAGAATGAAAAGAAGGTAAGAGGTGGAGAATGACAAATGCCCACAGAGAGATGATAATGTGGGAGTGTGTGTGAAGGAGTTAGAGAGGGAGCGGTGGGCAGACAGAAGCCAGCTGTGAAAGAATAGATGGATGAGGGGGAGAGCAGGGTGAGAGGGGGTCGCCTCAGAGACGGAGAGGAAGAGTTGATTGACAGCTCTGCTTCTGACGGACCTCCGCAGCACAGCTGCCTTACCTGTGTGATGGAGTTTGTGTGTGGCTGAAACTCTGACACGCCTCACATACTCACACACTACTGCCTTATGAAGACTGTCCATTGACTGCACTTTAAACCAGTGACTGACAGCTGATCTCTGGGATTTCCTCCTTACCAAACATTAGGACGAGTGAACAGATGCGTCCAACTGTGACAATGCACTGATGCTGACACTGGAGAGACCTGGAGATTCTTGCACCAGCTGTTCCTAAGTTCATTCTTAGCCTGCTTATAACATAAGTGTTTACTAAGTGGAGATTTACGTGTCACTAAATTAAAACTGTTGCACCACACAAATTAGTTCTTACATAGAAATTTGTTAGTAAGTATTTACACCTACTAACTGCAGTGTAACTGTTGTGTAAGCTAGCTGAGTGAACCGAATTACAAAGCTAACGTTAGCTTGCTAATATCTGACCCGTTTAGATTAAAGAAGTAATAAGAAATATGGTAGACATATCTGACCAGACCCTTTCATTACATTTCACAGAAAAAAAACACGTTTCTGAGAAATAATGGTTTTGTCTATGATTTTGGTGGACGGCTAAGAGTACTACAATACCCATGACCCTGGGCTACTGTTGTAATGGAGAAGAAGCCATGGGGCGCGAATCAGAGCCCAATGGATTGAAAATGCTTCATTGCTGAAGTAGTAAACAAAACGTTGTGCCATAGTTGCTGAATTCACTCAGTTCAAACCGAACTTATTCACTCTGTAGATTGTATAATTAGTTTTCTTTGTTTCCACCCACTATTAGTGGAACACGTGACCAGATTTTAAGCTCAGTGACAGGATTTTTACTTACGGATTTCCTCCAACTTCACAACTCTATTATATGGTGACACAGATGTTTCCTAGCAACAGATTTATACATTACTACAATAACTAAGAACTCAAGAAGGATTTTACACACAAACTTAGTGATGGATTTATGTACTGCGGGTGCAACACAGTCCAGGAGAACATTCAGTAAATCATATATTTTCAGAAAAAGTCTCGCTACTAAAAGAGAAAAGAAAAACACAGGGGGTGAGAAAGACAGCAATCTAAGAGAAAACAGATATAATAAGAGAGCTGGATACAACGCTGCAAGTCAGCCATGCTGCCAGTTTGTCACAGTGGCCAGCCAAGGTACTGCAACTTTTAAAAAGAAAAAGAAAAAGCATTTTGCCGATAGGTCGCCATTATAAAAGAGATGTGTGTTGACTGTTGACAGGACACCTCAAACTTCAAACAGGGTCAGTTATTACTTTTTGCAGTATGAATTTTCAAATCATAAAGGTTTGACATTTGTAAAACTTTCCCACAGCCTGACAAACTAGAAGCAATTTATACTGAAAATATTTGCACAGATACAGTAAAGTAGTGATTTTTGTATTTTATGCCATTATTAGAGAGACAACAGTAGAGATGACAGTAAATGAGGGGAGAGAGATGGGGAACAGCATGCAGTAAAGTGGTGATGGTTGGCACTTTAAACCCCAGAAAACCCCAAAGTTGCTTGTTTTAAGTATTATACAGTTTTAAGATGTGTATAAGAGGCTCATTTCACCTAGAGGCCAGAAAAGTAAGATGACTTTCCCTCTACCTTCATCATATGCAGAGGTCATTATAAATACCTAAATAACAATGGAAGAAAAAATGTTCTATAATGTTCTTCTCCAAACAAATCTCATTATACACGTTAATTGTCCAGTGTATTTAGAAAAGAATCTGGTGTACTGAGATGTCAGTTTGTTCACACTAAAGCACATAGTTTCACATTTGTATTTTTTCGGTTTTAAATATGGTTAATTGCTGATTACCCTAATTAACCACTGCAGATGAATGTGTTTAACTATTAAATCCCACAATTGTACGTACATAAAAAATGGAGCCTGCATATGCACAGAACCTAGGTTTGTTTTTTGTTTTTTTAGCTACACCCTTGAGAGTGAAACCAGCCAAAATGACCTGCCTGTGTAATAAACATCCCCACTCCAATGGTATAAAAAGAATGATAAAACTACAACAGGAACACACACACACACACAAACACTAGCAGACACTGAGATGTGTTTGTGTGACAGAGAGAGAGAGGAAGAGAGCGGGCGAGAGAGTGAAAGTGGAGGTGTATCGACTCGTGAAAGTTGTAGAGAAGATGAAAAAGCGACGCAGCCACCTCGGCTATCGCTCTGGAAGACATTTTTAGTCTGTTTTTCAATTTACATTTAATGAGATTTTCAGCAGCCTCTCTCTATTCTGTTGTTAGTGTTTATCCTATTCTGTCTCCACAGCCGCATCTTTTATACCTCTGCAGTTCACCCTGTCTGAGCTGGATTGGCTTGTTTGTATAAATAGCTTACCGCCGCAAACCCTGAGTATGTGTGTGTGTGTATCAGTATCAGTGTGAATATGTTGTGTTGTATGGATGTTCTTGTCTATACATGTGTAGATATATATACAGTATATATTCCAAATGGGCAGCGGTCCTGCTTGTGTATGTGTGTGTGTGTGTGTGTCTTGTAGCAGCGTGCACTGAGGCATTTCCCTGTGTTATTTCTGTCTCCTTTACAGCATCTTGTGTTAGTGTCTGGCATCCAGAAGAAGGGAGAGACATTTTTTCCACTTATCAACCAACCAGCCTCCTATTCACAACCTCCTCCTGGTGGCTCGGATTAAAGTGGAATTTCCTACCTTTATCCTGCCTCTGCACTCTGTTTTGTGTCCTTCATTGCTACTTATCACTTTCTGTATTTAAGTGAGCAGAGATGAGGATGATAAATACATTATTTATTAATCGCCACACCCTCTGATCTATATTCCATTTCACCTAGCTGCTGCACAGATATGAAACAAAACAGCAGGTGAGCTTGGAGAAGCCTGCACCTGTCTGTGCATCCCAAACCTACCACTTTGCACTTTGTACTTGTGTCTGTGCAATTAAAATAAAGCCCTAACAGTGTGTTCGCACAGAACTCGACACAAATTTTAGACCTGGCACGACTACAAAGTCAATGGAAGTCCATCCAATAGTTGTTGAGACATATCAACCTGCTGGAGCTGGATAAAAAGTCAGGTGATCACCATCTTGTGGGGATAATGAATGTCTAAATATACTCAAATTTAAAGGTAACCGCCCAACATTGCCATGTCCTCCAGAGAAAGAGGCATTTCTGTTGTCACACAGTCACGAGTGAGGTCATTAGGAGACCGATATGAGGATGGTGTTAAATGATTTGGAGGGTCCTCTTAATGTTTCTGCGTGTTAGCATCATATCCTGGTTTTAGAAATATGAATGATGAATATGGATGAAACTGGGATATTGTGGCATGGAAAAAAGTAATATACCTTACATTTTTTTGGTTTTATCAAACAGCCCCTAGCCTAGCATCTGATGCCTTTCCCATCCTGTTTAATAGCCTATTAAACAACACTCTATGAGCACTCACCCACTCATAGAGAAGCCTATTATTAATAGGCTTCTCTATGAGTAGATGAGTGCTTCGATATGTGCTGTAGATACAGTCACTCCTGAGTCCCAAAACACCCCATTAAGTCTCCCAAATCAGTCATTCATCTTCGCACCTGCAGAGGGTGTATTTTGCATACATCTTACACAGCACTCTGTATTGTACCTTTAAAGGCAGGATCCTAGAGTTTTCTATACCTCATACCTACCAAAAGACAATAATCTAATCATTACAGTGTGTAAGATATTGAGTATCATCACAAAAGTATTCTCAAGTTCTATACCTGCGTTCCTTTTTAAAGTGACATGCTTGACATCATAATTCTCTCTTACAGGCTCTATTCCTCCTTTGTCCCTGTGTGTTCAAACAGATCTACTCCCCCATCTCATTTTCTTCCCTCACTGTCTGCTGTATGTTACCTCACAAAGCAGAAAAGGCCTGAAAACAACCATATAAAAATCTATAGCTACACAAGAGATGCCATAGCTCTGAGCTATGGGATCACTGTGGGAATTTCTCAGGGTAGGTACACATTATTACTAATAACACATCTCTGAACCTTTGTTATGGGCATACACTAGCTGGGGTTGGTTAGGGTTTAATGACACTCTACGGATATATAGACTGTGTATGGGTTTGTGTGTGAGGGGGAAGATATGTGTTTAAAGAATGTGTTTGCTTGAGGTAAAGAAGCCCTGTTTATGTTTGTAAGATGAGTCGTATGATTCAGACTGCTGGGAACAACCTGTGTGTTTGTGTGTGTGTGTGTGTGTGTGTGTGTGTGTTTGAGTGTATGTGTGTGTAAATGAAGCCTTTCACCATGAGCTTATGCATTCACACACTGCCTGAGTCCCAGTGAGGTATTTGTTACGGGACAAACACACTGTATCATTACTAGGGTCCTGAGAAGGTAATAGGAAACAGAATGAGTCATCATATAGGATGTGATAGCAGTGTGATACGGTATGACTAGAGCCTGAGGCCAGACTGTTGTTTAGTCGCTCATCTTTCCTCGCTTCCCTCATTCTTTTCTTCCTTCCTCATACAGTATGTAGGAAACTTGCTGGACTTGTTCCTGGTGGTTTAATACGCGGAAAAACCTTAAGCTCATACTCATATGGAGAATGGTAATAAATGAAATTAATAAATTAAAGTCGAACTGAAATAAAATGATCAAGAAATCAGAATACAGTATATATACTTGGTGTTTGTTTTGACTTGTGTGCTTATTTGGTCAAAATTGTAATTACCACAAAGAAGAAATGTAAATGTAATTCATTGTCTTGCAGTGATAGTGCCCCCTACATTAGTGTTCTCAAGTAGGTGTGAATATTTGTTCCGACTGATGACGTCGGGACTGTAATTTGATTCGTGCAATATCTGTGTCACTTTAATTCCAAAGTACACACAGGTAGTTAAACAACAGGAGGATGACCAGTATTGCCAACTTAGTGACTTTCTTACTAGATTTAGTCAACAGTATTTCTCAGTGAACGAGTGCTAATGTAGCTCTCTGATTAAACAGTATCACCTCACTCTGAGCGCATGAGAACAGCACATACTGGTAACCATTGTAGCATTATTTTAACCAATGTAGAGATAATGGTAAGTGTCAGGGACATATGACGCGCCAAAACTTGTCCATGAAAGTTTCAGAATCTGTTGCCTATGTGACTGGCCTTAGCTGAACACACCCTCCCTTATCAAATTTGACCAAATAAATATATTTGTGTGATATAAAATTGATCCTGTAACATTTTGCAAGGTCATTAGTGACATCACTGTGAGAGGAGCTTACGGGAAGGGCTCCACAATAGGAGGAGTTGAACAGAGTATATAAGGAAGTGTTTTTGAGACTGTGTTTCAGTGCTGCTCCGTGGACCAGACTCAGTTTGCTTGTATTTTGCTCAATACACAGTAAATCTATTTTGCATTGAACTCTGCCAGTGAGCTTCTTTGAGTTTTGGACAAATATGTTGTGGGACACCTGAAGATTCATTGTTCTATCTGAAGGATTTTTCCACGACATATGTATATGTAATTATGTCATGACGTCATAGATATGTAACTTAGCATGACATCATCAAGTGACATCTACAGGCTTTAGCTACTTCCCTCTGAAAATAGTTGGCAACACTGAGGCCGAATTTGTTAACTGTTGCTTATTCTCATGTGTTTTGAGCACTCCTCATGTTAGTCCGTGTCTCTGTCCGCTACAGAATGTCATGATTCGAATCACTGGGTGATGTGTGGAGCGCTGACGTGACAGGATTCTGTTGCTGTGGTCACAACTGGGCCCCTGATAGAGAAACAGCTAATGCTAACGCTAGCTAGATCCCCCTCATTTCTGTATCATATGGAACAAGTGGGTAGCTCCCGGTTTGAAGAGTGAAGCCAATGCAGAAGTGCCTTAAACCTGCATTCTTTCTAATGACCAGCAGGGGGTCGACTCCACTGGCTGCAAAAAGAAGTCCGATTGTATGGAAGTCTATGAGAATATGACCCTACTTCTCACTTGATTTATGATCCCAGTAAACACTTTCTTAATGAGTTTATGGTCTCAATCGCTAGTATCAAGTCTTCTTCAATACAGTATGATGTTCATTTTGTAAATTATGGCCCCATTTAGAGTAAAATAGACGATAAAGCAGCATATGCTTTAGGGCGTGGCTACATTGCGATTGACAAGTCGGTACCATGGCGACAACGTTGATTACATAATGTAACTGTGGCGTAACCACAGATTCACAGAGTATAGGCGTAGCTGCGTAGTGTGTTTTCAGTTCATAAAAGTTAATTGTAACATTTTGGTCATCCAAAAAAGTAGGGATGCACGATAATGGATTTTTTGCCGATATTCAATATGCCGATATGTCCAACTCACTGTGGCTGATTGCCGATGCTGATACCGATATATGCACCGATACCGATATATGCACATATTTTTTTCCAGATGGCTGAGGAGACTATTATGCATGCAAGCATAGATTGTACTAAGTATGATCAAGAAATACAATATATGAAGGAAGAATTTAGGAAGCCTTAAAATTTGAATGAACCTGCCAAGTAGGAGGAGCAGTAGAGTTTTCTTTGAGTTCATTAGACAGACAGGATTAATGTGTAGGATTTAATCTCTGGTCCACACTCTAGAGCAGAGGGTGGCGGTAATGCGCCTAATACGCTGGTTGCCAACTGCCGTTATAAACCAAAAAGATCCCCCCCCCCCAAAAAAAAACAAAGTGGTACATCCTGTCAGCCGAGGTGTTTCCTATCAGAGCAGCCGAATTCAGCAGCTACTCGACGGACTGTTTCTCCGTGACGGTTTTGGTGCTTCCTCCGCAGGCTCTACTTCACTCAAGCTGCCCGTCAGACCCCGTGCTTCTTCCCACTTTAACCTGAATAACAAACCGGGGCTCGGTGCTCCGGTTGGATCCACATGGAGAGCCGGGGCCAACGTTAGCTGAGAGGCTAGCGGAGCGTTAGCCGTAGCATGACCGGAGGGAAGCACAGCCAGCTAGCCTCTGCTAGCCTCTCAGCTAACGTTAGCCCCGGTTTTGCATGTGGATCCGACCAGAGCAATGAGCCCCGGTTTGTTATGCGATGACGTGCCGATAATATCGTGCATCCCTATAAAAAAGTCTTGTTCAGCATTTGGTTGTGATAAAAGATACTCTAAGGAGTCAGATGTTCATCTTTTCCGGTGAGTACATTTTGTTTTAATGGTTTTAGGCCTGTTTTGCACTAGCAGAAATTAGCAGTTGCATTAGCGTTATCACGGTTAACCAAAGATTGGACATGTACCGTGCTAACCAAGCTAGCAGCTAGCGCTATGGTCACCTCCACCCTCTTGTCCAAATATGGTCACTTCTGGCTCCAAAAATCAAACATCGTTACGGTCAAATCCAAGATGGCGATGGCCAAAACGCTAAAT
Organism: Thunnus maccoyii; assembly: GCF_910596095.1. Taxonomy (NCBI): domain Eukaryota; kingdom Metazoa; phylum Chordata; class Actinopteri; order Scombriformes; family Scombridae; genus Thunnus; species Thunnus maccoyii. Next base: position 29,815,413 of record NC_056542.1, read on the forward strand.
TCGAGGATTCAAAACGACAGTTCACAAACCAATGGGTGACATCACAGTGACGTCCATATTTTTTACAGTCTAAGGTATGAACACAGCACTGTCTGTGAGAGCTGCCAATGACTCAACAGATGTTGAAATAAAATGAACAAAAGGCACAAATATAACTTCATATGCTAATGTTAGCAAGGGAGGATGACTAGCGTACATTTTCTGAGTGAAAGCTAATTAGCCTAGCTAGCTTGCTTCCACTACAAGTTTAAAAGTAAAGGGACAGACTTGTTTAAAAAGGAAGAAACAAATTGTATGCTCATATGCTATACAGAAATATGACAGCCTCCAGTTAGTAGCACACCATAGAACTCGACAGTGTGTCTCTGATCAACTCTGGCCCTCAACTGTCAGTCAAACACTGCCATGGGAAGCACCCAAACAGAGGCTTGAAACTTCAACACTTTTCACCACAGATATGCCCAAAAAGTATTATGTTCTTTTGAACAATGGAAAATGTGCACAATATCCATAGTATCATTTTAGTTTCTATTTCCTAACACAAAAAGTGAATACAATTCAAATTGCAGTTGGAAGAAAACACGGAAATAGAAAATAAAAATGAGATGAAAATAAGACATGAAAGGAAGTGATATAAATAAAAATATATCCTGGAGAACAGACATAAAAAGGCAGCAGGTAAACAGACTGACAGACGTGTGCGGGGAATCAGGCTGAGACGCGTCTGTACAATTAGGTGTGATTAGATTAGACTACTGTGCTGGATAAAGCCTAGGGATATACTGGCCTAGTTGGGACTCTCACACACACATACACACTTACACACAAAGTACTACCATAGCTTTTAATGCATGACAAGTAATCCTGACTTATGTAATTGTGTGCTTGTCATCACAGACAGACAGGTTGTCTAGCTGTCAGCTGTGTAATTGTGTCTACATGATGACAAAAGTAAACTGCGGTCAATCAGGACACTGATGTTCAACAACAATCAGCCTCATTTGTCATTAGTCTGTATTGTTATCCTAGATTAAACACTGAAAGAAGCTGAAATGCTTGTCCAGAAGAACGTCTTTCAATCAAATGAAGTGTGAATGACAAATTCCTTTGAGGATTACATGCTAGGTGTTAATTTGCAGCTGAAATTTTCTGATACAATCACTTGAGTGTTGCTCAGGAATTAAGCCCAATGACCTTGTCTCTGTTTTGATTGATGCACACTGCAGTTTTTTTTGAGGCTACCGTTTTTTGACCCTCAAGATGAAATCCACTTGTTGGATTTTCACTTGAGGATTGATGCATTTGTGGCATTTTCTTTGTGTCTTTTGATTTGCCCAAGGGGATCTGCAATCTCAAGTCGAAACAGCGCCTCTTATTTATTGCTGATTATTTGATGGGGGGTGATAATGTTGCCTTGATTAGTGTTAGACAGCTTTAATTGGTAGACTGCAGTGGAGAGTGACTGCACAGGAAGGACAAAAACAAATCTGAAATAGTGGCTCCTATCTTGTTTCAGGTCTACTTCATGAAGAACTATTAAAACAAGAAGATATTCCATTTCTAGTAATCTTCTTCTTCAAGTAATTTTTGGAGTAATCTCAGTTTACGTGTTGGTTTTTTAACAGAAAGCTTTCGTTACAAATTGAGTACATAGGGTTTGAAAGTTCTGATTGTGTGAAAGAGGATTTTATCACCCATCCCTTTACCCCTTTTCATGACAGTGCAATACTAAACAGTTGTAGTTCTCCTTTAATCTTTAAAAAAAACTATTTACGACAATCTTTAATTGATAAAACAATCTAACATCAAGGTCCATGTAGTATCTGTTCCGGGGCTTGTGACTGTATCACACGATCCTCATCAGGAGCCGTAGAACTGTACTGTAGATGTTCAAACTGTGCATGATCACCTGTAGGACTTGTGACTGAGTCACTGTTCCTTCAAGAGCAAAGAAATTTGAAAAATATTTGATCTTTCGAATATAATATTCTGGAGCATGGTGCCAGACAGTATTTCAATTTATTAGTCAGTACGCTGTAGGAGTATTTAAAGCAGGGGATTTTCAGGTAGCACATTTAATTTTCGCTAGGCACATTATGCAGTTAAAGACACAAAGGCTTCAAACGAGACAGACATTCAGAGCTGTTTCATTAAGTGACTGAATGTGCAGACTGCTTTTTCTTCAGTGTGTGAAGATGTTAAACTGTGTCTCATCCCTGCTGGTGTGGTGCTGATGTCAACATATAGTCAAGAGTGGTCATATATTTAATGAACCTCGGTCTCATAGTAACAGATAATAACCCTGCTCATTAAATCCTGAGGGGAAAAAAAAGTTTCCTTATGTATAGTAACAGTGACCTTTGCCTGATTAATGCAGAATGAGATCAGCATGCAGTGACTGGGAAACTCCAAAAGGATTCGGAGCTGCAGTGCTTTAACTGCATTATTATCACACTTATTTTCCTTAGTCAGCTTCTTGTCTCACTGCAGTTTTATGGCTGCTGAGACAAAGACTTGTCTGTGAAAATAAGGACTCATAACAAGTTGTTTCATGTAGCGTTTTACCTCTAATGTCCTTTTAGAGCAGAATGCAATGTGCCTTTTGGTTTGACCTATCTACCCCGGTTCCTTCTTGGACTCTGCTTGAAATGTCATTGTGGTTCCAGTGCAGTTTGTGGTATGAAACAGTGGCTCCCAAAATGAGGTCAAGGGACTTCCAGGAGTCTGTGCGGGGACTCCCCCCCCCTTCACAAAATTTTCTGTATAACAATATATAATAATCAGTGAGTAAAAAACATCTTTAGGTATTATTTATTAAATATATGAATAACTCACCAACACTCATCAGAATCATCAGAATCTGATTCAAATAATTATCACCTTTTTCTAGCTGAGCCCCGCCCACTTCAAACCAGTGAGAAGAGCGCAGAGAAAAAAGAAATCTCTCATGTAAAATAACCAACTTTGGCAGATGTTGCAAGTCAATATTCACAGTAAGAAGAGTAGAAGTTTTCAGCTGTCTGCAGTGTAATAGTTCACATTTCACTCACACATAACTAAAACCCTACATCAGCAGGCTGATTTTATCTTCAGCTTATTGGACATAAATTACAACTGGCCAGTTTTGGAAAGCCAAAGATAGGTGTTTGAGATATTTTATTAGAATTGCTGCTATGGCGTAGTTTGTCCACCAGACAGCACTGGGGACTCCATTGTTGGCAACAAGCTGATCCTCGTGAGTTAACCCAACGCATCATAGCTCAGCTGACCGCTACAGATCCAAACAGAGTCTGCATTTGTGCGTCTGTTACTTGTCTTCATGGTAAGATGCTCATTTACGAGTGAAATACATGATTTGAATGATAATAAACCACACCCCCTCATTTCACCGTTTTGCATAACGCTAAGCTAAATAGCCTGGTTTTGCTACAGTAAGCTAGCCACGGGGATCAGTCACCTCTGCACATACAGCACAGCAGTTGAGTGGTGTAAAGCTCAGTGACAAACTTGATTTTATGTTTATTTGTTACACAGTCAATAAGACAGATCTAGCAAGTAAATCATTCTCTCTCATAACAGAAGGTTGCTTTATCTGAAGCTTTCAAACACATCTTACAAGATTCTTTTGTCAACTTTCTTTAAAAAAAATTTTGAGGACTTTTATCAGAATTGATTTGAAGTACAAGGTAACACGTCCTCTGATCTTTACATCTAGAGAGCAGGAACATTTTTTCTGTCAAAAGGCAAAGAACTGCAGGGTCACTGCACATGAACTTTGTTTAGTTTGGTCAAAATCTTAAATGTTGTGTAAGGTGGATCAAATTACAGTATTACATAAAAATGACATTAAAAGATTTGGAAACTTCTTATATAAAGCACATTATATGCTGATAGCTTTTGACTTGCTTGTGAGGTTACACAGTTTGTTCACTGATTGTGATAGTTGTTGGCCTTATCCCTCCTTACTGTCATTCTTAAGTGTACATAATCCAATTATGTTCACTGTACGTAATACGATTATGTGCTATTGAAAACAAGAGACAAGTAACATGTACTCTTGATTTTAGCTGTTGGCGAGAAACTGTCAATCATATGTTGGCATTTTGAAATGAGCCAATGATAAGCGTGTATGTGTAGTAGCAATGTCTAGCCAACATAGAATTGCATTACATACAGTATTTTTTACCAACTGACGACTTCTCATGTTTATTTGTGTGTCTGAGTGCAACATGTGTGTGCATACGTGTTTAATATGAGTTTAAGTGTATGCATGTCTCAGTATCTTCTTTTGTGTGTGTGTGTGTGTGTGTGTGTGTTTGGTCTGAGGAATTCATTTCCTTCCAGACAGTCAGTCAGACCTCTCTCAGGGGAGGCGGGTCGCTCTGTTCAGCTGTGCTCTGCTGTCTGATTTTCTTTTAACTTTTCTCTTTTTTTTAAATTTTCTATTTTCCCCAGTCAGAGGGAACTAGATGGATTTTTGCTGCGTGACTGCAGCCTGTAATGTCTCTGCTGCCTCTAGCTGCTGCTTTTGCACATGCTGTGCCTCTTTGTTCTTCATGTCTCTGTATTTAACCATACGTGCATATTTTCGTGTTTACATACTTCTCTGAATGGCAAGCAAGGTTGGACTTGTGTGTTTGCCTGTCTGTGTTTTTGTGTGTGTACTTCATTGTGGAAGAAGGGAAAGTGTCAGTTTAAAGGCAGCAGTCTTTTATTTGATATTCTTATTTACTGCATTCCCTAGTGTTCCATTTCGATGTAGATCTTTTTCTGGTGCTTTTCCTACATTATTAGATTTTGATTTTTTTTTTTTTAAACTTTATTTATAGGTTTTTCATAAAATATACACACAAACATTAAAGCACACATCCCCACCCTTCGTGGACACTCAAAAATAAAAATAATAATAATGCAAATAAAATTAAATTAATAAAAAATGAATAAGTAAATAAATAAAACTATTAATTAAATGTGTGAAAACAAAGGGGATTTGTTTGTTACAATTGAAATCACTCAATAGTCAGACACCTAGTGCAAAGGGACACATAAATATTAGTGCTGGGCAGTATGACCAAAAATTTGTATTTTTTATTAGTATTTTTTGAGATTCGGTTGGCTGGCTGGATCAATGTTCAGCTCTACACTGTAAGAAAAATGCAATTACAACACAGAACTGTGTGAGGAATTACAGTATGCAAGTCTCTATCATCCAGCAGTAGTCCATAAACCTGCTCAGTGTGTATCTTATAATTTTATTCTTGCAATTTGGAAACTTGCAGACATGAACCATTTTATTTCATCTGCTAAGTTACTACTTCTCTAGCATGAACAGACACTGAGCTATCCACAGCCTCAGACGTAAACAAATCGATGTGCAAACTTCCTCAGATGTAGTTCCCCATGCAGTTAGCTATAATGCTGCTACAGGTGGCTAGTTCCTGTGTTTACTTTCGTTCAGACTCACAAACAAACTTTTGAAGCAATTCATGTAAAAGTCATGTTTATTTCTAAGCAGTAGGAGATTGACGGAGATTGCCCCAATAACCGTCATTATATGCAAGGCCTCGTTTGCTCAAATATTAATCTGAATCTCCAGAATCTCAATAATGGAGCTACCTTGCTAGCTAGCGAGCTGTACCCAGCACGCCATTCGGCAGTGTAATTTTGTAAATGTACAATTATTAGTGTTACCAATTGTTTATGTGTCACAAATTGTTGTGTGCCATGGTATTTTGCGCTGTTAAAGATAGTTAGTTGTGGTTTATTAATTGTTGTGTTATAAAGTTAGTACCATTAGTAAGAAGGTTACGTGGTTAATAGGGCTCTCTCAATATACTCTATTGAGAGGGGATTTTGTATATTTTGCCGCCTAATGAAGAGTTACAGCAGTTATTTCAGCTATGCACTGTATATGAAAAATTCAAACTGGTATACGGGTACACTGCCCAGCACTAAGAAACATGCACATATACACACATAGATATATACAATACATACACGAGGGGTGGGTGATACTGCAAAATTTGGTTTTGATCCAATACTAAGCAGTGTTTCCTCCACTCCATTTTCTATTTATCTGTTTAGTGTCGTCAGGTTAGGCTAATCCATTGTTGCTAACTTTGGAGCTAACCCCTTCACTTTTCCAGCAGTTGGGGAAACAACAGACGTGACTTTTCATGGTTTTAACAAGCTGCAGCATTTATTAACTGACACGCTGTAGTCTGTACTGTACATTTACTGCCAGACTGACAACTTACTGCTAACCTTTTTCTCTGCTCCACTCGCATTCACTGTTATTTTTCTGCCGCTCGCTCTCTCGCTTAACCACTCACTCGCTTACGCTCTGCCCTTTTCCTTAAAAGGAGTTATGCTACCTGCAGTTTCCCAGGCAACAGCACAGATGTTAACTCACGTTTCGAGACAGTGCTGCTCAGAGGCTCCCAAATGCTATTGATTTGCAAATGAATGGATACTTGGTGTTATTTTTGACATTTAAAAAAATATTTTTTGGCCTGGCGGGGGTTGTTGTTGGCCTGGTGGGCCGTTTCAATGGGCTGAATATATTATTTGAATGTCTAAATGTAGTCTATGTTTAACCAGTCTGCTAAAGTTAACAGCTAATGATGACCAATTACAGTTTGAAAATGTTAACATTAACCAATGCTGAAGATCTGATTCAACTAAAATATTAATTTCACGACTATATACTGTATACCTAGATATTCTTCTCTCTGTGTCGGGGTTCTGTCTGAAGGCATTTCCCTCCTTCTCCCTTTTTTTTCTGTTGCAGCTCAAAGTTCTCTTTCTCGTGTTTTTTAATGTGTTTAATTTGTTCATTGACAGCTGTGATATAGCTCCACTCGACACTCTTTCGTTCAGCCATCACTGCATTCATGTGTCGGATTGGTGCCAGTAGTCAGGGTGGACACTACTTGGCGCTCTGCGTATGTTCATTGTTTGAGTGCACACATGACACCACAACAGCAGTGGAGAAGCAAAGAGCGCATGCACGAAGACGTGATCACTGTTCACAACAACAGAGCGTTGCACACAGTTCTACTCTTTTGATGAAATGGGTACAATGTAGAAGAGAGAAAACGAAACGAAATGTAGTATCTGTAGTATTGATATTTTGGGATCGATCCGTCCACCCCTAATACACACATACTCATACATATATAAAGACATATACATACTCACATATCTCAACACAAATATTTAAATACAGATATACATAGACAGCTTCCAAGATAAATCATATAAATCATTATAAGATTGTGTAACAGTGATTTCCAGATAGGTAAATAAATGATGCACCAGCTTATATGGAAAGATATTGTGGCTAAGATCTGATACTATTTGGTTTTGGAAAAGTTTAATTTATAGCCTGAGTGTCTTCCAAAACGGGGAAGCATATTTATAAGCTGAGGTAAGGATTCTGCTGGGTTAGATACATAGAGAAGGAGGTCATCTACATAGAGAGAAACTTTATGGGTAGATCCCCCTCTCACAATGCCAGCTATATTTTCGTCTGCTCTTAGGGTTATAGCCAAGGGTTCAATAGTAATATTAAATATATATGGAGATAGGCAGCAGCCTTGTCTAACGCCGGTATGGAATTGTTTCACACTAACGCCTTTGGGGTTGCATAAAGTAGTCTGATCCACGTAATGAATGATGGGCCGAATCCAAATCTTTCTAGAACAGCGAGAAGGTACTTCCATTCAATTCGATCAAAGGCTTTCTCGGCATCTAGGGAGAGCACATCTTCCACTTGCTGTGCAGATTGAGAAGAGTAGAGCACATTTAACAGTTTACCCATGTTGTAAAAAGAATGCCTGCCTGGTATGAAGCCTGTTTGGTCAGGTGCAATGATGCTAGGAATCACTGTTTCAGTGGGTTGAGAGAGGATCTTGGTGAGAATTTTATAGTCAGAACAAAAGATGCTTATAGGCTGATAGGCACCATGGTCTAAGGGATCTCTGTCTTGTTTTTAGAACTGAAATCATTTGCCTGTGTCATCATTTCAGGTAGGTTTTGTTCAACAGTGTCTCTTGATATACAGAATAGTGATGTCAACAGTTAACCGTTAATGGGTTAGCCGCCGAGAATATTTTTGACCAGTTATGCATGTTGGTCTATAGAGTAATTTGCATGCATACTCTGCTGACGGATAGAGGGTTACATGTTCACAACATCAGATATTCTTATTGAATGGATAAAGTACAGGTGTAAAACAAACTTCTAGATGGAGTGTTGCATTATGGGTTGTTCGTAGCCTTAATGTTGCTCGTGAGTGTCTTTAAGTTTGTTTATAGTGAGTGTGTTAGAGTCAGTCAGCCCTAAAAGTGTTTTGTTAGTCCAGTTTAACCTGCAGGAGTTTCTGAGGGCTCGTGTGTTTTTCTGCCACTGAGGAAACAAATTCGTGATGAGTGAAAACGAGTCCAAAGTGTCTTCCAACATCTCTACTGCAGAAACAGAACATGTCAAGCTGCCAAATATCACTGTGACAGATGATAAGGAGCTCAAAAAGACAAACAGGCAGTCGTATTAATGCTACCTGCCAGAGAAAATAATTTTTGACTGCTTCCCAGAGCCTGGCAGGAGAGTGTGTGAATATGTAACTATACTATGACTTAAGTTATATTCAAAAAGTAATGTAAAAGGGGGGCATCTTATAATCAGAGTCACCTTATAATCATATTCATTTTTATATTCGTACCTCGAGCCCAAGTATGTTATGCCATCGAGAGCTACTGTGACTAAAGGCATTGAAAAACAAAGGATGAGTATGAGCATGTTTAGTTATTTCAAAATGTAAAATGTATAGAAAAAAACAAAAAGAAACAGACAAAGAAACAGAAAAAGAAAAAGGGAAGCCCTAAATCCCTATGCAGATCTCCCCCCAAATGGAAGATCGTACTAACCTCCTCTAAACTAAGGAAGTAAAAGCACATGAGAGGTGCTTGTTGTCTGGGAAACCACTAAACTAAGGCCTGCAGAACATTTCTTGTCAGACTTTTAAGGCACAAATAGTCAGTAATAATAGTCAGAATAGTATAAACCTTATAGCAGCAAACAGAAATGGTATCATTAATAGTCAAAACAACGGCACTAACAACAATAACAACATCAGGCAAAAATAGCCCAAACCTGAGGTAGAAACATTGGTATCAAAATATAGCCCTTAAATATAGGTGTCAAACCTATAAAATATCAAAATGGAACAGTCCAGAGTAGATACTTACATAACTGTTGTACCCACCTTAGGCATCAGAGAGCACAGTTATATTTTCAAGTATCAGAAGGTTGAGAAGTAAATGTATGAGCCATTGTTTTCAATGAAGAATGAGGCTACTCTCTTTTGAGTAGCTTCACCAGTGAGAGCATGTGTTACTTGCTTTTCCATCAGCTGTTGTGCCCAAAATTTGAATAAATTCAACTTTGATTGCAAGTAGGCTCACTTCTGCAAGGTTCGTTCATTGGCATTCTGACAGACAGAAGGTGGAGTTTCATTGGTGCACCATCGGTGGTGTCTAGTGGTTGCAGACATACAGAGCTTGTTATGCTAATAGGGAACTTATGAACAAGCTCAAAATGGGCATTCATTGTATGTAGCAATAGTTTAGCTAAGTAGGCCTATCTTAAAATAAGTTGAATTCTTGTAGACTCTAGGCTGACACCAGCCTGGCCCTCCTCTCTACCAGCAGTACCTGCAGCAGCGAGTCTGAGCAGCAGCAGCAAAGGGAGGAGGACAGAGGAGACGATGAATGATGCCACAGAGCTGTTAACAAGCTTACTGTTAAAGACCAGCAGCTTTTCTAAACAGTAGAGTCTTAGGGCTTCAACCATTAATCAGTATGAAATGTTATTCTAAGGGTCTTGTCAATAAAGAGATAAGATATGGTGTTAATTAGTCTTCATATTATACACTGGTTATTACAAACAAGTGTACAATAAATTATATATATATATATAATATTAATATAACTTTTATTGTAGGGATTGTAAATGCTGTAAACCTTGGTGCTTTGAACGTTAGTAACTTAATTAATTATTGTTATCGGTCCTGTAATTCCGAATTGGTGCATCTGTAGAAAACAGTGTACATTTTCTGTGTTGGGGCATTTCAGTCTTTGACATTTATTACATCTACAGCTATCTGGGCCTCCAGAGCCCCTCTGGTGTCAAATGCGCCTGTAAATTACATGCACGTGACTCTATGGACGTAAGGAACAATTCTATGGTAGTTTCAACTGATTCCACTGCCAGTGTGTTCAACTTTGGGTCCTGGCGTTGTGGGCTCTGCGTGTGCACAACAGCACCACTGAAGGAAAAAAGTCAGAGGCCTAATTTTAAGGATGGTAGTGAGAAGGGTTGAGAACAGGGGTGACACAGACATGCCTGATGATGAGGTGTAGGAGCATAGTGTATAAGTTAGGTAAAGACAAAGTTTGTACTCAGTATATACTCCTGTGTTCATATTTGAGTGTGTGTGGCAAAGTAACAAAGTAATGCATTACTGGTGTTGATTTTTTTTTTTTTTTAATTGAAAATGTTCAGTATAAAAATTGTCATAATTGTCTCTTTGGTGTGATGCTAAATATGCGTTTTGCATCATTGGCAGATGAACCAAAAAGTTTTGATTGAAATGATTGTAGCCTGTTGTTGAATTATTAAGCCACTTTGTATGATGTTAATGCATGATAGCTTTAACTTTGCATGTCATTTCTTTGTCAGCAGTAAATCTTTGCAGACCATGTATAAACAGTTGTAATGCACTTTGCGCTCCACTAGAGGTCTTCACGGGTCCACTTGGTTTTGAGGAATCAAGACGCCCAGCTTGTGCCAAATTATATTGAGTCTAATCCGGTGAAAACACCACAAACATCTGTTTGTGCAGAGTTTGTTTTCACATTCATCTGCTAAAGTTTCTCTGTGCTCAACTTAATTGTGAGTTTAAGGCGTGTACATACGAGCATGATTTATGACATCACAACCAGTTTGGAGCCAATCGTGGTCCAGTATGCAACTTACAGAAGTGTGATGTGGAAACTTGAAACCTCCAGCGCTCCAGGGGATTGTTCACTAACGGAGAAGGAGTAGATGGCATTTTAAGAATTTCTAACTAGGTAATTTAACTGAAGTTATGATAAAACCATATCAGATGCAAATTATTAATCAAAGTAGAGTATTTTTTATGTTTTAAAACATGTCATCTGCAGGGGAACTTTAAATTTCAGGATAATCTCTCATCATTCGCAACAGTAGAATTGACTTTGGTAAAATGTGGTCAATCTATACAAACACAAACCAGCGAGAATACAGTAGGCCATTCTTCTATTTTGTAGTCCTACTTTGTCATTTTAACGAAGACAAATTACCTTTACCTAAAAATCCTGCCACATGTTGCTCGGCAGCCAGTCCAGTGGAAGTCGTTAAAAGTATCACCAGATACAGGCCTGTGCTGGCGGCTACGTAATAAACCCTGATGGTAACCAGGCCCTCTGCAGCTCGTCACTTAACGTCCGCTTTACATCTATTGTTTTGCTCGATAAAATGACATCATACTGTATGTATGAGCGCAGTGTTTATGCCCACAGACAATCTCTGTTTTGATTTTTCCTCTAATCCCTCTAGTCGTTTCCCATCTTTTGTCTTGGTTTGATGCTTAGGACAGTCAGCCAATCAGCACAGCTAGTGCACAGCACATCAGGACACATTTTAAGCAAATCCTTGGAGAGCCCTTGAGGAAAGGCTTTTGATCAGTTGTCTCTTTATTGAAGTGTAGGCTAATTTTGCCCGATGGCTCTTCTCTCTTTATGGTCTTTGTGTGGAGCTCGTCTGTCAGTATGGATCGTCAGATTAGGCCTATAGCTTTTAGACATATCACGCTATCCCTTACACAACACACATTCACACAAACACACACATACGTTCAAGCTTATTGTCAGCTTGTGTCAAACTCTCTGTGTTGGTTGAGAGAAAGTAAAATGAGGGCTGCATTTAAAAATAAAATAATGTGCATCCTAAAATAAAGTGGATCGATCACATTGGGCTCTTAGATCTTAGATTTTCTGTGCCTACAGTTCGGATTTGAGTGGGTATGTTTGCTCCAAAGATTTATGCTAGAGGCGCTTCACAATCCCCACAGTCTCAGAACATATGAGACAAGATGGTTTTGAACTGCCCGTGGAAATTATTTCCTTTTGTTTTATGTGCATAATTACAGTCATTGTATACTGGGCTCTGAGCACTTCCAAAACGCGGGTGGCCTATGCTCAACAATGTACTTGAACGCCTCCTGTGTAGACACAACGGTTCACTGGCTGCTGTTGCTGCTGATCTACTAAATGTGCTGCTAACGCTACGCTTTCTGTCAAGAGACAGGTTAAGGGTGTCCATTCTTGATTAAAAGCTCTGTTTTCGCTGTCTACTTTTTCTCTTTTTAGAGCACTTTTCTCGACTTGTGTCACACCTCGTCTCTGGTCTCTCCCTGACATGCTAGAGTCAGTCGGCAGAGCCCTGAAGCTCTGCCCTGCCCCTGCACAGAGCGGAGCAGCTTGCTGATAGCTGGTTTATTCAAAGTTTATTCACATTAAAGGTATTGTGTGTCCAAGTTGCACCAAGGTCCCCAGACATACACCCACCAAGTGTGGAGTCTATCGGATCAATCGAACGGTCCTTGAGATACACGAAGGACATACATACAGACATTCCTTCCTTTAGTAGAGAGAGATATGCATTTACTCTTTGTTAACTGCCATACTTATTTACTTACCTGTGTATGTTCTTTCTCTTAATGTCTACAGTTTGCCTTTTCTTTGTTAGACTGTTAAAAGATAAACATCTCGATTAGAGTGGCCGCCTGTCAGATTGAAACTATCTGATGTTCATCATTGCGGTTGTTGAGTCCTCCAAGCTTTTTCAACCTTATCAACTGCCTGTCTCTTCTGCAGCGATGTATGTGTCGGTCTATCTGTCTGTCCGTCCGTCCCAGTGTGTGAGTGTGTGTGTGTGTGTCCGGCCTCTCGACAGCAGAGTTGATGCATAGCCAGATTAAGCCTGTCAGATTTGTCACACTCGGCTGGCAGTCAGCATGACACAAGAGCCAGATCAGACAAGGATGTGACGAATGACGCCTTCAGCCCACCTTTTGTTTGGTTTTGCTTTGCCAGTCATTTTGTGCATCATTTCACACTTTCAGATATTATTTTCTTCCAGTGGTGAGTGATGTATTAGATAATTCCCCCCAAAAAGAGGAAAATTAGGGTTATTACCAAGGAAAGGTAAAGGATGATATGCACCAGCGATGTTACACAGCTTAGTGAGTTACCAAGATAAAAATGAAGCAAAGCAAAGTCTCAATAAACAGTTTTATTTAATTAAGACTAAAGTGTATTCTTAGTCAGCAACTTCAGGGACAGCTAGACTGAGAGCTGTTAAGTACATTAAGGGATAATACCTTACAACACCTGTACCTTCAACCATTGTAATGGATAATATGAAGTACTGAAGCTGCAGATTTTTGAGGCTGATATGAGTTGGAAAAAAACGCAAACAATAGTAGCTGGTATTTTTTTTACATAAATATACAACAAAATATTTTTGATGTTATCTTCAAGAATTTTAAGCAAGTTATGTACTGAGAGGGACATTTAACAGTTGGAAAATAAACTTGGCAGTGCTCTCTGGACAAAATAGATAATGGATACACTTTTCCTCAAAAATATGTTTTTCTTTTTTCTACTCTAGTTTCTTGTTACTTATCAGCTGACATATTGGTATCTGCGATTAGCTAATATCTGCCTCTACTCTATTATATGCAGGTTCATATGCTAATTAAAAACGCTTTTTCCCAACCTGTAAAAGTTTTGGAAAAAACAGTGAAAACTCAAATGGTTTGGGAAAAATCCTGGAAAATAGAAAACTTAAAAAATAAAGTTTTAGATATGACCCGTGTATTTTTAAAAATGAGACAATATTAGAGCAGACATACGATCAATCAGGTATGGTATCATACCTATCAGGTATCAGGTGTAGTAGGCTATAGTAGTAGTATAGTGATGTTGATTCAGGGAAAGGATCATCTGTACTTCAGGAGGCAGATTTTCAGATTTTTCAGTTTTTGCCTTATTGAATTGTGTCTCTCTGTCACTTTTCCTCTTACTTCAACTGGAAAGTGTTTAAAGACGTGCAGGTTGGTGACCCCAGTGAACTAATGTGTGACAAAATGGTGTTGAAACAGGATATTCAGGATTATATCTACATATACAACAGTGACATCTAGTTTCAGTTTTATAAGGCCGTTTTCATTTCATTGGATGTGACGTCGCAGAGCGGTCAAGCTATGTCCAGTTTAACAATCAGATCTCAGCACTAGATTTTACACTGCAGAGGTTGAAAATATATAATCATATGAATCTAATGACCACAAACACATAATTTTGATCCTGCTAGATGTCCAAAAGATCAGAAACAAACAAGGATAATGGCCATGGGCCAGAAATTAAGTTATGCTGTGAGAAGCAGTGAAGAGCTGGGCAGATGTATTGCTAGAGGCACATATGATATACTCTGATGTGTTTGTGAGACTCTGGATCAAAGTAAAGAGGAGGAAAAGACAGGACTCACTGGTGTAGCCTGCTGGTTTGCTGCTGTGTACACAAACCCAGAGCTTTTCAGCTAAACTCTCTCTAGTGTTGCTGTTACCTAGAGTTAAATATAGGTGCATTGATTTAGAACAGCAATTAAACACCTCAGTGAGAAGTGTCCACACATTTAATCACTTGCAGGAAAATCACTGACACCTGCCAGTCAATCACAACTGGAATTCACAGAGGCAATGGTGTAATACAGCACTATAAGTCACAGATCCAGTAAAGGTGCATTAGTGAACTCTGTACATGGACAGTATTTCTGTTTTTAATGGGAATAGTGACACCTGTAGTGTTGATTTTACAATTATTCTCCTGGAGACTTGATATGACAACTTGACTTGGTTCAGTTTTGTGGTTCTTACCGCCAAGTTTTTGGGATAGCTTTGTTCAAAATGGGCATGTTTGGTGTCATAGTGGTGTTTTATGTCACCACTCTTCACTATGGCCACTGTTTCATTCCAAATTAAGCACATAGGTGTTGTGCTTATTCCTCAGTCCAACCATCCTTAAATGCAACCTTTCTGCTTTTGTTGTATTGGCTAGTTTTCAACAAGCCATTTTCCTCCTCTTTCACCCGTAGCTCCAACATCTGACGACAGCCTTGCTAACTGCGGTGACTAGAATGATGACAGGTGGGGTAACGTGATAGCAATGTCACTGTCACAGGTTGCAGTTTGTTATTCTGTCCAGATCCTGACCGCAGTCCACCTATTGAGTATGTATGGAGTAATTTATAGCAGATGGGTATAATGTCACACATTGCATTTATAATAATATGTAAGATAGAAGCCTAATAGATTTAAAAAATGACTTGGGTAGATTTCTGGCTCCACTTCCTAAATAGTTCCTAAACACATCTGAAAAGCTTGGAATATTCTGGATCCTCTAACTCTTGTTGGCTGATTTATCCATCCACATTCAGTAACTTCAAAATGTTGTCCTTGCTCTCTGTCCTTGTGAGACAAACAGTAGGCTGAGTCCTCACTGAGGTGCGAGACAGTAGCTGCTGGGCTCGACCTTAAAAAGCCTCTGTTAACTGCAGCCTGGCCACAAGCCAAGCTCGTCAAACTGGAGTACAGTATGGATGGGACTAATGAAGCAGACTAAAGTGGATCTCACATTAATCATTTGGGGTCTTGTATAATCTTCATCCATCCGTGCGTGACAGAGAGGCTGTGTCCTTAAATCACCCACCACCTACACACATACAGTACATTATCTAAAGCTTCTCACGAGCCTCTTGCTCCGACATACATCAAATGTTATTCATGGAAATTATAAAATCATCAAGTAACTCGGAAGTACAGTCATCAGCTGAGCAATAATGGAAACCACTGCGAAATGATTATGGTGATCAGCTCAACTTTCCCTGCTAGATCCAAGTGTATTAAATAATGCGTTTCATGGGTGTAGGTTTGGTTTCACAAGCAGGGAGGACACAAAGTCAAAGTCAGAGGTTTTTAAAGGATGGGTTCACGATTTTTCGAACAATAGTCAGGAGCCCATATGAATACTGAAATAGGTTTTTGTTGCTGTGATGATTCCTCATTCCTGTTCATACTGACCATTAGAGCATCCTTCATAATGAACTTACAATCTAAGTGATGGGGGACAAAATCCACAGTCCTCCTTCTGTGCAAAAATGTATTTAAAAGTTTATCTGAAGATAATTTGAGATTTTAGCAGTCTGAGTTAGTTAAATTAAGTTGATACAGTATCTTCCACAGTTAGTCTTTTTAGTAAAAAAATCCCTCTTCATGTCTCAATGGTCTGTAACATTGAAAGATATCTACTTGATTTGATTAATTTGAACAGCTAAAGCTTCATATTAGCTTCAAATATACTTTTAAATACATTTTTGCACAGAAGGAGGACTGTGGATTTTGTCCCCCATCACTTACATTGTAAGTGCATTATGAAGGGATCTTCTAATGGTCAGTATGAACACATGTCAGTGTTTATATGGGTACCTGACTATTGTTTTAGGACAGACTTAAAAAAATGTGAACCTGTCCTTTAAATATGATCAAAATGATTGTGCTTTCCAACAATAATACAATAACAAAAAAGAAAGAATGCTGCATTATAATGCACTAACTCTATAATCACATTTAGTTTTCTTGATAGGGACCTGATAGCTTGTGATAAATAATGTAGCATTTCCATCTTTACTGTAAATGAGCGTCCCTCATTCCATTATCTTTGATTGATGCTCACTTCTAATGTTTCTAAAGGTTTAAGGTTAGTGTAGTAATTTCAGCCCTGAGTGGTGTCTGCAGGTCTTCCTCTCAGGCCGCACACAGCCCCAAATCTCTCCGCCAAGAATATAGGGCGGACTGTACGTTGCCTGAGAGGCAAAATGCAGGCAAAAAAAGTTGGCCAAGTGCTCACTGCTGCTACTAAAGCATAATTGCTGTGAGTGCACAGTATTAAAGGTTACTCAGATGAGCATAGCAATATTTTTAACAACTCAAAGCTCTTCTCATCTTGATTTTAGCAGCTGGACAGTAAGAAGACACTGTCTTGAAAAGTGAGTGGGACATGTCCTCTCACCTCTGCTGGAAGTTACACCCTTGGTGTGATCATTTCTGTGCAGTTTTGAGCTCACAGCAGTGTCAAATCTGTCTATGTTAAATGACCTCACTGTTGTTGTATGTATGATCTAGCTATGATCTAACTTAAACTCTTTTGGAAAGCAAAGAAGACATTTTTTAAGCATCTAACCAGAGACACCTCCTGCAGGGCTTATCCAGCAGTGTGCATGTCTGTTTTTTTTTGTTTTTGTTTTTTTCCAGCACCATGTGAATGGAAACACACACAGGGACACACTGTTGTCCTCATTGTTTGAACACAAGGGAATAAAATTGAATATCACCCTTAGCCGTTCATAATCTCTGAGACATGCACATAGTTATATTGTCCAGCAGCGAGACGTTTCGTATTTCCTCCAGCCGATACTGTTAGATAAGAGTCAGACTAAATACAAACACTGCATACGAGCCACGTTTTTAAAGTGACTCTTTCTCCACGTCTGTTACAGCAGAACTCTGAATCACCTCAACAGCCCCGGTTCTTGGCTTATTATGCAATCGCATTCTTAGCATGCTTGGATTTCCAGTGTGTAACAGATGCGACCAGCCCCATGGTTAAAAAGTCTGTTCCCCAATCCTGTCTGTCTGACTGCTGTCTCACTGATAAGCACATGTCCCTGTGTGACCAAGTGGAGGACTCATAGCTGGCTATTAGAGCTGCTAGTTGTCCCCATATGTTACAGTGACAGATTGGTTACACCGTGCTATTTGAACAGTGCATGTGTGCTCAAATTAAGTCTAATAAAGCTACCAGAAATGACATTTTTAATGTGTTTCATTCCACAACTTTAGCCTGTTTGACCATGGCAGATTTGTTCTTCACAAACACAAATAGTTGGCAGTTCAACAGAAATGGTGAGTTCATGCCATTTGTTTCTAAGGCAACAATAACAAAACTTTCAATCAACCATAAATGAAGCAGGCCACAGTTTATTGTGTATGGATAACCTATAAAGAAGTCTCTTGTCTCCAAGTGCAACACAGTACATATTTGCACTGGAGTAATTTTTAACTAAATAACCTATGACTCTGTTAGCCTTCACTTACTGCTGTGAAAAATAACCCCAGATATCATCCTAAACAGTGCTATAAACTGATTTTATTCTTAAATGAATTAAAATAAAAAGAAATTCATACTTCTTATCAGGATGTCCCTCTACTGGTCAGATAAACTATCAGTCAAATTCAGCTCAGAAAACTGGAAAACTTGGAGCTTTGATGCTCGCACTACCTAGAAGTTGATATTATACTTTGTATTGATAATAGTTTTGGGTCACTGATACATCCTACACGTCTTTGCATGTCTTTATTAGGAAAAGCTAACACCATACAACTGGCCAAGATGACTAAAAGTGTTGTGTTTGAACTAGGGTGATGAGGTTTGTTAATTACAAACCTTCTTCGCCTGCATGCTGTAGCTTTAAGTTAAAGTAAGATCATTCCTCAATTTAATATGGGCCCCCTGCAGGACCCCTGTCAGTCCCTCGACCCCGGTATGATAACCACTGCTCTGTATGTCACCAGTTTTTCTTTTCTATGGCTCAATTTATAATCTTGGAGACAACGCTCAGCTATGCAGCTGCACTGGTTGTCAGTACAGACTGTGTGGACCCTCGTAGAGCCTCAGAGCTGTCAGTATGCTCATGATATTACAGTGCTTGAAAAAATAAGTCATCTTTTCTTGCTCTTTCAATTTCTTTTTCAAAAAAAAACTTAAAAGGTGACAGAGAATTAACCGTAAAATCACTTCCTTTTCCCTTTTCTATTTCAATTATAAATGTTAGGCTGATGTTGTGTCCTCCGTTACTTTGAAGTCAATAGATCCAGAGATAAGACTGGAGACCAGGAGAGTGTCCTCAAATGACCAGAGCGCAGACAAACATCCACCTGGAACCTGAAATCCCGTTGTCAGCCAGCAATCCACATTTTCCACAGCCTCTCATGACACCTAGCTGTCCTCAGATGACCCAGTGGACAGACAGACAGCAGTAGTAGTGTTAGTTGTAGTAGTATTGTTTGTCCTCAGCTGGCCCCACAGACAGACAGACAGACGGACAGACAGTCAGACAGACAGACAGCAGTAGTAGTGTTAGTTGTAGTAGTATTATTTGTCCTCAGCTGACCAGACGGACAGATAGTCAGTGGGGTCAGGCTGGATTGACTTTAACAGGCAGTCAACAGACTGAACTTGTGTGTTAGGTTGGAAGTTCTTTTTTAAAATCTTTACTCCTGGTTTCCTAAATGATGTTTTAATTTCTCCAGCAGTGGCACAGTCAGAGAGTGATATACAATAATACACTATACAATAATTTCCTTATCATCTACGGGAATGGCTTCATTTGCAATTTATACACATACACACATTCTAAAAGAGCCACTTTTTATTGTGTGCAGCATGCATTACCTCTGCTCAATTAGTCTCAAAATGTTCTGCTATTAGATCTTAAAAAAGGACATAAATTATACCCTTTTTCCTGTTCAGATTCATAGATCAGTGATGTACTTTCACCTTCTTTGCTCCATGCGTGGCAGCTAGTTTACTAGTTCATCAGTATAATTTCTTTTTGTTGAAACGTGTTGGTTAATCCATGTTAGCCCCCCCCCCCCCCCCCCCCCAAAAAAAAAGAGTCATATTCTGTTGCCAGCAGCTTCTAAATTGGGGTCCTGGGGCCAGCATGGGTCCTTAATGGGGATCCAGAGTATTCTGAGCAAAATGCCAAAATGTCTCTCATATGTGTTTCTCGGGTTGTAACGCAACCAAAGTCCACAGTTCATTATGGACCTCGATTATGGGGTAACCTTTCTGTTTTTGCTTAATGTCATTTTCATTACTGAATGATCTTGTAGCTGAGCTTTACACATGCAGCTCTGTGGCCCTAAAGGTCCATCCGTCGGTGGTTACTCACTGTAGTCTTTGTTTTTCACCTGTGGACTCTTCAACACTGTCATCAACAGGGATGCTCATCATCTTAACAACCTGCCGATTACCATTCCTCATACTCACGTGACTACGAGGAATGGCATGCTAAGCTCTCTCCTGCATGTGACAGACCTTTAAGTTAATGTGTCGCAACTATGGAAAAGGTTTGTAATATATATAGAAGCGTGAATGTCAGATGTTGGAAACCTCACATAGAAAAGACAAACTGTAAAGAATTGTGATATTGGTTGGCGTGCTGTCAGGGAAAGATACACTGGACGGGGCATTACACCTGATCGCAGAGGTCTTGAGTATTAAAGAATCATTCCAAAACAGGTTTGATGAACTCAATGAATCAATCAATGGACTGAAAAAAGACACACGGGCCATTTTGAACAGAGTAACCAACGCAGAGAAGAGTATTGGGGCTTTAGAGGATCAGAAGGCTTTAAAAGACCTGACAAAAGACGTGAACTCATTGAAAATCAAATTAAGTAACTTGGAAGCTCATTGTAAGAGAAATAATAAAGTTTTGGTGGGCCTGGAAGAAGGTTTGGGGGCAGGTGACCCGAACAAGGTGATGAATGACATTCCGAGGTATATCTTGGACTTGAAAGATATCGACATTTCATTTTTTTCATTCATTTTTCCATTTTCTTTTATTTATTTGTTTTCTCTTTCTGGCCTCATCATAAATGGAATCAAAATGGTTGAGATAATGTGATGAGGCCAGTCCAGTGTGGGTTGTGAGCAGGACCTTTTGTGTTTTATGGTATTTCAGTTCATCTTTTTTTGTTTTTACTATGTTTTTAGCTTTTTTCCCATCTCTCCCTTTCATAAATTCAGAATGCACCAATCCTGCATTCATTTCAAGGACACGGTCTGATCATTGAGGATAGACAGGGGATGGACTTAGTTTCTATCTCTTTTTTGTTACTTTGTACTTGCCTTTTGACACATTTTGAGTTGTTTTTCATATGTTTTGTATTTATTCCCCTTAATGTTGGTGCAGAACATTGATAATTCCAGGACATATTTTTGTTTCTTATCTTTTTCTTTCTCTTTTTTTCTTTACAGCAAATTAATGTGTGATGTGATTTATGGTACAAAGTGGTTATGACAACTATTAAGCTGATAAACTGGAATGTAAAAGGGATTTCAAATAAAACAGAGATATAAAATCATCACTCATTTGAAATCCCTGGATTGTGATGTGGCAATGTTACAGGAGACACATCTAAGGAATGCTGAATCCGTTAAGATAAGACAGAGATGGGTTGGCCAGGTCTTTTCAGCACCAGGTACTGGGGCCTCTAGGGGCGTCAGTATCTTAATAGGAAAAAGACTATCTTTCAGACTTTCCCAAAAAATAGTTGACAAAGATGGCAGGTATAGAATTATATCAGGTCTTCTACAAAATGAAAAATGCACTTTAGTGGATGTCTATGCCCCTGATATTGGTTAAGCCAAATTTCAAGTTGAATGTGGTGCTATCCCAGTTTGCTGCAGATCCAATCTTTATGGGAGGAGACCTTAATCTGGTTAGTGATGTGGTAGTGGATAGGTCAAGCTGCCCCCTTGCATCTGATGGTGCACTTAAAGAATTACAGAATGCTCTGGCAATGACTGACATATGGCGGGTAGTAAACCCTCATGCCTGGGAATATACTTTTTATTCTCATGGTCATAACTCATATTCCAGGATTGACTATTCGCTTTTATTACAATCTAAGGTGGAGAATGTGATTGATTGTAAAATTCATAATATCATCATTTCTGACCATGCCCCTTTCAGTCCTCCTCTCTCTTTCTGTAAATAACCATAAAAGTAAGCAATGGAGATGCAATAATTCTTTGCTTAAGGATGAAGAGTTTGTGTCTTTGATAAGAGAGAAAATAACCAAGTTTATAAATGTTAACCGAAATTCTGTAAGTCTCAATTTCCTCAATACAAATAGTATGAGAGGCATTTAAAGCAACCTGTAGAGGACGGATAATTCTCACTCCTCAGCTAAAAAGAAGAAAATGATGATAAAAAACAGGCTAATTTTAGAACTTAAGACATTACAATCACAGCACATGCTGGATCCCAATAATTTAAGACTTAAGAAAGCAATGATAATTCTTAAGGCAGAACTGCAATCAATTATACATGAGGAAATGGCATTTGCAGTGTTCAGACTGTGCAGGAAGTATTTGAATCTGGTGATAAAGCAGGTAAAATGCTGGCTATAAGGCTAAAACAACTAGAAAATCGTCAGTTGATACCATTTAGATGTGCCAGATCAGCTATTTATGAGTAAATGCAAATTAATCAAGCTTTCAGAGAATTTTAATCTAAACTTTATCAGTTGGAAGGCTCCAAAAATGAGAAGGACATGGAAACATTCTTAGAGGACCCTTACCAGCTTTAAAAGAGGAGGAAAGGGAACTGTATCTGTTGATGAATCTAAAATAAATTCTGCTTTGAAAACTCTTTCAACAGGAAAGCACCAGACAGTGAGAATTTTATAGATGTTTCCAACACATTCTATCTCCACTTCTTACTTTATTATTCAATGACATAATAGCTAATCAGTCCATGCCACTATGCAACAAGCCACCATCTCTTTGTTGCCTAAACCGGGTAAGGGTCATTCACAGATGAGTAATTTTCACCCTTTAAGTTTGTTAAATAATGATTATAAGTTGCTTGCAAAGATCCCTGCAGTGCACTTGGAGACAGTCATTTCCTCATTGATACATCTAGATCAAGTAGAGTTTATTAAAGGCCGCCTTGTCTCTAACAATATGAAGAGACTTTTACATGTCATGGCGAGAGCAGGCTTTCTCCAGCATCCAGTCATAACTATATCTAAGCTTTCGATAGGATAAAGTGGCATTATTTGTTTCATGCACTCTCCAAATTTGCTTTTGGACCAGTCATTATTCATTGGGTGATGGCACTCTATAACAAACCAATTGCATCAGTCCAAACTAATGGCATTGTATCTGAACCTTTACACCTCTTGAGGTCTATCTGGCAGAGCTGCCCTGCCTCACCATCCCTCTTCATCCTCGCCCTTGAATTCTGGCATGTGCTGTACAAGCTTAGAAGAAAATGACTGGTATCTACATTGGGGGGTCTGATTTTAAAGCTAATCTGTACACAGATGATGTGTTGTCAACATTGTCAAAACCTTGTCAGTCAATCCCACAGGTGCAGAAGTTCATTGATGCATTTGGGAGGTTCTCAGGTTATAAAGTGAATTATAATAAGAGTGCAGCCATTCCCCTAAAGCACCTGACCTATCCTTCACACCTTGGTACCGCCCCTTTCTGATTGTGATCACAAGGTATGCTTGGAATAAACATCTGGACTCCCATCAATAAGATTTTTGACTCAAATGGTCCACAACTCCTAAAGACACTCAGGGAAGATATTAAGAGATGGACAGTACAACCTATTTCATTAGAAAGAAGAAGTGATAAAAGATGAATATTTTACCTGGATTATCATTCCTTACAGTATATCAGCTATACCACTCAAATCCCCCTCTTATTGGTTATAGAAATCAGTAAATTACTTACAGGTTTCTTGTGGAGGGATAAGAAATAGAATCAGCTACAAAAGATTGATGAGACCAAGAAGAAGTGGTGGATTAGGAATTCCGGATATTTATTCATATTATCTGGTTTATAATACTAGATTCCCTTTGTCATGGGCCTACAAATGCAAGAGTGAAGCTGGCAGTTGGAAATGGATTGAGCAGAAGATTTTATCTGAATATAGTAAGGCTGTCTCTCATCAGCATTACAGTTTCACCCTTAAAATCAACTTGAAAATGGACAAACCTTTAATTCACTTTTCCTGTGAGGTAGTTTAATCCTCACAGAAACGTTTAGCCTTCGCTGGAGCATCTTTACCATCATGGCCTACAAGGAATAACTCTCTACTAATTGCTGGAGACAGAACACTGACGAATAATACATAGAGGTGTTGAGGTACAACTCATTTGGGGCAGATTGTGAAGGTTGAGGATATGGTACCCTTTAACTTGTTGAAAAATCTGATTTATTTGAGAGATGCTGGATTTTTATCATATTTCCAATTAAGAGCCATCTTAAGGGTACTTATTTCAAAGAAAATGGACACGTGGCTTAATGGAGATCTGGAAATAATAAATTGAGGGGGATTGCCTTGGGGAAGAGAGTAGTTTCAGCACTATATAAATGGATGTCCCTTGCCTCTCCTGACAGCTTATCTTCCATTAAATATCAATGGTAGAGGGACTTTGGCGTATCCCTGACCACAGAACAAAAGAACACAACGGCTTTATCCAAATGTGTAAGATATAAAACCCTACAAATGAGTCTCGCACAGGGCTTATATCACACCATGTAGATTAAAGTAAATAAAAAACAACAACAAAAAAGAACAGCTGATTATAAGATCACAAGCATCAAATCCAAAGTTTCTCCTGGTATTGCTTTGCAGCCAAACTCAGTTCCAGAAAGTAAGAAATCACTTCTAAAACAGACTTAGTTCATGTTGGGACTCTTTGAAGATAGGCAGCTCTGATATCTCCAAAACTGCTGCATCATCTTTCAGTCTGTGAGACTCTGAACTCCTTTGGCCTCAACGGGGAAAAAACTGACACAAACTGACACACACACACACACACACACACACACACACGCAGAACTAATCTAAACTAATTTTGCACACATGCCCATATACACAGGCTGCTCTTCTCAATATCAAACACAGGATGAATCTGTGATAATTCTGCTGTAACGCTATAATCAATTAGTCCAGTGTGGCGGTCTCCTCTCCCTTCCTTTCCTCCTCATCTCCTCTCCTCCTCTCCTCTCCTCTCCCTTCTTCTCATCTACTTTTCTTTTTCCTCTCATGTCTTCTCTCAGTTCCTCTCTTTTCTTTCTTTCCCTCTCATTTCATATTCTCCTTTCTCCTCTACTTTCGTTTTCTTCCCTCATCTCCTTTTCTCGCCTCCCCTTTTTTCTCCTTTCTCCTTCTACTTTCAATTTCTATCCTCTGTTCTTCTGTACTCTCCTCTTATCTCCTCTCCTTTTCTTTTCTTTTCTCTCCTCTCCTCCTCTCTCTGTTCTTTGATTGGCTCACCTCCACATAGCCAGACTGGATCATTTCAGCTGACCTATTTGAGGATTTGAAACTGTTACTCAGGCATAATTTACATAATTTCCTCAGAATAATTTCAATCCATTTTCTTCAACACGCCGTCCGACCGCGGGCTTTTGAAAGACTCTGGACATTAATTTGGCTTAGTCACGAGCAGACAAAATGATGAATCACAAGTAAGTCATGTAACAAGGTAAATATCCCCTCTACGTCACGCCGGCTCAGTCCTCGCCTCTACTTTTCCATTTGTCAGGTCACAAGCTGTTGCTGTGTATCCTTACTGTGATAAGGCTCGATAAGAACAGAGCTGAGATAAGACTCCGCTGCGGCCTAGTTAACTGAGATCTGTCGAGCTTTTCCAAACCTCAGACAGGGTGTGTGTTTGTTTACTGTCTGTCTGCTTTTTGCACCAACAGCCCCCACCGCCACCCCCCCCTTCCCTTGCTTTCCCGTCTCGTGTCATTTCTCCTCTTGAACTTTTTCAAACCTGCGTCTCCTTACTCCACGTTTGATTTCAATCTCTTTTACCTGTCCGCCCCCCCTTCCTCTGCTCTCTGATATTTTTCATCTCTTATCTTTTATTTCTTTTTTGTCGCGTTTACTAGTGTTCCTATTACTGTGTGTTGTCTCCTTCTTTTATTGTGTTTTTCTTAACATCGGCTTTCCCCCCCTTTGTGATTTCCCCCTCTTCACCCCTTCCCCCCCCGTCATACTCCATCCCTCATTTCCACTTGTATGTTCTCAACAACAACAAAAAGAGTAGCTGTTGTTACTCTTTATCCAAAACCGGTCTTCCTCCGATCCCCCACCACCCCCCCTCCTTCTTCTCCTCCTCCTCCTCCTCTTCTTTTTTGGATTTTATTCCTTTCCCAGACACAAAAAAGCGGCACTTGGCACTTTTGAAATGTAAATAAAGTTTTGTTGTTTCCTCAGCTGTAGCCTCCTCCAGCCCTGTTTATCAGGCAGACTTCAAAGTGGCACACTGACATGTGGCTCTATCTCTCCCCTGCTCTGTGAAATAGGGTCACAGGCGGCGCTTGGCTTTCAGAAAAACTTTTCCCTTTCATGTAAGAACCTAGTGGGTGAGAGGAACTAAAGGGGGCCATGCCAGCCAGCCAGCCACCCACCCGCTATCCAAACTGAGACACACACACACACACACACACTGCAGCTTGTCCTTTACTGTGTGTGTTTGTGTGTGGGAGTGTGGGTGTGTGTGTGGGTGGATGTGGATGAGTGTTGTTTTTTTTTTTTTTTGCGCCTCTCTCAACTGGTCATTGCAGGCCAGCAGTTAGCCCTGGCCGTGTTTTGCTTGGCCGTATCTATTTCTCCTGTTGTTTGTGGTATCTCACGATTTGTTTCACAGAGTTTCTCCTTCTGTCTGTGCTTCTCCTCTCTAGCTGTGATGCCAGTGTGAGAGCGCCTCAGTACCTCTTGCTGAGCTCGGGACTGCAGCGACAGGACGGAAGACATAAGAGGAGAAAGAGAGGAGGACGAAACAGAGAGCAAGCCAGCGAAATCGGAGGAGTACGTGGCAGCATGTTGATTAGAGCTGAGTTTAAGAAACAAACCTGACTGTGGAGGAGACAGAGGCAGACGTATAGAGCGAGAGATAGATAGGTCCTCAGCTCAAAGGCAGGAAAGAGGCTGAGACACTCACTTGAAGCCAGACAGGTTGACAAGTTGAGAGACCTGCCAAGAATTCAGACTACTGGCCATGGCTGTGGGCCTGCTGCTTGGAGGATAGAGTTCAGATCAATCACACCCACACTGCAACTTCCTAAACCTTCATCCATCCTCCTCAGCCCTGATCCTGACCCAAAAAGACCCCCGTATCTCTTCCTTTTGTGCTCCTCTTCCTCTCACTTTTTACCCCGAGTCCTGTGAATTCTGCAGTAGCAACACTGTCAAAAGACAGTCAAACAATTCAATCACACAGACTCAGCAGTGTAGTTTTCAACCAGCTAACTGGCTTAACATTCAGTCAGAGAAGAGTGACGTCACAGCCTGTCGCTGAGCAGTGGAGAGACAGTCGCCTGCTGCAGAGTTTGACAGCGGCCTTTTATTCCTTCACATGGACTGTTGATGAAGAAAGATGGCAGCGAGACTGGCTGGCGCCCCTTCCTCTCGGCCCCCCTCCCTCCCCCCAGCGGCCGCGGCTCGGACCGGTTAAGGTTGGTCTATTGGCATCCATCGCAGCATCGGCAGCAGCTGGCAGAGCGCTGGAAGGAGCAGTATGCAGGAAACTGACTTACCGGCCACAAATGCCTTTAAAGGTAAACACTGATCATGCGCAGTGTGCTTTGTTTGTGTGTGTTTGTCTTTGTGTGTGTTTTTTATATTAACCAATGTATCCATCTGTGTCTATATTGAAGAAAAAATGTCTTGACAATATATCCAGATGTCAGATGGAAACACATTAACCTCTAACCCTAAGCCCAACCAAAGTGGAAACTTTTTTTAAACTATCAAGTGTTTTTTTTAAACACTTTTAATACTTTAAAGGCCCCATGGGACAGACGTCAGAGCTTCTTTAGCTTCTGTACTGTGACGTATTTCCCAGTGAAACAGAATATTTGAGCGGTGTGGTAACAAGAGGGATTTAAATCAAATCCTTTGCATTTGATTGGACAGCTAAGAAGTGGGTGGGGCTTAGGCTATATGGGGCTGCAGAGAGAAAGGGAGATAGAGAGGACTGTTGGCTCCACACACACCTCCCTCACCTGCTGTTAGATCAGGAGGAAGACGAGGGAGGGATGAATGAATTAGACCTCAGCCACATTGTTTTGGAGATGAAAACAAAGTTTTTGCCCACTGATATCCAAACACACATCTCTTCCTGCTTCCCCCCCATATTGCTCTTTTGGCTACTATGACAGTGAGATGCAGTTTTATCTGACTGGTGTGTCTAGCTACTCACCCAAAGTCACATTTGATTGGATGAACTTTTGTTAACACCCGAGTGCAGGATGAGTCATCAAACATTTGTATTTTTTTACAGGAAGAGAAAAGACAGGGATTTGAATAAACAGTTCCTTCTGTAATTTCCCTCCAGTCTCTCTCTCGTCTAGTTTATGAAGGAGATTCATAAAGCCCCGCCATACACAGAAATCTTTTGCTCAAGTTGAAAAACTCTCAACTTCTTGCCACTTTGCAAAAGTGAAACCAAAAGATCTCGTTTCTGGGAGCTACCGTCATGATTGTGTGACATCATTTGGAGCCAGAGTCTGAGCAGTAGAGTCGGGCAGTGGGACACGCCCCCTCAGCCGTCCCGCCGTCTGACGGAGGAGTGGCTGTCACAGCTGTGACTTATGGGACTTATGACCTATACTGCAGCCAGCTACCAGAGGGCGATTGAGATGTTTTGGCTTCACTTTTGGGGAGCTGTCATGTCGTCCATCTTTATATACAGTCTATGGTTACACTGACTGAGTTAAGAGTGCCCTTCAGTGAAATGATCACACCACAAGCTTCTGCTCATTGTAAGTTTATTCAGTGGTGGAGGAAGGACACACGGAGGCAGGTTGTAATTTTTTTTCTCTCCCAGATGAAACAAAAGGTCAGGCTAGTTTTGGATGAGGTTGTGAAAAAGTGTATACAAAAATGAAAAAATCAAAAACTTCCTCACCCAAGGAGCTTCTAGGCCTGCCTTTTACACGGGAAGCCCCGCCCCCGCCCAGACAAACCAGTCAGAAGTTAGCTCACATCAACTAAAACATATCAACATTATAATAATATAATTATAAACAATATAGACAGTGTCTAATTATTAAAAATATAAGATATATAGGGTACTTTAAAAAGACTTTTACATATTTCTACTAGTACTCCAACCCACATGGTACAGTCAGAGTTCTCCCCATTATAAAATCTGCTGGACTCTCCCTTTGGCTGTTTGACACTCTGGACTGAAACCTGGAGGTAACATGGATGGAAAACACATGGAAACAAACATTTAGTAACTCAAATTGAATATAAACGAATGTATGTGTGTGAGATGGAAATCGGCAAAAACTCCAATATCTTGCATCCCTGAAACACATATAGAGTGGGATATTTTCTAAATGCAACAGAAATAGACTTGAAGTGTAAAAAAACACGGGGGGTGTCTGTGAGACACTCGGAGTGAGTGTTGATTGCCACATTTAATCATATGAAAGCGTTTCTGTTCCATGAGTCAAAAAGTAATCGTGTTAAATAATCGTGATCTCAATATTGACCAAAATAATCGCGATTATGATTTTTGTCGAGCAGCCCTACAATCCTGTAAAATATTTTGGTGATACAATATGCATGTGAGGATATTTAATCACATTTATTATTCATATTTAATAACATTTAATCACATTCATAACATCACAACATACACCAGAACGCACTGCAGCCACAGCTTGCATCTTTCCAGATATGTTGTCATTAATGTCAACCTCCTGCTGCAACAGATTTTTCTGTTCTCTGATTTTTCTACAATGAATCTCTGTATATGTGTGCAGTATTTGTGTTTCTATGTGTGTATCGACATTTGGGAGGGATTGGGAACCAGACAGGTCGTACTCTCTGAGGTGAAAAGTTCACAGTGCTGCAGAAAGAAAAGCAGTCCTTAGTGGAAGTATTAGGCTCTGTAGACTTCTCATTAAAACATCATCACTTACTCTGATTATGATTGTTGTAATCAAAGTTATATGCAGGAGTACAGAGGAGACCGGCTCTTTCTCTGGGGAGTAACCTCTAAGTATCACGCAAACTAAATATCAGCCAGCACTGATTAATGAACGGGTTAAGACCTGTGACATGCTGACTCGCCGTGGTCACATCATGTAATGAAATCACTTCATTATCTTTTTTTTTTTTTGCAAAATATTTTTTTATTGAAAAACACTCAAATTGTACACATCAAAGAGAAAAAGAAAGAAAAACAAAAGAAAAAAGAACAAAGGTACAATCTGTTTATTTTTAACCAAACTGAAAATGAGTACAACCCACAGTAAATGTGCGCTTATTCACTAATGAAGAAGCAGAAGAATGCTTTTTAATTAAATCTACCAAAGCAACAGTGTTAGCAGAATTATCAGACAATGGATTAGAGTGAATAAATCACTGAAGAATGAAAAACTAGAGAACTGAGTCACACACACACACACACACAGTGTCGTCTTTGTTCCTCACTTATCTTGAGTTTTCCAGTAATATCATCATTTTTTGTTCTTTGTTTGTGATCCACTTTTTACATCTTTTTGTTATGAGACATTTTTACTTAAGATGTTGAGTCGTTTTAATCATATTTAGAAAAGGTGCGATTCAAGAACACACGGGTTGCCAAAATAGCTAAATGCTTAACGTTTTTCACTGAAGACATGTTAACGTGTCTCGGTAAGAAAAGCACAGGTGCAAGTAACAAAATTAATGATGACTGAATTCCATTTAGTGCTTCAGTTTCCTGGTATTGTGCATGCAGGCACACTGTCATGGTTTACTTTGGCATGTGAATAGAACAAAACCATCGTTAATGATATTAGTAACAGCTGTGCTTTTCCTACTATGAGTCAAAATGTCTGCTGTGAGAAAGGTCTATTGTAACCCCGTCTGGTAAAGTTTGCGACGATTAGACCTTTTGTCACTTGCTATGCAGGAATTATATGATGTCACCAGCATCCATGGACTAATGTGGATGATGGTGTAGTTTGTTCCAACCTAACGGGTGCAACAACGCTA
This sequence comes from Thunnus maccoyii, assembly GCF_910596095.1. NCBI lineage: Eukaryota > Metazoa > Chordata > Actinopteri > Scombriformes > Scombridae > Thunnus > Thunnus maccoyii. The sequence continues at coordinate 29,846,436 of NC_056542.1, forward strand.
GCAGGAGAGTGAGGGAGATGTCAATCAGCCAAAATAATTAAAATTACTTGTGTGGGTGTAGCATGTGTGCACAGGGGGTTCAAAAAGGTGGTTCACCTAAATTACAAAAAAACATATTCTGTCTTTGTGTTCTGTAGCCATGCAGAATACAAATGGTTTTGGTTTTATTTGCCTAGGTTTTGAGATCTGTCCCTGAGATTTTTGTCTCAATTTTTAATTTCATTAAAAAAGTCTACAGCAACATCTATTTTCAGAAACAATGTCAGATACTTAGTGAGCAGGTTTTGATTCTGTTATGTTGTTGCTGCTTGCAGACTGTTATGCACGGCTGGTTTAGGAGTATAACAAAGAATGGAGATCCACACAGTAACAGCTTAAGTAACCCAATGATTTATTAAAGATAACTCAGCAAACAAACTATGAGATGTAAAGTCAATAGTGAAGAGTTGGTGATGGATGCTATGAAACTGTGGGTACTAACCTGAACTATTTATAACATGAACCAAGGCTAAACTAAACACAAACAAAACCCAAACAAAACCAAATTGAGTGCCTGTACAGCACCAACCTTCCAGGAGGGAGAGAGAGGAAGCCATCTTGGAATCACCCAGCTTATAAAGGCTCCCAGCAGGTGACACCAATCCCTTGATGAGGTGTGAGGGGCCAGACCATCAGGGAGAATCTGGAAAGAGGGAAGCAAACAGATACTGTACTAAGGTCTAGGGCCGTGGCAGGCTGAAACAGTCCTCTGCGTGCTCTCCATCATGTGAACAAACAGCTCCCTCTGACAAATTTATGCAGATAATACACCCGTGAAGGTGACTGATGATATTCTCAACAGCGTCGTCTCATGTCGCCTTCCAGTCCGGATTTTCAAGCTGCTGCAGTGAATTTCACATTCTGTCATTTTCTCTTTGATTGCTGAGAGTTTGGAGTCCTGCTGTGATGTTTCCATTGGCAATGTTAACCAGAGCACACGTAGGAATGTGCCTCATCCACTCAGCGCTGATTTGTCAAAGCTATTTGACGTGCAGCTAAAGCTCGCTCCATCGCTTAAACAACCAAGAGAACATAGCAGTTGACAGAACCTTTATTCTGAGGAAGCTGGGATCTCCGAGACAGACATCTCACTCTGTGAGCTTCCAGCAAACCGCACTGACTGACGGACTGAGTCACTGACAGATTGACTTCTAACTTAGCTGACTGCTCTGTTGTTCCCTATGAGTTAATTAAACTGAACATGGAGCCTAGTGGGCCTGGTGTGCAGTGAATGTGCTGTGTGGTTAAGATTCTGATTAATGCACTGGCTACAAATCTTCTAACACAGACACTAGCTTATCTGTGGATATGTGTATGCACCCCGCTGTTATTATTGGTGTGGTCAACTACTGCAGATATTGAGAAATCACTCCAGAGCTGAGCCTTCCCTCTGTTCTCAAAGCACACGTATTACATAATTCATCAGCTGTGTGTGTCTGGGTTAGTTCTGGACAGTCTCCGCTGAGGCCCTGAAGGGGTGAAGAGGGGAATGAAGTCATCGAGCGGTAGTAAACAAATGCGCCAACATTCAGATGTAGGCAGACACCGGTGGTCGATAGCTGCAAGGTTAGCGTAAGGTTTTGTTTACTGTGCGGGGTTCACGTCAGGTAAAATACACACACACACCGACTGCCTGGCCTTCTACTCAGAACAGCCAGGTTTGTGTGTGTGTCTGCGTCTGTGCTCAGCGCATTTTAGTCAACACTGATTTCCATGGTGAGCTTGTCACTGTATACATTGTAGGAAGACAGCGGTTCATGTGCTGAGGCAACACTGGAAAATAACTTTTTCCTCCCATCACAAACTTTCACCTGACCTGCCTTACACTCTTCTCTGTACTCTCTGTACTCTCTTACTATCGTATATCCGGTGTTCACTCCTCCTGCATTGTGTCCTACCATAATTGCTTCTCCTTCTTTTCGCTCCTTCCTTCCTCAGTGTATTGTCTGTCAATGTCTTTCTCTGTATTTCCTTTGAACAGATGTTTTCTTTATTTCTTCTCTTCCCTTCTGTCCGTCCCATATTTCTGCTCACCTGATTTGTCTTTCCTTTTTTCTTCCTCCGCTATTGTTCACCCATCTTCACTTCAAATTTGCTTTGTTGGCATGAATGTCACAACAACAATATTGCCAAAGCATCAAGAATCAGTGAAACAAAATAAATATATTTCATAAATGAAAATCAAATTAAAAAATCTAATCTGCATCTCTCTCCTAACTTTCTTTGTTTTACATCCTTCATACCCCTCCCTTCCCCCTTCATTCACTTTTCTTTCTTCTTTGTCATTCTTGTGCTCCTTTACTTTCAACTGTTGATTCGTCTCTCCATGTCTTCTTCCCCTCTTTCAGTGTATGTACAGCAAGTTTAACCAGTGAATTACAATTATCCTCCTCTTCCTCAGTTGTTTGTCAGAGTCTCTTTATGGAAAACGCAGTGGACAGATATTCTGCTTATTTAAGTCTTTAAAGTTGCACCCAGTTCTATTAGGCCTTTTAGCCTCTTTTAACTAATAGTTTTGGTTTTCCGGCTTGCAAATTCCACTTTCATCAACCCTGTCTTCAGCCGCAGCAGGCAGCTGTTAAAAACCAACTCCAAGGGCCAGATGCGATGCGTACACACAAAAACCATGCATGTGCCATTTCCTGCACATAAACTGATATTTATAAACACAGAATGTGCACACCTCACGCATTCTTGGCGTACATGTGTTTTTCTAAAGCAATCTGAGGGCGATGAGATGAAATACAAGGTGAGAGACAGAGATTTGTAAAATGCCGATCAAAGACTCATTTACAAACATAATGTTGATTCATCATTTTTGTGTGAGTAATTTTATCATTCTTTTAATTTACATAGGTGTCAACATTTTATTTTGCTGTTAACATTATTTTTATTTTATCCTTAGTTGTGACACATCTTGTAAAGCCGTGCATAATGACTGTTCTGCTGTTGGAGAACCTCACTGGTGCAACACAATCCATGAGACGGCAATCCTTCTTTCCCATTCATTTCACTGACAGGTGTACAGACTGGTGGGCCGCTTGTTGATATGAAAACAGCTGGTTCAGGGTGTGTCTTCATCCATTTGTGAATAATTATGGGAGTGGAAATGAGGCTCATGCATGTGTGCCCGGTTCCTCAATGACTGAGATGTATAAAACAGAACCATGCGTACATACGGCTAAATCTGACGAAAAGAATATATATGCATATTTCTGGCTTTGTGTAGATTTATGACTAAAACTGTATATATGCAGAGAGTTTTATATGTGTGTCTGTGTGTGCGACCCGCCCCTCTCCTGCTATGTTCTCCAATCACATACCTGCTTTAATCCGTCCACAACTTTCTAACACTAAAAGAAATGCCGTTATACCCATACTATGTACAGTGCTGCCTGAAATCTTATCGTTGCATTTGCAGTCCTCCAAACTCACAATTATATCACAAAATATGCTGGTGGCACCACAGACTTCTCTACTCATAGAAGGCAACGTGTGCTGACAGTAAAGTTATGAGAGTCAACAAAATGAAAGCAATGTTAGCATTAGCAGATAATGCTACTTCTAACTGGCCCCAACTCAATCCAGTTATTGAAACCATGAGCTGTTGTATTTAGAAGGACATGCACTCATACAGTGTTATTGAAAGCAACAAACACAGAGGGATGAAAATGACCCAGGAACTGAAATAAACAACATCCAGTCAGAGGCATTTTAATGAAAAATTCATCCGCCTTAGGGACTGGCCAAAACCAGTGTATCACTTCCTGTGTTCACTGCTGTTTGTGTGTGCATCATTTTCTGGAGCATTTCTGATTCAGTATATACTGTATTTGCCTGAATATAAGACAACTGTATAAGACAACTATATACACTATACTATAACTATAGAACTATATTCATTATTGATTAATCTGTTGATTGTTTTCTCAATTAGTCAATGAATTGTTTGGTCCGTAAAATGTCAGAAAATGGTGAAAAACATCGATCACTGTTTTCCAAAGCCCAAGATGACATCCTCAAATGTCTTGTTTTGTCCCAACTAGCAGTCCACAATCCAAAGAGATTCAGTTAACTGTCACAGATGACTAAAGAAACCAGAAAATATTTACATTTGAAAAGCTGGAATCGGAAATTATAACTCAAAACGGTTAATCAATCATCAAAATAATTGGCGATTAATTTGATAGTTGGCAACTAATCAATCAATCGACTAATCGTTTAAGACTTTTTAAAGATACAACACAGTTGAAGACGGTCCTCATCCTTAAAACCTTTTCTATGGTTAACTGTTAGTGATACCATTAAAGCAGAGCATAAATCCCACGTTTGTTTAGCTCGTCTGTCTGCATACTCACACGCTCTCTGGTCAAAATTATTTTCTGCGGCAGTTAGCATTTTTTAGACTTTCAGTCTCAGTCTTGTTCAGTCTTTTTGAGCTCCTCATCATCTGCCACAGTAAAGATGTCAGAAGATGCTTGCGTCTCAGTTTCACTGGTCTTTAATTCGTTCCCTCTGTGGCAGAAAAACACGTTACACAAGACCTCAGAAACTCCTGCAGGTCAGACTGAGCCAACAAAAGACTTTTAGGGCAATAAATGCTCTCTGTAGGAGGTGGTGTTACACCGGTGCTCTCTCCATTCAACAAGATTATCTGATCAGTCCTCGAATGTAAGACAACCCCCACTCTTTCAAATGTAATTTCCAGAATAAATATTGTCTTTTATTTGGGCAAATACAGTATTTGAAAAAATAAGAATATAACATCTTTATCACAGCCGAATTGAATCACACAGTATCCTATGATAACAAATGTATCTGTATTGTTTTTGTATCGGCCCTGAGATGAGGTCCTTGGGGAAATCAGTCAATAAAGGAGATGAGAACTTTTACAGTCAATGGGCATTTTTGATTCAGATTTTGTCTGCTGGATTGCAATGTTTCATAAAGCAAGAGGCAACCAGAAATCAAACTACAATAGTTTTTACATAGAATGAGTGAAAGCTCAATGAAAAGAAATGCCTAGCTATTTATCCTCTTTAGAAAAGAGAAATAATAGCAATAAAGGCCTCAAAAAACAGTAGATACAGGGGTGCCTTCAAATGCAGGGAAAGTAAGTCTCCATCTTAATCTATCTAGTGTCATCTTTTTTGCACCTATATTTTGTACTCCCCCCGTACCCATCTCGAGGCAGTCGATATACAGCGAGACAGTACTGCAGAGTCACTCTCAATCCCAGACTACCTCCCTCTTTCTCATCCTCCCTGTCCTCTCCTTTCCTGCGTTTGACACATTTTCTCACTCTTCCTCTCCCTCGGTGGTCACCTTTTTCTGTCCATCTCCATTTATCTCACTCTGTCTGTCATCCCTTCCTCCTCCCTCTTCTGCTGTGTCTCTCGCAGTGTGGTCTCCCACCACAGTCAATCCATATTGAGCTGTACTAATGCGGAGCCCTCGCCCATCCATAAAGTGACTGACAGCCTGGGGTTATTAGAGGAGTACCTCCTGCCCCTCTGCCTGCCTGCTGCCTGGGGCTGAGGCCTCCAACACATTGAATGTCTGGCCGTCTATCTCTCTACCTGCTTCATCCCTAACAAGCCTGAGATGTAGGATTTATTTTTAAGATTGTCTTTTAAAGGTGTAAGCTTGACTGAGTTGCTACTATTTAACCAAAATTAGATGAAGGTATGGATTTATCTGAAGGATGATTCAGTTTTATTAGATCTTATTTTCATAGTTAATTACTTTGTAATGTGATTACTATAACCCTTTATGCATTTCTGAGTAACATGTTACAGTAATGTTGCTGGCTAGACCTAGCATTTTCTCGGCTAGCTAGCGTGCTCCTAGCGTCTTATCGCCATGTACTCTAGCTATAGATTGTTCCATGTGCACAATGTTAGGAAAGACATCAACCATTGTGTACGGGTAAGAGAATAAGGAGGTTTCCATCTAGAGCTAGCTTTTTTGCTGCAGTAAGACCTGCAAATAAAATAAAGATTTGGCAGGTGATAAGTCAAGTCAAGGTGTTATTCAGAATCAACAATATGGGGCAACAAGGAATATGCACATCCAGTAGATTTGATAGTGTAAAGGTTACTACTTTCCAAAATGAGGCCACCCCAGGCAGTCCTAGTACATATGTATAAATGAGCCCACAAGGCCTAAAGTACATATATGACAGATTGGAGAGGGTGTGAGTTTTATGAGGTGAAATTTTCTAGGAGTAAGATAAAGTCTATGTAAAAAGTTGAAGTGAATGAGTTTGTGATAAGGGTTTTTTGACGTGCAGTCCAAGTTGTCCTAGAGAGTAGACCAATCAACCTCGGCTCCGAGATGTTCAAACTCTCTTTCCCACACCTGGCGAACAGTGAGAGTATCACAAGAGGAGTTCAGTAACAAATTGTAAATCTTAGTAACAAATCTAAACCACTTGACTGAACACCCACGTTCAATAAGACATCGAGCTCATGGTTGTGTAAAGAATGCCTCTAGGGAACACCATAGGCATGTATGGATGCTCTGAGTTGCAGGTGTAGGAAGAATGAAGAGCTGGGTAAGTTGAATGCTGCTCGCAAGTCATTAAATGTTCTGACACCATTCTCATTACAGATGCCAGACAGAGTATAGATACTTTTATTACTCCATTGGGGAAATGAAAAGGGGACTCCTCCCATAAGAAGAGCAAAATTATGGAAAATGGGACTGTGGTTATGCCACTTTAACTGAGAGTGAGTTGCTTTTTCTACAGTGTGCCAAATTGATAAAAGGAAAGACATTATAGGGCACAGCTTAGATTTGGAGTGTTTAGGAGACAGGTTAGAACATATTAAGTCTTGTAAATGATGTGGAGAGGCCAAGTTTTCCTCTATAGCCTGCCATGAAACTGATGCATTGGGGTCTAACCAGACTGATAATGGGTGCAACACATAAGACCAAAAATGCAATGTGAAGTTGGGGACGGCTAGTCCTCTTTCCTGTCCGCTACATTGCAGAGTTTTTAAGGCAAGGATGCTTGCCCTTCCAAATAAATTTTGATATGAGACCATGGATCTTGTCCCAGTAACCTTTGGGGGAAGAAAGGGGTAACATAATAGAAAAAAAGTTTACCCTTGGTAGAATATCCATTTTTATGATGGAAATACGAGCTTGTAAGGTAAATGGGAGAAGTGAACATTTTTCATGTCAGCTTCCAGTCTATTTAAGATACCCTGAAAGTTGTTGGTTGTAATTGAGTAGAAGAAGGGAAAGATATCCACACCCGGGTATTTAAAGGACTTCACCACTGGAATGTGAGATGGTATGGTGGAAGGGACAAAAAATGAGTTTAGTGGAAGTAGTGACGACTTAGACCAGTTAATTTCATATACCTACAGAGCACTAAATTCTTCTAAAGTGCCCAAGGCTTGGGGAATGGAAGTTGGGGAATTGTCTATGTATAATTAAATATCAGCAAATAATGATAAATGGTGTGATGTGTTGCAAAAGGTGATGTACAAATCAAAGGGTGCTGTCTTATCTTTTGGTCTAATGGCTCGAGCGAAAGAGCAAATAATAAACGAGAGGGAACGCATCCCTGCCTAGACCCCCATGAAATGGTGAAGGAGGGTGAAAAAATGTTCCCTGTAATGATCATAGCTTAGGGTTAGCATACAGGATTTTAACCATCTTGATGAAATTTGGTACCATCCGTAAGAACTCCCATTCCAGGTGATAGAAGACCTGTTAAGCATCTGTAGAGAAGACTGCGCAAGGTGAGGGTATATCCTAGGAGAAGTTAATCACATGTGGAAGTCTACGTATATTGTCTGCCGCTTGATGGGTTATAATAAAGCCAGACTGATCGTAGCATATGAGTTTGGTCATATGTGTTTCAAGTCTAATAGCTAAGACTTTTGCATGAATTTCAATTTCGGCATTCAAAATTGACAAAGGCCTGTAACTGTTACAGAGGGTCTTTATTTGGTTTTAAAACAGTCAGAATGGCAGAATTGGCATCCATATCGAAGAATCCCCTATCAATAGAAGTAGTAATCATCTGTAACATAAATTGACCTAAGCAATCCCAAAAGACAAGGTAGACTTCAGGAGGGATGCCATCCTAGCCTGGTGATTTGCCTTTTTTCATTGATTGAGTGGCATTTTTGAGTTCCTCAAGGGAAATGGGAGCTTGCAGTTGATCAAATTCCTCCTAATTTAGGGATGGAAGATTTAGATTCTGCAAATATGATTGTCAGATGTCTCTGTCTAACTATGTAGATTAATGATTAAAACTGTGCGTACGCACAAAGACAGAAGTATGCACACGCATTCTTTTCATCAGATTTATAAAGCTGTGTGTATGCATGGTCCTGTTTTATAAATCTCAGTCATTGAGGAACTAGGTGCACATGCACAAGCATCATTTCTACTCCCACAATTATTCACAAATGGATGAAGACACGCCCTGAACTATCCGTTTTCATATCAATTTGCTGCTTGCTTCACCAGTCTGCACACCTGTCAATGAAACAAACAGGAAAGAAGTAATACAGTTTCACAGATTGTGATGAAACCGGTGAGGTTCTCCAACAGCAGAACAGTCATTATACATGGCTGTGTGGCTCTTTATAGCATCCATAACATTAATTCATCACAGGGACCTGTAAACCATTGTTGGCAGTGATATCTCAGAAATGTAATCAATGATTAGTTTGTAGCGCTCATATTTAAACCAACTTTACAAGATGTTTCACAACTAAGAATAGAATAAAAATAATATTAACAGCAAAATAAAATGTTGACACCTATGTAAATTAAAAGAATGATAAAATGAATCACACAAAAGTAATTAATCAATGTTACCTTAATAAATGCGCCTTTGATTGGCATTTTACAAAAAACAAACAATGCTTTACTAAAAGATTGTGTCACCTTATATTTCATCTCCAGTTCATCACGTCACCTGAGATCATTTAGAAAAACATGTGTATGCCTGGTCTGAAGAACGCGTGATGTGCAAACATTCTGTCTTTATAAATACCAATTTAATGTGCGGGAAATGGCACATTGATGGTTTTTGTGCATACACATTATTTATGCATCCAGCCCCAGGAGTTTCCTCAGTTAATGGGACTAATGTTAAGATGGCGGTTGTTGGTCAGTATACCTCCAAACCATATGACTGGCTGTTTACAGTTTAGTGCCCATGTTTTAAGTGGGAATCATAACTGAGCATTCTGCATAGCTGTGGAAAGACAGCTTGTTACAGTGTGAGCAGGTAGAGAGGAACAGAGCTGAGCCACGTAGGACCCCACATGTGATGAGTGCTGAGAAAGAGGAAGGGTTGTGTATCATGAGCAAAAACATACTATTAAAAGATGATCAAGAGTCAACTCCCACCACCATAAACAGACACAATCACACATATGCTTAATGGCTTGATTCCACCATGCGCGGCTACATCACAGCAGGAACGTGACGCAGCCACCAGAGCTGATAACAGTCACTCTAGTCAATGCTTGTGATCCGACCAGATGCGCCGCAGCACGTTTCAGAAGCATCCCTGAAGCGGCACCCCACTCTGCACTGCTAAATTCAGTCCATTTTTGATGGAAGCTGCGTCAAGCTGCACAGAGCAGATTGAGCCAGGCAGGAAGTCAGACACAGGAAAGGCCTAGAGCATCCGGTCAGTTTTCAAAATAAACCACCCTGGGCAGACTCCCAATTGTATTTCACACCACCACATCAACATTACGTCATAACTGGTGGCATCAGGCCAGAAGTCAACTGGTTTGTCACCATGGACAACAAGAGGTTCATCTTTGAAGTGAAAAATCACAAGATGACATGGTAGAAGTATGAAAATCAAGGGAAAATGACCAAATCAACGTCAGAGGAAAAGTAACCTTTTGTTTGTTTGTTGTTCTCTTTATAAATCCATGGTTGTTACACAGATTATCGTGTGATCTTGTGTTTCTTGTGCAATCTTATGATTCTCGTGTGATCTCATGATTCTTGCATGATCTGAGGATGTCATGAATCCAGCTGCCTCGCAAGGTAGAGGCAGCGCCCCACTTATGAAACACTCCTGGTGGGGTGTGAAGCTGTGCGGAGGATAGAACAAAACTGCGATGCAGCCAGAACACAACGCAGCGGAACCCGGTGAAATCAAGGCATAATAAGGCAATCGATTAAAGTTGCATGACTGCTGTGTTAAATGTCTGCACTAAGGTGTAAAAGAAGCTTCTCTAAACCCTGGGTTTTCACAAAATACTGTTGAAAATGAAACAGCTAAGCACAAAATACTTGAAGCCTTTGTTAAGGAGGGTTGTAGTTATGGGATGAAGGATCCAGACTGTTTCTCCTCTAAAGTTGTGCATTTGTAATACAGGAGGATACTATAGCATACCAGTGGTCAGAGAGCTGTTTATAATAGATACAACAGTAGAATCTGTATCAAAGGTATCTTTGAGGAATTTTGTGGGAACAATATCTTTTGAACAAGTAGAGCACCTCATGTGGGATACTGTTTGCTGTAAGAACAACAGGAAAAAGGGTTCAGAGCAGTGGAGCAGACTTCTCTGACATCACAGATAACTCCCAGTTAAGAGGGGTATTGTTTTGTGTTTTTCTTTTTTTTTTTTTTTTGGCAAAGAAGAAGACCCCGAACTCCCCCTTCCCTCTGTGAATGTGGCTGTGTTTTATGCTACATTCAAGTGATGTGGGAATATTTACAGAAACATGTTAGTAGTGACAGTGCATTCAAGCACATTTGAGTAAACACCTTGATTCTGGTTTCTAATATAGATAAAGTGATAAGATGATTAAGTTTGAGTTATTCTGTTTTTTTCATGCTTTACACATTTGTACTTGGCCAATGAGTCTTTGGATTTTGTTTGCAGCAAACCAAACACTGGAGCATCAACTGCAAACAAAACTTAAGCACTTGTGTCTTGCACTTTCATTTCATGCTGGGAAATAACAGTAAAGGGCAGCACACAATGGTGGTGTATGAAGTGCATCAAAATAACAGCGCCCATAATTTTTCACATCCTGACCACCGCACCTCAACTATGATTTCTGTTTGTATCCATGATGCTACAGGCATTAGTTGCCTTTTTCAAAGCTTCAAATTAGAAATAATTCATTAAATAAAAGTATGGAGTATTTTCTGTCTGTTGTCACGTGACTTTTTTGTTTGGCAACCCTTAAATTTTATGCTGTAGTCCTCTGTGTCTGCATTCATCCTGTCAACGCAGTGGCCTCATTGAAATGAAAGAGGAGGCTGTGTTTTTTGATGCAGTGATATTATTGATCTAAACATGGTATTCCAGTGAATATATCAAACACAGTTTTATACAGTGGGGATGGGGTTCGATAGCATATTATTGCATTCCAATCCAGTATCAAATCTGTTTCTCAAATTTGAATCCTTTCAAATCCCTCACAAAATTGTAGCATCTTATCTTCAGCATTAACAAGTAACGAGTCGCTTATTTGTTAATTTTTAACAAGGGGGATGGCCCACTGGGAGCACCCCATGACTACACGTTGCTACTTGTCACTTTGATCATGAAGGTGACACTAGGTGTGTGTGTATATAAATATATGTATATATATATATATAATATAGTTTAGAGAATATTATCAAAACCAAGATGAAACTGACAAAAGGGCAGGACTCAACGAAGGCACAATTACAAATTTGTCTGCTACTTCAGCACCATGGACAGCATCATGGATTTATCAATACACAGCACAGTTAGGCTGCTGATATTTCAGAGCCATGGTCGGGGCCATAGATTTAACTTACACAAGCCTCAGTCAGATAAAGCACCAATGAGTCAGGTAGACTAGACTAACATATTCAACCAAACAACCCCTCTGCCCCTGCTGTCTCTCTGCTACTGGGGGATGGAGAGAGGGGATGGCAGGTTTTTGGTCATTTTGCTAACAAGATGCTGTGGCATCCCCCTCAAAACGGCTAAAATAATTACAACTCAAATATGTCTGATCACCTCTTGTTGGCTGGAAAGGAAGAAACACAACAATTTTTGGTGACAGCATATTTGATGTTCACAACCTGCTACAACCTGATCCTGATTCACAGCTTTAAAGCTGATCAGATCAAAATTTTGATATACTGTATGTATCCAATGGGAGACTCTTACATTAATGTGAGGTGATCAGCTTATCATTTCTCTAGAGATGAGATGCCACTGAAACTACAAAAATTGAAGTAATGTTAATTAGGTACAGCTAATCTAAAATGCAGCCGATGATGACGGCCATTTTAAGCAGCAACAGCCACTGTCAGATAATGTTCTGTAAATTGCTTATTGTAAAACAAAAGAGTGAGGAGAGATGAAAGGTTTGATAAGAGATAATGAATCCAAGTATTTTGCTGGCTGAGAAGTGGATCAATAATGGAACTGGCTATCAGAACCCCTTCCTACCCCTACGGTATATGCCTAACCTCTACATAAGACTGATGTCGTTATAATGCCAGCACAGACGTTCCAGTTTCATCGTCAGATGATGTTGAAAACTACAAGTCAAACCTGACTCATGTTGAGTAGGCTAAACTCTGGATGTCTCTTTATGGCAAAAGTCAAACAGTTGTATGAATGAAAAAACTAACCTGTGGTGAATTGGTGACTACATATTGAAATTCATATAAAATTTTGTTTTGCTTGGTAAGAACCCCCCCAAAAAACAGTGTATAATATGTAACACAGTTGCATGGTGGTTTTATTTGTCTGTCAAAAATATCAGTAGAAAAAAAGATATTTATATTTAATGATTGAAATAGGAAAACAGATTCTTCCACTGGTGGGAGGGACGCGTCTGTAGCAGGACTGAATGAAACACTGCTCCATACAGTAATACAGGCTAGTGGTCAGGTCCTGTGTGTGTGTGTGTGTGTGTACGCATGTGTATCCATATCTGTTCAATATAATTGCAAGATACATGACAAGATAATTACATGTGTGTGCGTGTTTCCGTGTATGTGGTAGTGTGTGTGTTTCTGTACATGTGTGTATTTATGTACGGCCCATATAATTACAAGATTTATGACATGATAATTGCATGCATGTGTCTGTGAATGTGCGCATATGTGCATTCATATTTATTCATTATAATTACAAGGTTTGAGATAAAACGTTTTTGTGTGTGCCTGCATGTGTGTGTGTGTGTGTGTGTCGGTGTGTACTGCAGAAACACACTAAGTCAGACAGACAGTGAATCATCCATCCCCGCCTAATTTCTTCATAGCTGTCTGTGTGCAAATGTGTGTGTGTGTGTCAGTATGCAAATGTTTATTCTGTAATGTTTCAGGTTTATGAAGCGAAAGTGTGCATGTGTGTGTGCTGCTATGCACTCTTGTCTGAGCAGTGTGTGTGTGTGTGTGTGTTTACCTTGTCTCTCAGTGCATAGCTGCCTGCTGTCTGATTTTGTCTCCTTTATTTACTTCCCATCCAGCTTATTTACTAGTCAGTCAGACATCCACCCAGCCCACGATTACACTGACCTAAATAGGCACGTCGTGTGTGTGTGTGCGTATGTGTTCCATGTCTATTTGTATTTGTGTCTACAAGTGTGTGTTTATGTACGCATTTATATCTGCGATTGTTTACCTGTGTGTGTGTGTGTGTGTGTGTGTGTGTGTGTGTGTGTGTATATGTAGTCCAGCTCAGTGTAGTCAATAGCTGTAATGAGGCTGCTGTCATTGTGTAGCAGCCACATTAATGCTTCAATCTCCCCTCCCTAAATTCCTGTGATTCCTCAGATAGCAGCAGACCTCCATCCAGCTGCAATGAGCCTCCTTACTCACACTCCATTTCATACTGCTGCTGTCTGTGTCATGACACAACACAGTCCCAAAATATCAACATATGAGGAAGATAACATTAGAAACAGTGAGCACAGAAACTGACGCTTAGACCTATGTTTCGGTGACTGAATTTATATTTCATTTTTCTTAATGTGTTATTGACTCATCGGGATCAATAGTTGCTTGTCACAGATGGAACCCACAGTGTTGGTTTGTTTAATTATCAAGACAAATTCAGTATTGAAGGCTTTGGCACATTGGTCAGCTGGAAGTCTCCACAATGGCACTGCTAACAGAGACAACACCACAGAAGAAGAGCGCTCTGAATGATGGATTCATGATGGTTTAAGTATTGCCCTTTCATAAAGACATATTAAAGAAAACCTGTTTGTAACGTTGGCCCAAGTGGTGATAACCCTGATGACATCATCATGGTTTATTTTCTCGGTTTTCTCTTCTCTTGACATAGCTCCTCCACAGCCACAGACGAGGTGATTTTACTTATTTTGGCTGATTAGACCTCTTCTCAGTACTGTGAGGGCATGTTCAGACTGTAGCTGTGTCTCAATTCAGGGGCCGCATCCTCCGAAGGACGCGGTCTACAAAGGCGTGTCCCTATAGACCGCGAAGGTCGAACCCAGCGTTGTTAAATGAGACGGTCTTGTCTACAGAAGATTTCGTACTTGCGTCACCAGCTGTTTCACTATGGAGGGTTTTAAGGGCCAAAACTAAATATATAAATACATAAATAATTATATAATTAAATGCTTAAATAAATGAATAAATAAATAATTAAATAATTTAATGCTTAATTGTCACCATAAATAAATAAATCAAAGGTGAATGTTAAATTTAATTGTTTTTTATTTATTCATTTGTATATTAATTTATTTATTTACTTATAAACTAATTCACACATTTATTTATCTATTTATAATTTTATTTATTTGTTTATATATACTTTAATTTATCCATAGTGTAACTTGCTGCAGTGAAATTAATAAATGTGTCAACTTCATCCATTAGAAGTCAGGGGGCGGACTCTGCCCGATTGATGGTTGAACTTGAATCTTACTGCTTTTGCTTCTTTCAAGATGGCAGCGCCCGGTGCGGATCTTAATGAAATCTTCGTGCTACAATGGTAGATATGTTGGCTGTAGCAGAACAGATGGAGGCAAATGCCAATTCCTATGCTTTTTTAGATCAGATTGAGGGCTTCACTAAACGAATTGGAATGATATCAGCCCTGACTGACACAGAAATTAATAAAGCTGTATTCACAATCCCAGATCCTGCTGGGTCTGTAATATTGTTTATTCACCAATCAGAGACTTCAACCCGCCCCCTGATTTTTGATGGATGAATTTGACACATTTATTTATTTCACTGCAGCAAGTTACACTATGGATAAATTAAAGTATATATAAATAAGTAAATAAATAAAATGATTGATAGGTAAATAAATGTGTGAATAAATGAATGAATGAATAAATAGATACAAATGTGTAAATATTTAAATACATATGCAGTAGAAATGAATAAGATAAATAAATACACAAATAAATTTAACATTTATATATTTAATGTCTCATTTAATTTGTGATTTATTTATTTATGGTGACAATTAAGCATTCAATTGTATAATTATTTATTTAAGCATTTAATCATATAATTATTTATGTATTTATATATTTAGTTTTGGCCCATAAAACTCTCCATATTCCACCCTTACCCTCACGTCACGAAGCGCCGCTCCTGTCGCCTAGCAACCTTGACAGCTGCAGTTGACAATCAGGACACAGCTAGTAGAAATGGAGCCAGAAATTTTAATTTTATTATTGTGGCAGCCCATCCAGGGACTCCCTGCTCAGCTGAACCTAAATATACATAAACGCTTTTTCTAAGAACTTATATTCATAACATGGAATTTAAGACTTTTAAGGACCTGCAGACATCATGTTATTCCAGTTCTTATGTACTTATGTTGTAAATGGTTGTAAAGACTGCTGTAAATGAAATAAACAATGTATTTAACAATTACTTTAATTTAATTCATTCATTAAATATTTTTTTAATTTTCAACTAATCTCACGAGAAGAGAGAAAAGCCTGTCCATTCTCTCTCTCCTCTCCTCTGCCTCTCTGCAACCTCATGTCTTCCTTCATGAGCTGAAGAAGCTCATCCTCTCTCTCTCTCTCTCTCTGGCTTCCGAGGACGGGAGGACGATCATTCTGCAGTTGGAACAGCAGCACACTTGCTGACAGCAGCAGCTCAGCTTCAACAAACCTACCTGACTGTACTGTGACAAAATAATCTCAAAGCTCCACTAACACTTTTTTCCTCACAAAAAATAACCCCATTGACACAGAGATGCATTAAATTATGTTATTCAGTCTGTTATGTAGTCATAATAAAAATCCAAACTGTTATGTGGCTTAATAAATTAAAACAAAATTTAATTTAGACTGATCTGTTCATTTAAATACATTTATATTTATTGAAATATGGTGTATCTGTACATATAGAGCCCCAGAGGCAGCGCTGTTCTGTCCAGCTTCACTTTACATTCAGACAAACTAATACAAACTAATGTGGCAGCTACAATTGTTAGATTTCATCTGTGAGACCAACATTTATCTTCAAAAAGGAATTATATCATACATCAAAATGCTGCGGAGACATTAGAGCCAGCAGTAAATCACCAAAGATCTGCACAGATCAGTTCTCCTGGGATGACAACATGTTGACCGGCCAATCATCTCGGAAGTTGGGCTGCTAGCAGCTGAGATGACCGGATGGTCTCACCCGGCCAGCGGCTCCTCACATCTCTGAAAATGTCTGAGCAGATTTACAAACAGGTGTTATTTGGATAAACTGACCACATACTGGAATCTAAATGGTTACTTTCTTGCCTGAAAAAATCTTAGAACTTAATGATAAAGTGACAAATTAACAGACCTACAGCGAAAATTACAACACATTAGCCTGGCTCAAAATCTCCACCATATCACTGCCAGTTGGTGCGAAAGGCATTCTGGGATAGGTTGGGCCGCAAAGGATCCATCCATTGGATCCTCCGAATTCAGGCAAAGAAAGCCACATTTCTCAGCCGCATTTGAAGAAGCCTTCAAAATGGGACAGCCTTGGTTGCGCCGTTGTGACCCATTCGGTCTTCAAATGCAGTCTTTGAAGGATGCAGCCCCTGAATTGAGACACAGCTTGTGTTTGCTTGACATCTTTATTATTCCTATTGGTTCATGAAGTTCGGTGACCTAACATAGCTCCACCCACTGTCAACCCGAGCAGAGGTCTAATCAGCCACAACTCAAAATTGGTTTGAGTGATATGAAAAAAAAACAAGTCCAACTGGTCAATATCTAACTTGATATTGATGATAATGGGTGAAATGTGTCCAGCTGGTGATCAGAAAACTACCTTTCATGTCTGCATGTGACTTTTTCCTCACATGTGACTGATTGAGGCATTTTCCTCTAGTTTTCCCAACTTTTAAAAACTTAAGGATTACGACGTGTTTTTCAGATTAATCACCACAAAATGACAGATCCTGACACATCTGGTCTTGTGATCAAGTTATTTGCTACTGTACACCATGGTATATGTAACCGTTTTTAGTGTGATGTAGCTCATCTGCTCTTTTCCTACAAAAATTCATGTTATCAACCCCATTCCACTCTACTAAAGTCGCTTCTTTTTTGGCATTTAAGGCTTGTCTACACAGGAGGCACTTCAGCCGCTTTTTCAGTCGTCTGTCTTGCATGTAAATTGAAGTGTATTTTTACCCTTTGAGTCTATTTTGTTCTGTTTTATGTGTGTAATTACAGTGATTGTGTATTGGGCTTAGAGAACTGCCAAAGCACAGATAACCTACACTCAATACTGTGCCTGAACGCATCCTATGTAGACACAGAAAAAGGACTGAGGCTGCTGCTCTGCTAACATGTCGATACTGTGATACTCCTCCACAGCTGAGCAACCAGTTGAATGTGTATTGCTGCCATACATAGTCATGATGTAAATAGCCTATGTCAACATTGCTGTTTCAACATTTTATTCTCTTGAATGAGATGATATGACACACACCTAGAGGCTATTTAAAGTCATCATAAAAAGAGCGTCATAACCTATGTGAGTGCTTTACCTCAGAATCACCAGGAGTTGGAAAAATGTCAGAGCATAATAACATTTATAATCATTACAACTGTACCTGTAAGACTGTGTGTTACACTACATTTCAAGGTCAGTGTAATATATAAAGTCAAACCTGATCAGAAGTCATTATATAGTTTGTGAATGTAAAGTCGCCTCTCTGGACAGAAAAGGTGTAGAAAACATGACCTCAGGAGAAAATTATAATTAGTTAATGTCATATGCATTTGCATAATTATCAAACAGTAACATCACAGACCAAAGAGTCACAAATATATTTCAAACCCCTTTGAGTCTGACTTCCTTCACAGTAGGTTTGCTGGACAAACATCTGAACACACTGGTGACATTAACAAAGCTTTTAAAATGTATTTAGGCTGTGCTTTTTCTCAGCACTGTACTGTACAGTACCTTCAGGCTGTTTTGCTCCTGCACTGTGTCTCGCCATCCTTAATGCACTGGACAGATGACTGAACAAAGTAGATTGTAACCCTTTTTGCTAAATGTTATAAAATATAATAAAGGTTGTAGAGAATATACTTGGTGTGATATTGACTATGGGCCAGAAAATCAGAAATTACTAAGATCGACTATGGAGTGAGAATGGACCAATCAACAGTACATTAGAATCAACACTCTGACACAATATCTCCTTTTGGAAGAACAACTCTTCATTTTAAAAAGTTGTAAAGAAAAGTAGAAAATAAAACAATTATATAAAACACAATTATTACCTGGGCAATTGAAAAAATAAATAAAATTCTAATTTACCGGTAAGTCTCCAGATTCAAGATTCAATTAGATCCCATCTGCCTTCAGTCACTGATATGAACACCGTCCTTGTGTCCAACACCTGGCATCCAGAACTAGCTCATAGTTCTGTTCGTACTACTGTGGAAGTGGTAATTGTTCGTCCTATGGCACTGTAGACTGAGTTGGTTGTGTGTGTGTTTAGACAAAGTCCTTGAAGTCCAGGGTTTCAATCTTCTGCATGCAATGAGTTTCTAGTTCCACTCTGTTGGGTTGTAGCTCGCCATCACACACCCAACAGTATCCAGGCTCAAACTCCAGGTTGGTCCAAAAACCTGACCTATAGTGGACAAGGTCAGAACTCACATTCAAGCTTCTAATCTTGAATAGTGGACCATAAAATAAAGGCTGGAATATATCTTGTCAGATTCTGTCATTGTACTCTATATTACCTTAAGAACAAGAAACAATTAGAACTAATGAAACATTGGTAACTGTAAAATCCCATTACCAACAAGAACATAGTACTCTAAAGTTTCAGAGAACTGTGGCTACTAAAATAACTTCTAACTCAGAATTAAAAAGAATACCAAACTATTCCCTCCTTCACATGGCAATTGGCATAAAATGGCTCCACCAACACCAAACATGTGCTCTGTACCCTGCACCATGCAATGGTGGCCTACAGTCACAAAACATTTGAACAGTTAGCAAAGGTACAGTTTAGTGTGCTTAAAAGGCACAAGTAAGGTGCTTAAAACAACTCAAATAAACACTCAGTGTGTAACAGATGTACAAAGATAAAATGAATCAGCTGATTAAATTCATCAGCTAAGTTTATATATTGCATTGCACAAAATTATGTTTCCACTTCGAAATAGCATAGCTAACACTTTAAGCATAATCGAATGGCATTCGCCTTTGCATTCATTAGCATTAGTTGCTAGTGATCTTTAACTTTGGCAGTCAAAAGATATCTCACCAATGTGGGTATTCCTCTGCAAACAGTGACAACAGGACCCCCTGGTAATACTCACATAGGGTAGTTATGTTTAAGGAAGTTATTAGAGCCGCTTTAGCTAACTTTAATCAACTTTTATAGCTTTTTATCCAAGGTTAATGGTTATCACTCATCACTGTAGCTGCTCTCTTTCCTGCTGTGGCTCAAAATTGATTGAGACATTGCGCATAGGTTTTGTCAGCTCACAAGATAGAAACTGATACCTGATTGGCTGGCTGAGCTAGCCTCTTAAGTTCACATGTAAAAATGTTTAAAACCAACTGGAAATTAACATTAATATAAAGGAAAATAAATGTTTATCTTTTCAGATGGTTTGTTTATTTTTCCTCAATATGCATCTATCACATATCTTTAAATCCTATTTTATTAATACTGACAGGTTACTTTCTGTACATTTTATAATATGATTGAACAGATTTCTATGTAACACCTTTTCCTATTCAGGTTAAATTTTATATGCATAGATTATTTAACCTGGGTCACAAGATGATGATGGAAAACAGTGTCTGATTTACAACCATTTCTAAACATTTTCTTGCCTAACCGTTGTCTCCTCGGCGCAGCAAGGACAGAGCTTTTTTTTTTTTTTTTAACTGCGTTTTCATTTAATCAGCGTTGATTTGTTTAGCTTGTTTAGAACAGCCAGCCAGCCAGACAGACAGACAGACTGCCTATCTGCTCTGATTCAGTTGTTGATATGATGGCTGAGGTTACTGAGTTTAAGACGTTATTTTGGCTCAGCCTGTCGGCACTGCCTGCCTGCTGAGATCCTCTGCTAGGTTGGCTAGGTAGCGTGTGGGCGTGTGTGTGAGCATGTGTGTGCATGGGTATTTCTTTGTTTGTGCACTTGCATGAGTGTGTGTATTTCATGTGTGTTTGTCTGTGTTGCATGCACGTGTGTGTGTGTGTGTGTGTGTGTGTGTGTGTGTGTGTGTGTGTGTGTGTGTGTGTGTGTGTGTGTGTGTGTGTGTGTGTGTGTGTGTGTGTGTGTGTGCGCCTGTACCTTATTCATGTGTGTGGGCGTATGCGTGGGCAGAGCTTTAAAGCTGACAGTGAGCAGGCAACCTGAGGACATATTTATGAGGTTTCTCACTGTCGACGTTAACCAGTGAATATTAACCTGATGCTCTCTCAGCACCTTAAGCTGCAAAACACACAGAGCCAACATTTTCAAATTTTCTTTCTCATCTGAGTAATGCACTGATAAGTCAGTTATAGAGGAAAGCGCATGGAGAAGATGGGAAGAGGGCTAGGTCAGACTGTGCCATTATTGCTGTCAGGTGATTTCATCATGATAAAGATATCATCCATCTGGTATCTAAATGGATGTAGAACCATGTAAGCCTCATTATGTATTAGCTCAAGGCTTCATAAAGTGCAGGATGGGGCCATAAACCCAGCAGCACCGCAGCTTTAACTCACCCTGTCAAGGATGTTCAACTTATTCCCATCTAATTACATCTAATATAGATTAAAATGTACTTAAGATGAATGCATATTTATTAAAAAGTGGTGTTTTTGAACATTGACAGAGCAAAGATCATCTAGTCATGAGACTAAAAGCACAAAACAAATGTGAGTTCAGCCTCCTCAGAGATAATGAGCAGACAAGAAAGTTGATATTTGATCTGTAGCAAGACAATACTAGAGATGAACCTCACTTTGAAATAAGAAACATTATCATTATGTGGCATTATAATAGTCTCTTTGCCAGCCTATAGAGCCCTATTGTGAACCCGGAAACGTTGAGTACCCCAAAGTTTTATGTTAGAAATGTACAGTATGGGTCCCCAGCATTTAGAAACTGTCGGATGCTGACTTGCATATGTTGGGCAAATTACATAATCAGCATTAATTAGCATAATCACCTATATGGACAATATTTCAGCAACTGATTGGCCGATTTGGACAATATTGGAGTGGTTTTGGAGGTTATTGAGGATCCTGAATTTCTGACATTTTCAAAATTCAAAATGGCAGTTTAAACCAGAAGTGGCCATATTTCAACCAATTCTGATAAATTCTGAGTCAATTTTGAGGTTATTTACATGCTTAATACATTGGACCTGTAATTCAGAATCAAGAGAGCTCAGTGAAATTGGTGTGAATGTTGAGATGTAATATTTCTTCAGATTTCTTCAGTTCTGCTTGCGTTTTTTATTATATCATTGACCTGTGTCATTGCCACTGTGGTTACTGCTGTGGGCGGAATAATATCCAATATCAAATAGAAGCTGATAACCACAGTTACAGTGTGTATGAAGTGAATATTTCATTTCAATTTTTTTATATATAATATATATGTACTTCTAAACCATCTCTTGGGGTGGATTGCTTCATCACCACAACCCTAATAGCTCAAGTTCTGGCGAGCAGAAAGAGAGCGTGACTGGCTGCTACAATAACACTGCCTTGAAGAGAAGCTGCCCTATTTCTTTGCCGCTGGTCATCACCACTACTCAAGATGGATCACATAGCATCTATGTGACATGCAGCACCTTCCTTCTATTGCCAAGGATGACCTGCTTGCCGGAAGCCATGTGTGCCAACACTCAGGTGGTGCAGCTGCAGTGAGTAGAGATATGTTTGGAGACATGCATCAAGAAAGGGAAGAGAGAAGACTGTATGAAGGGCATCTCCACCAACCCTGAACAGGTCGTGTGTGGATCCAATCTTTTAGCATCTGCTCCCATCTCTCCAAGTCATTGGATGAGATGTACGATGATGCTGTAGCCTTGGATAAAACAATAAAGCGCATTGTTCTCTTCATCACTTCTTGAGGGATTTCATGCGCCCATCTCAAATAAGGTGGTGACAGTGAAATTCAAGACAAAAGGAGTGAAGGTCAATGGGAAGATCATGTGAGACCTTGAGGTGTTCTTTGCTTGGCTGGTGGTGGTGGGGAGCAAGAGAAGAATGGAGCTCTCTGCCTTCTTTGACCTCAAGCTCGGCCCGATCCCCACATCCATCATCGATGAGTATGGATGCCTCAGAAAGGGTAACAAGTCTGTGATCATCAAATGTCTTTGAATCCTTGTCCCCAATCCCCACCCACCAGACATTGCACTCATTGATGCATCACAGCTCATCTACCACGTGGTGTTGCCATTGTCAGGCACTGTGGCTGACCTCGCCGCAGGCATGGGGCACTAGCTTAATCGCTACATCACCCAAACATTTGTCATCTTTGAACGTTATGAGCAAGTCTCTGTCAAAGACCATGAGAGGCAGAGAAGAGCCGGAGAGAGCTCAACAGAGTACCAACTCTCACTGACAACCCCTCTACCTAGCTGTGATAAAGTGATGAACAAGAAGACAAACAAGCGAAGGCTGGGCAAGCTCCTGTGCAGGCAAATCATAGGAGATCACATCGAGATGGTGAGCAGAGCAGACATTAATGTTACTCATGATGAGACTGATGTCTCCTTCATCTTATACATGTTGGATGCAGCCAGGCATGGAGCAACAACTGTCCACATTCTTAGTGACGACACTGATGTGTTTGTGCTCATGGTCTACTGGTTGTTGAAGGTGGGTATCATATATCACGTGCAGATGGAGAGATGGGATGGCACAGGAGAGACAGTAGAGAATCTGGGTGAGCAGTGTCGCTCCGTCCTGGCTATGTACGCTCTCTCCCGGTGTGACACCATGTCCTATCCCACTGGGAAAGAGAAGGTGTCCGTGCTCAAGGCCATGAGAGCAGTACCTGGTGACCTGCTTCACTTCATCGGAGAGGAGGGAGCTACTGATTTGCAGATCACAGAGACAGTGAAGGGTTTCTTCCTGGCTCTGTACAACCCGTGGAAGTCGGCATCTCTGAACATCGCCTGATATGAAGCCTCTACTGAAAGCACAAAATCTCCCCAGCACTGAAGACGCCGCCTCCTACAGAGCCCAACTCGCACTTCCATGACCAGCATAACCATCTACTGCCCTGATCCACCAGCTGTGGACATCATTAAGTTTGGATGGGACAAGAAGGAAGGCGGAGAAGGACGGAGAGAAAGTCATCATGCCTGCCCTGGATGCAAGCCCCATTGCTATTCCTGCCCTGGTTAAAGCCATGAACAACAGTAAAGTGCAGCTGCGCAACTGCAGGTCTGGCATGTACAAGCTACTGCTTCTGCAAAGGATATAATAGTACATGTTGCAACCCGCTCATACACACAGCAAGAAGAGCAAGACGACAAGAATGTAGAGCCTGGAGAAGAAGAAGAAGAAGATGGAGGAGATGATGAGGACATGGGATATAACAGTGCAGAGTAGTAGAGGTGCAAGGTGCTCTTGCTTAAAGGTTTACCAGTTGTAACACATGTAACTAGTGAACACTGAGTTTGCTGCTCTAATCATTTTGGGTATACTTGTGTTTTAAAACCTGTTCCAGGACTCATGGGTTCCACCTGCTATACATTTTTATTTGTATTATACTCCCATCTCTCTTAAATAATGGCCATTAGGTATGATAGAATGAAATTCTCTGTATAGAGGAGAAAAGACAGATTGTACCTGTATGCTGGTTAAGTCAATATGAACGGTCTCAAAAAGACTAATTAAAGGTTTTGCTTTTGCAAAATATTACCTCTGTTTACCTGACCCTGAGGTAAGGACCAAAGAATGAAGACCAACTTAACGTTTTAAAAATTCTACCAAAATCCTACATTGAATATACTGAAACCACATTTGAAGTGCATGATTTTTTTTGTCATATTGTAGTAGCAGAACATATTCTCAGTCTTATTTAACCCTGTTGCTCATTTTTACATCCATCTTCTTAATATGGAGTTTTCATGGTCAGCAAAGAATAACCCAAACAAAATCACACATCTATTTTCAAAAGTACATTCATACAGCAAACAGATATGTCCTCTACCTCCATTGTCTGTGATGTAAACATGATGGCAGACAGATGCTGCTGAGAAAGGCGGCATCCGCACTGTCAAGGAGAGAGACAGTGGCTGTCGCTTTTGTAAATGTGACGTTTCAGTTTGCCACAACAGGTTGTCAGCTTCAAAGTTTCATTACTGCAACTCAGCCAATTAGATGATATAAGTTGGCTAAACTGGAAAATATTGGAAAATTGACAAAATTGCTTCATTCTGACTCCAGAAAGGTAAGGTAGGGGTCTAGATGATCTGCTAGCAATTCATTTGAAGCTTTAGTTATGCTTCTGCTTACACCATACCTCAAAAATGGTACTACACATTGGTCCTACATTAACTATGAAGGCACCATGTGATTGGCTGCATGTAATATGTCCAGCAAGTTTCTGATGTCAGTAGAGATGATTTAAAGTGAAGACAATATTACACAAGTTTAAAAAATCTCAGTTATCTTCCCTTTTCAGCAACGCCCTTCTAACAAAGTCATCTCCACTAATCCTAAATCCTTAATTTATCACAGTGCATTAAACAACATAAATATGACAAGTCGGCGAGCAATAGTCTCATAGTCAGTAATGAAACAAGACAAACTTTCTTATCCTTATTCATATCACAAAGAATCCAAACTGTCCCCTTGGCTGAGGCAACAGCCTGCAACTAAATTATACCTATGTCTGTTTTTATCAAAAAGTTAGACAGAAGGAGAAAAATAAGGAAAAAGCATAGAGGAAGCATCAAACATCACTTACTGGTCAGCTCTTCTCTCCACTTCTCTTTCTGTGGGCAGCGATTGGGATAACTTCACATTATAGTTCAAAGGAGAAGTGCTTCGGTGTCATGCTATATAGATATTTACACTGTCTTCACGGATAGCACGCTCTCTTTCCATGTGTGAACAGGGGAGTCATGTTACATGCCAATAAGAATGTGAAATATCCAAACTGCATTAAAGCAGGAGCCAAACAACAATTAATCTTATGTTAGTATGTTACTCAACTTTAGTACAGAGAGCCAGCAGACAAAACTCCCACCAACAAACCAGTTCTCCAGTGGCTTTCCAAAAGGACTTTGTCAAATCTTTGCAGGCAAACCCCCATCGCACTGATCCAACACAGGTGTGGACTCATCAGCCAGTCACACCAATGCACAATGTTTAAATAGCAGGCTCTTCTCACCTCAGTGTTCATAAATAATAAAAAAAAAGGTGCAGAAATAATAGAGGAAGCCTAAAAGGAGAATTCACCCGACATAACAAAACACAGTTACTCTGGGGAGTAGAAGTAAAACATGATATAACCTGATCATGTACTCTACGATACATCTGGTGCTGCATCAGTAGAAATCTGATATTGAACTACAAATCAAACCTGTACGCAGTGGTGGAAAGTAACTAAGTGCATTTACTCAAGTGCTGTACTTAAGTACAAGTTTTAGGTACTTGTACTTTACTTGAGTATTTCCATGTGATGCTACTTTATACTTCCCCTCCACTACATTTCAGAGGGAAATATTGTACTTTCTACTCCACTACATTTATTTGACAGCTTTAGTTACTTTTCAGATGAAGATTTGACACAATGGATAATATAACAAGCTTTTAAAATACAACACATTGTTAAAGATGAAACCAGTGGTTTCCAACCTTTTCGGCTTTTGACGTCTTACAAAAAGCAGTGTGTAGTCGGGGTCACATTTCAGATGTCTATGAGTTGTTAGCAACTCCACCAAATAGTGATTTTTCCCTCTAAACTTCTCACATGGTTTTATTTCAATAAATGTTCAAATGATCATTTCACCAAAAATAAAAGATTATAGAAAAATTCCACAAACTGAAAACAGATTTGTGTATCAAAACTTTTATTTTTTCTTCTATTAATCATCTCACAACCCCCCAGATTTGTCTGGTGACCCTTTGGAGGGGCCCGACCCCTAGGTTGGGAACCACTGGACTAAACTAGCTAACTGCATATAAAGTAGTTGAAACTAGCTCCACCTCCAGCAGCTACAACAGTAACATGCTACTCTAACACTGATGCTTCACTATTAATAATCTAATGATGTCATATATGATAATATCAGTCAGAGGGACCAAACCACTACTTTTACTGCAATACTTTAACTATATCAAACTGATAATACTTATGCATTTTTATGAAGTAGGATTTTTCATGCATGTCTTTTAATTGTAATGGAATATTTTTACATTGCTGTATTGGTACTTTTACTTAAGTAAAGGATCTGAATACTTCTTCCACCACTGCCTGCAGGGTATCTGACAGCGGGACTCCTGTTAACCCCTTGCGTCGACCTTAAATCCTGCATAAGAATGCGTTGAGCACATTTTCTACGTCATGCATACCTTTTTATTGAATATTTTGAAACCTGCATTGTTTACATTGCCTTGAAGTCTTCTTCTTGGGTGCGTGTGCACGAGATAGAGAACCTGCTCATCCAACGTTGTACCACTAGCAGTTAAAGACTCCGCCGGGTACATTTAATGGGACTTAATAAACAGAATAAAACAGTGTAGATCAATAAATATTGCCATTCATGGATCAGCCTCCC
Organism: Thunnus maccoyii; assembly: GCF_910596095.1. NCBI lineage: Eukaryota > Metazoa > Chordata > Actinopteri > Scombriformes > Scombridae > Thunnus > Thunnus maccoyii. The sequence continues at coordinate 29,873,677 of NC_056542.1, forward strand.
TGATAATGTGCCAGTGCAGTTTGTATAGACTGCTTCTGTAGTGTGGGTGATATAAGTCTTTTGATGACTGTAAGACATGTACTTGTTCAAACAGTTCCTTTATACTTAGTGTGGCATTTACTATAAGTCCCACAAATGCAGCATGATGCATTTGTTTTTATGGCATTTTCTTCTTAGTGTCAAAGTGACAAGAAAGATGTTAGCGATGTGTTCTTCTTCCCTCACATTCATCGCTTCACATGGGGGGAAATTCACAGGAATTGTCAGGCAGGTGCTGCAGGGACAGCAGGAGGCCCCGAGACAAAGTAGATAGAGAGGGTTAAAACAGTATAACTTTGCTGCCATATAGCGTGACTGCATCTCCCTGAGGCATACACAAGTACATTCACTTCCTGTCCAGAACACGCACGCACACACACACACACACACACATACACGCACGCACATAACAGAGCAGTAGTGATGCACTGTCTGGACTGCAGAAAGGAGACACAGCCTGAAGGTCTCTCTCTACTTCTCCCTCTTTCTGTCACTGTTTCCCTCTCTCTCTCTCTCTCCCTCTCTCTCTCCTTCACCATGGGTGTCAATTGTGCCAAGTCAGCACAACTCTGACATGCTTAATTATCCTAGTAGAGCCAGAGAAGGGAGAGGAGAGGAGATGGGGAGACAGGAGGGGGTGAGGGGAGACAGGGGTTGTTGAAATTAGGGAAAAGGAAGGAGACAAAAGGATAGAAAAAGGAGAGGAGAAGAGACAAGGAGGGAGAGGAGAAAGTCAAAAACAGGGCAGGCAAAGGAGGAGAGGGAGAGCTGAGCAGGAAGGAGAGAAAAAAGGATGATAGGAGGTAAAAGAAAAGAGGAGTGAGGCAGAAGGACAGCAGGTTGGAAAGATGCCCCAATCCTTCATGGCTCACAGACGCATCTGCAACACATTTATTACCTTACTGCCCCGCAAAGCTTCTGCTCGCCTCATATCAAGGATGCAGGCTGGAGGGCAGAGAGAGAGAGAGAGAGCAGAGAGCAGGAAAAAAAGAGACTGAAATACAGAGAGTGATGGAGACCAAGGGGACATTAAACAGTCTGACACACAATTCACAGTTACCATGGAAAATGCAGAGCACAGAACTTAACTGGTCTGCAGGATGTACTGTAGCAGCATTTTAATCCATGTGCATTAGACACAATAAAAATAATCAAGCCGGATCAAATGTTAAAGTGATGTTTTAATTTAGAACACATGGGAATTGCAAGGAAGCATTATTTAAAGGAGCACTCCACAGAGTTTACATGAAAATAACCCTACACATTTTAACAACTGTTACACTTTCAAACTGGCAGTGTATTCAGAAACTGTGCCTTTAAGCGAGCCGCTTGGACTTCCATAAGGTTGTGATGTCACAACTATATGCTCAGCATTTCCTCTACCGTTGCCATAGAGGGGCAGCCTGCCCCTTCAATAGGCCCCCCCCCCCTTCTGAAAGAAACAAAATATGTTTATTTATGTTATTTACCTAATTAATGTGCACTTGTTTCAATTCAGCTCAGTGTGAGAGTCTCTACTGTGTTTTGCTGTCATTTATGGTCATGCTAGTTTCTCTCCTCGTCTGCTCTCTGTGTTTCGCCGGGGGCGGGGCTTAGCCCCTCCACACACACACAGAGCAGAGCAGAGTAGAGACAGTCCTGGAGGAAATGGTACGCGCTTGTTGGATGTCAGGAAGCAAATTTGTCGTTGCACAAACCGGTGAGTTTTACCCAGAGCCCTGTTTTTTTCCAGCTACAGTAGGCTACAGTCCCTTACCTGTGGTTGGTCTTGGCGTGCGTCATTCAGAAAACAGTCAGCCACTCAGAAGAGAGGGGCTTTGAGCAGACACAGCCTGTTTCAGGCTGAGTCAGACAGAGGGGCTGCATCCATAAAAACATGCAAATGTTTTTTAAATAGACCACAAAAATGAAAATACTGAACTGGTAAAGGGGCATAATATGACCTCTTTAAGCTGCCAGAACTGCTTTTTGGATAGTGGCAGCTATCAGCTTCAGAAACGCCCTCCCTCCACACCTTTACAACGTTGGAATTGGGGGGGCTGTGTCTGACAATTTTTGTAACTCAAACTTCTATAACAAAACCTACAATCCCGCTTCACCTGACAATTAGCCAGCTGTGTGGAGGTTAGAAAGCAAGCAGGGCTTAAACTTCTCTTTCTAGCTCTCTTTTGTCACAACAAAGTGCAGCACTATTAGGCCTTCCAGCAGAGAAAATGCACCATTTTCCTGTATTTAAGCCAGTGTTGGGTCTCCCACCCCTCTTTGACGACTTTCTTTTAACTGCCTTAAAGTGTGGCCATATGGGGTAGCCTTCCAAAGTGGCTGGACAACACGTCATATGAACTAGTTCTTTTTGAGTATAACCTGGCTCTTAGTCCACTACACCTTTCAGTGATGATGATTTATAAGTATCTGAAATCTTAATTTACTGCTGTGGAGTAGGTGAAGAATAGTTGCAGTAAATGTAAAATGGTGCCAGTCATGTTTTTGGTTATCATGCTAACATGACATGTTAACATGCTAATGTTCAGCAGGTATAATGTTTCACCATTTTAGTTAGCATGCTAACACTTCCTGACATGAAAATTAGCACTTAACACAAAATATAGTTGAGACTGATTTGTTTTGTAGGTATTTTCCTCATAAACCAAAGTGTTGGACAGATTGAGATGTTGACCTGATGATGGTGCTAGATTAAATCTTAAAGGATCACCAAATTTAAAAAAGAAATAGATCATTCTGCAAGAAACATGAATGTATGTCCTTGTTGCCGAGACATTTCACTGAACTGAAAATGTTATCCTTAATCAAGAGATCATTATGGTCATTAAGGTTCATCCTCAGGGGACCATGAATATCTGGGTATAATTTGGTGCCAATCTGTGTAGTAGATGTAGAGATATTTAAGTCAGTAGGATTCATCCTCTGGACACCTTGAATATCTGCACAAAATCGTATGGCAAATCCATCTGATTGTTGGCAAGACATAATCAAACCCAAAAGAATCATTGGAGATCCAGTTTCTATGACTCCAGGATGTCTCATATAATAAAAGTGAGTGGACAAGTGTTTTGGCATTGGTGAGAGTATGAAATATTACTTTCAGTCTTAGTACCAACATTAATGTCAGCACTTCATTAGAATGATAAAATGGCTCAGTATAATCCGTTTTCTCCTCATATAAAATCAATACAGGGAGTCTTGCAGCCTGTCTGCAGTGATGGTGAAATAGCCTGACTTGAGCATTAAAACTGCAGAACATGGAGGCGTCCATGTTTCCTTTAATGGCTCTACTTATTGCCCTCATACAGACCGAACTGTACTAGCAGTGTGCCACAGCATGCTGCGCCATAAACAGCCTCTTTTTTTTTTAATGCTTTATAATGCTGCTGGACTGAGAGCAGCGACTGCAGCAGCAACAGCCCACTGACTCTCATTTACTCACACTCACACATAGAAACACACAAAACAGACACCCAAGGACACTATGATAGCCACACACACACACACACACACACACACACACACACAAACTGCTAAAAATGAGTATCCGGCCCCCAGTCTGTCACTGGCAAGCGACGACTGCAACACTTTGTTATATCACAAGCACTGCCACACACACTCGTCAAAGCACAATTCACGTCACACATTTTCTGTCTGAGTCTGCATGAGCAGTTTTCTTCCCCACTGCGGGATTTGGTTTCTCCTTGTTAGAGAACAGTGCAGGAGTTGAAAGTAACAGGAAATAGCAATAACAAAAAAAGAAAGCCCTCTCTCCGTCTCTCAGCAATCATTTCTTCGAAAAAGAAAGATTCCCTTATGAGACCTTTTGGATGGGAAACGTTGGTTCAGCAGAGAATCAGCGGACTGAAAGTCAATATCACATACTGTAATACTCCAGTGGTGTCGTAATAGAGAGGTCGGACCCAGTTTGCTTTTAATGTGTAGTTTGACTCTTCCTCTCGCGCTCCACCACGTAATCATCATCCTCTTCCTCCCTGCTCCTGCTCTCCTCTCTCTCCCATTTTATCATATCCTCGTTATCACCTTCATCCTCATTCTTCTCATCACCCACAATCTTATCATCATTATCATCACCACCACCTCCATCTTCTCCATCTTCCTCTTCCCTCCCCCCCTCCTCTTTCCTCCATCTCTTCCGCTTCCTGCCTGTTGTTGCCGCTGCCATCTGTCCTGTTTTCTTTCTCCTCCTCGTCTCCTTTCCTCTCCTCCTCCTCCTCCCCCTCTTCTTCTTCCTCCTCCTCCTCCTCCCGCCTGGCTTCTGCCGCCGAGCAGACTGTTTTCATGCTCGCCTGTCAAGGCAGACATGCCGACAGATCAGCTGACTGACACACCGACATCAGAGGAAATGACGGACAGGCAGAGAGGAGAGGAGGCAGAAGAGTCGGTGAAGAGAGAATGTGAGAGAGAAGGTGGGGGGAAGTGGTTATGTGAATTATGATGTACAGTAATTGGATTGGCTAAGTTTGACAGCAAAGTTTTCTCAGTTTGCACGCTAGTTTTTATCGAGAAGATGTACAGTCAGCAATGTTAATGTGACACATTTCAGCGTTTTTGTCAAATAGAACTGGATTACTGCATTAATGTGATTACTGATCGGTGAAGTCTTATTACAAACTGCCTCAGGACTTGCTGCATATATACTTATATGGTGCAAATGTTGCCAGAGATAAGTTAAAGGTTTTTTTTTTTTCTATTTTAGAAATCAATTTTACTCAAAATTCCCCTGGAAATAAGTGAACTTTTGTCCGCAGCTCCAAAATGTTTGAACACATTAAACCCTGTCACATGTCCACCCACACAGGTCTGCTCAAGGTGTGGTCATAATGAAATGAGGACCAAACTGACCCTGCCTCTTTCACTTTGAGTTCAGTCAGACTTTGATACTCAAAATGGCAAGGCTCTTAAAGGTCCAAAGGGCAACACATGTAAAGTGAATTTTTTTGCTTGCAATAAAACAGGTTCAGCTACTCCAAGCAACTGATGTCACACATGGAGGTTGCTACATTACAGCATGGATCACCTTATTGTTTATGTCTGGCAGCAGCCGGAGCTCTTTGATAATACCTGTATGAACTGCACTCACTTCAGACTCCTCTGACTCACTTAGCAGTCAAATGAGAACATGTGTTGTTATAAATAGATGCTTACAAGTCCACAAAGGTGCACAGGTGCCGGCAGCGGTGCACACATAGCCTATAGCCTGTAACAGCTGTTGGTTTGCCACAGCCTCTATCTCTGTAGAATCTATGATATGGATTTATATCAGATCCTACAACTTCAACAAGTATTTACTTAATTTATTTGTGTTTGTGACACGTCCCACGTGAAAGGGACTTTAGTTTTGTTGTAGCTGTTAGGGCAGGACAGTTTACACCATTATCTTTGTTGTGTCACAAACTGGCCCAGAGTCAGCGACGAAAAAGGGAATCACACATGACTAAAGTTTCTACAAATGACATTTATTGTCAGCTTAAGATAAAATAATGGTGGGGGAAGAGAAGAGAGATAAGGTACATAATAAGCCCCTTAAGTTGCATCTACATTCCCCTCACTTGCGTCTTTTCCACTGAGGATTCATGGAGAGACGCAAGGAAAAGATGCGAGGAAACGAGGAAACGCGTTTTTAAAGAAATGAGACGTCTTTTCTTCTGAAGTGTCATGTGAAGCAATGTCCATTTCTGATGATGGCAGCAGCTGGTCACAGCTGGATCAGCTGTCAGTTGGCTTTAACAGCTGTAGAGACTTTTGACAGAGTTTGTCTGCACACATGTGCACTGTGCTAATACTAATAAAGGTTCACAGTTCTCACTGCCAGAGCAGCTGTTTTCTCTCTGTAGCCTGTTACCTGTTTAACAAACACCTGCACATGAATAAAAACCTGCTTTCTCTATTTATACTGTGTCCTGCTCAGAGGCTCATAAACTATTTCTACTGGCAGAAGGTTTTAGTATTATTTATTAATTATTTGTGTTTGTATTTATTAATATTCTGATTTTGAATTCATTATTTAATAACCCAGCATATGATCAGGGTGTCTTTTGAACACTGGAAATGATTCATTTGGCTAAATGTTACATGAGACTGACTAGAAATGAAGATAACTGATGTGAAATATAAATGTATTTTAATGTGTTTCTTGCTGACAGACAGACTCTCCTACTTGAACTTTATCCATAATAACAGTTAATGGGGGAAATAACAGATCATGAAAAGAAAAAATCTTTCAAATAAATGAAGAAAGTTGTTTATGGTTCTTTTGTTGATCAGATTTTCAGTAAATCAGAAAACAAATGCAATATAAAACTTGGGATAGACTTCAGTTTACTCTCTTATCTGTCTTCACCCCTGTATGAAACTGCAGTGATGTTGTGATGTATCAGATCAGTCTGATCAGCTGCAACGTCCAATCATTAACTGATATCCAATAAGGGGGCATGTCAGCCAATAAAAGATGTCTGTGAAGGCTGCTCTCGCTCATGGCTTCTCAAATATCCCTCCTCCTCCTCGCTCCTCGGAGCAGAAATAAGAGCTTTGGGACGGCCTTCAAAAAAGTGGATCAGAAAAACTTCAGATTCAAGCGAGGATCGAGGAGTGAGGAAAGATCAAATAAAGGACTAGGGATGTACCCAGAGGTCAACAAAGATGCCACTTAAATTGGCTGAGAACTCAGGTGTAGGTGGTTTCCAACTCTGCCTATTGGTTCCTGAGTCAGGAAGCCAAACCAATCTCACAAGCATAAGGCAGAGAGAGAGGGACGTCACAATAGTACCATGAAGTTTGGTTAAATCATGAAATTCCCAGCACAGTTCCACCTACCTTCAGCCTGACTCCAGGTCTAATCAGACTGTGTTATTGAAAACTGTTATTGTGTGGATGTGTTGGGGGGGTTTTCCATCAAGGCGGATAAAGGGAAAGCCTGACTTATTTCCATAAGCCTCGCTAATGTAAGTGAGGGTTCTGTTCCATTACAGTGGCTTATAGGATTCCCTGCTTGGTAACCATGGTAACTTATACCGCAGAACTAGCCTGCTCCGTGGCAGGCTAACTGTCCGACAAGCGGAAACCGACTCCCAAAAGTCAGTTCTGTCAAATGTCTTTTCACGCTCGCATCACTTTTGTCATGTCTGTGTTTGGAAACATATAACATATTTCAGTTTATCCCCTTCTGCTGTGTTTGCTTTTATACTTATATATCCTTCCTCTGTTTCTTCATCTCCAACTGCAACATCTTAATTTTTACTTTCAATGACGCGTAAATATAACGGACATCCTGCAAAAGAGAAAATGTGTCAGAGTAGCTGATTATGTAGCTGGTAAAGATGAGTTGGTTCTCCTAAGTTGCCTACACCATCATTTTAAACATACGTCTGATATTATCTAGCCTACTGAAAATATAGCTACAGTCAGTGATCTGAATGTTCATTTATGAACAAATAAAGATAAAACAATAAGGGGAGGCAGCCACAGCTTTTCACTTTCCCTGCCCACATTTATCCTGTCAGTCCAGAAGATTGAACCAACATCCTTCCTGTCAAAAGCCCACTTGTCTAACCATTAGGCCACCACTGTCCATTTAAGTAGCTTTGTATAACTAGCCAAGTCATCTCCCTCGCCTTGTTAATTGCAGCAGTATTTCCCTTTCTGGTGATGACTCCTTTATATTCTTCATATAGTTCTATCAGCAGGGTTTGTTCTGCTGCTGAGAAGAACCCTGCTCAAGTTTTCCTTCCTTTTCTGACATAGTATCGTCTTTTCAACAACTGACTGTTCTAGGCTGCTTATGACCTCCGTGCACACGCACAATGCAAGCTTATTTAAGCCTGGCTTGAGTTATCATTGACTGGACACGGCTGAATAGTGTTAGTGGCAGGCTTTTTCATGTAAGTGCAGCTTTCATTAGCTGGGTTTAATGGAATACCCCCCCAAGGCCTTTAACATACATCAACATTTTGCACTTATATTTCACATAACTTAAATACCTGCACAGTTCCAGCATATGGAAATATTTAGATGTCTTATGCATAGATGCAAGATAGAAAGCATAGCGAAATAAAACAAAAAATTATATGTATGTGTTTGTTTGTGACGTCTTCATGTGTTTAGCTGAACATTTTCCTCTAATTGATATCTGTAGATCAGCAGCAGTTGGAGTGCGTTTATCCATTTTCATTCATATTCATAAAGAAACTCAACCAGTTTCAGAGAGTAGATAGTAAAGGTGATACATGAGTAAAGAGAATATTGAAAGCAACTATTAAACGCTGCATTTAAGCTGTCACATACAGTAGACGTGCTCTTGTTTAATGGTGTTCTTATGAGTGCTTATGTTTGCTTCACGCTCATTTCTTCATCCTTCACATTTAAACGTCTCTGATGCTGATGATCAGATCCTGGCAGAACTTGGGGGGGAATCATTCATCTCACCACTCTGTTTCAAATCACACTAATTAACCTGTGCATGTCTGTGTTTGCGAAGTAAGGCGAGGGGGTGGGGGGGCTGCATAATTCACAGGGGAAAGACAGGTTTACTGTTGCCTCGCATTTCCCCCGAAATTTCAGAGCTTTGCTTCAAATTCATGTGACAGCTAGAATGAGTCTTGCTGGAGAGGAGGCGAAAAAAAAAAAAAAAAAAAACACGAAGAGCAGCGGAAGAAATAGCCAGAAGATGGGGGACAGTAATAGTAAAGACGCAAAGTGAGAGGATGGATAGAAGGGGGGGCGGGGAGGGGGGAAGACAAGATGGGAGAGTAATAGAGAGTAATAGCGTTGGAGAGGAGAGGATAGACAGAAGAGGAGATGAGACTGAAAGAGGAGGCAGAGAAGGGGCTAGACGGACGAACAGAGTAATAGATGAGACAAAATGAAAGACAGAGGCGAGGAGAGGAGAGGCTGGGCAAGTCACTGAGGCTTCACTAATTGCCACTCAGAAGAAAGAGAGAGGGGCTCTTTCCAAAGAACGGTCATGCTGGTCTGTTCTTTGAATCGGATCTCTGTTCCTGGCTTTCTTTTTCCCCCCCGCCACCGTCTAGACAAGAGCAGAACAAGCTGTTCTTGTTATGGGAGGAAGAGGAGAAAATGTGCAGTGTCATTAGGTCGCTCACTGCCAGCCGGGCAAATCGGAAGGACTCGCTCCAGGGAAGGGCCTGTGCAAGGTGTTTGTACATGCAGGTACAGTACGAACCGCCTGTGTTTGTGTGTGTTGATTAACCGCAACAAAACACAGCGGTGTCCCCCTCCCCAAACCACACTGATGAATTTCATTAAAATGTTTCCCTCCACTCTTCTTGGGATTTTTTTTTTTTTTGCCTCCATCCTCCACCTTTTACCTCGCCAAGAACCAAAATTAAAAAAAAAAAAAAAAGAAGAGAATCTCCACCAGAAGTGTGGAGAATCTGGCTGAGACTTGATTACAGCGGTCGATTAGACCTGCGTAATCACATTAAGTAATGAGTTTGGCGCGCAGGAGTCAAAGCTGATTTGTTACTATGGCAGAGACATCATTTCACTGAATATTTCAGAGGGAGGCGTGTAAATCAGTCCAATCTTCTCAGTCGCACGGAGAGTCCACGGACGAAGCAGGACTCATTCGTGAGACCTAATATGTTAAACGATCTTGTAAAGAAGGACTCGGAAAAGTACTTTCATGATTCCTTTTGTTTGTTTTACATTTGTTCCCCCTACACTCTACTCTCTGTGCTCTACCTACTAGTTTTCTATGCTTGAATACTACCTGGCTCTCCGTGTGCTACGTGGTACTTCATCATCAAGGTTATTTCAGCTTGGACTCTATGGCTGTGTCTGAACTCACGCCCTCCATCACTCATTCATCGCTCGCTATATAACAGACGCTCATAGTCAACGGTAAATTGAGATTTCACTCTCTCACTGATCCTCATCATTTCATCACTGTCAGCTTTAGAGTCACACACAAAGGGATTTTTTTTTTTTATCTTAAAATGTGGAGCATGGAACTGTGGCATTGTCAGCAGAAAGTACATGCCATGGACACTACTTTTTACATTCATTGTGAAACTTTACAGCGGATAAGCTTGCAGTACAAACTAAGGCGTGGGCATTTACCAGGCGGAGAGGGTATTACAAAAGAATCAAGTGGAATGATGGGAAATATAGGATCTTCTCTTTTCAAAGCTTTAACACACACTCGGGACTGAGAATCAGGATATCTCAGCCTCTGCTGCTAACCTAAACAATGTCTCTTTTCAAAAACTGTGATGTGGTTTCTCTGGATAATCCACAGCCTGTCAACAGTTTTCAACCGTTATTTAAAGGTAAAAAGAAAGAAGTGAAAAGTGTCGACAGTGTGGTCGGAGTAACCAGAACATTGTTTCTGCAAAAACACGTTCCTGTCGAGTGGTTCACGTCTTCTTTTTTTAATTCTGTGGGGAACCACAAATAAAATTCTAAAAATGTTTTAACTGTACAGTTTATCCTGCTTCAGATTATTTTAATGTAGCTTGATATTTTAGCTGGGTTGTAAACGTCGAAGCTTGTACAATCATGCGTAAAATGAAGGCTTTTTATATTTCCAGAGAGCGAATGAATGGAGACAGAAACGAGGGAGAAATGCAGCATGTAAGAGAGGAGACAGAAATATGGAGAAAGTTAAGTGCAACTGATTCAACGTTCGACAAAACAGACAAAAATACAAGCAGAAGAAGAAGTCAAAGAGCCAAATGATGGAGATACATCCAAAAATTCTGAGAAGTCACTGCACTTTGCACTTAGCGTTCTGCCTGAAAACACAGAAATGATACATCTGAAAATCACTTTGATAATGATTTTCGACTGCAAAAACGCACTTGTGATTTCAGTTGGCCTTTAAAAGCACCAGCATACTGTATCTACAGTGTGTAGCCTACGGAAGACGTGTGCCGTCATCAACACAAACAGACTCAGCTTTTTCTTTCCTCTCTTTATCCTTTAAGTTTCATTTATTCTCTCATCTCCGCAGAGTCTCTCAGTTTACGGCGTGGTGGCGGCTCCGTGTGAGCGTAGCTCTCAGAGAATGGCTGCAAACCACACACTTCACACTCCGGGGAATACTAACATGGCCTTGCTTTCCAGTGCATCAAACACTTTGTTGTTGTTATTTTCACTCATTATGATTAAAGTTCAGCGTGATTAGTCATTCCCTCCAGAATATATATATTATTTGCTTTTACATTTATAGGTTAGAGGTGGGGTTTTTTTTTCCTCCATTCACACAAGATAGTGCTTATCTTATATTTAAGGGGGGGAAGCGTTTTGGTAATAACCGTGACAGAAGCACATTAAGGTTCGGGGCTGCAGCACATCAAAGGCCCGTTTGAAAAAGCTGTTTATTTATTTGTTGTTTTGAGCGGGAGACCACTTTTTGTCTGACCTTGTTTCTGGTTGAACTCAACCCATTAACTGCTTTGTGTTTGAGCTCACAGGTGTAAAAAAAAAAAAAAATTATTTCACATGACCTTGCACATTCTGAGGTGTAGATAACGGGGAGAACTGCACCTAACAGCCTCGTATTTGAGCATTTTGTTGTCCGTACAGTTTGTCAATGCTTTTACACATTTTAGAGTGTGCCCACATGTACTACTATTCAGTGACACCGGTGTATGTGTGTGGGCGTACTTTATTTAACCTGGTTTTTTTTTTTCCTTTTTTGTCATGCACATCTCTTGTAAACATGTGTTTTTATCAAAACGGTGATTTTTTTTTTTATTATTTTAACTGCCAATTATTGTTTTTTAAAAATCTCCCAATCCAATTTTTGTTTTACCACACAATTCTGCGGAAAAAGGAACAGATCGAGTCTTTTATCACTCCTTTAAATCAATAAAAACTTGGATGTCTTGAATGAACAAAATACTTTGTACGCCTGGGATGCAAAGTGGAACATCAGCTACAGTGTTCGCCTCTATCTTGATGTTCTGACTGTGAATGCAGCTCTATTCAAAGAACCAAACGTTTGAAATAGTTGTACTAAGGAATGTTTTTTTCTTCTCCTCTTGTCCCTTCTCTCCGGCTGCACAGAGTGCAAGTTCCACTGCACCAATGGGAATTGTTTGCGTCTGGGCTCGCTGATCTGCAACCAGCTGAATAACTGTGGGGACAACAGCGATGAGGAGAACTGCCCTGTGGTCACCCAGCACCCTCCGCCGGGCATCTTCAACTGTAAGTGCCGCAGAACGCTGCTCTACCTCCGAGCCTCCCTCTCTGTACCTCGCACCATCAAACAGTACAGATAAATAGATACTCCCATCTCTCACTTAACCCTCTTTCTCCTCTCTCTACCTCTTCTTTCCTCTCTGATGTTTTCACTTCTATTCCTCCCTGAGGTCTTTTTGTTGATCCCCAGTGAGCACATAGGATGTGGAGACTGAGGTGCAAACTGAGGGTTGCAGTCTTTTTTTGGGGCATGGTACTGCAAACTAACTTTCCATGGAGTACAATGGGTTTTATACAGTTGGATAGATTTTCTAGGATACAACTGTTTTGTGGCATGTAGATTCAAAATGTGGTGAACTCCAAATTTATAACAAAGCAGCATCTTACATACATACATACAAATACCTAAAAGGATCAACACAGCTCATATAGTAAACAATAAAAACCTATAATGAGGCCTTTGTTTGAGAGTGTGACCACAGCTATAAACACTTTTGCCTTCAGACATATTCAAACAACAGGCCATCGAGCTACTTCTTTTCAAGTATAAAGAAATAGTTTGGCATTTTCAGAAATACATGTTTTGGCTTTCTTGCCAAGCTACAACCAGAAATCAGTTAGCTTAGTTTAGCAGCAAGACTGGAAGCAGAGGGAAACAGCTAGCTTGGTGCTGTCTAAAGGTAACAAAATCTCCCTGAACTCTCCATTGGTTGCCTGGCAACCTCAACATGATGACAAGATTCCAGAACATCACTGTTGCAGGCCAAGAAATAGTCCCTCATGTACAGGTTTAGCAAACTAGATACAGGGTTAATTAGGCTAGCTGTTTCCCCCTGTTTTCAGTCTTTATGCTAAGCTAAGCTAACTAGCTGCTGACTGTAGCTTCATATTTACCGTACAGACATGAGTGTGGTAATCTAATCTAACTCTCTGCAAAAAAGCAAATATGAGTATTTCCCACAATGTTGAACTATTCTTTGACGGAGGAGGTCAGGATGGATGGAAGTGTGTGAGTGTGACACCAGAGACTACAGTTTGTCTGTCTCCTACCAACAAACAAACAGAATCATTTTCTTTTAATCATTATCACAATCTTTCTCTAACCTTCACCAAGTAGTTTTGGTTGCCTTAATGTAATACAATCTCTTCTCATATGAATTATTTTTGTAATGTTGAGATTTGTATGGGTCGGTTTGGAAGACAGATTTAGATTTGTTGTGTGTGTGGATTTGTGTGAGGACTTGACAATGAAATACAATCCAGGAAGTCCACTCCTTATCAGACATTAAAACAGCAAATACAGATATGGAAATTTATCACGGCGGCAACTAGTTTGTCTTTTGTTGCGACGATTGCGAGGTAAACACGGTGTTCATGTTACAAAGTAATCAAACAGGAATGTGCACTTGCATGTATTTGATTGCCCAAAGCAGCTCCTTGCATTGCAGCAAAAGTTGAGCCTGGTTCAACTTTTTTTCACCAGATGACCCTTTGTTGTTTTGCCAGTGCCCCCTGCATCGGCAACCCAACTGCATCAATGGGCTTCCCCCATTCAGATGAATGAGAGAGCTGCATTATTTCACGCAGGGCTAATGTCAGTCTGAACATGGCCTTGGAGATGTAAATTAGATTATACTGTAGTGGTATGAAGACTAGATATGAGACATGAACCTTGTATTCATCCCTCATCTAAGCTGTACTCAATAACAAGAAAGGGCACTCACTATGCATCCTAGGAATCTGTAAATAATGTCATTGAAATTACAAATATGCATCAATAAAATCAACAGACAACCATAGTAAGTGTATAAATGCTGTTAGAGCCTTATAGTTGAACTGCCAAAGGGTACCTAAAGAACCCTAATAGGTATATTGCAGGTTTTCATATCAATCTAACAAAGTTAGTTCCACCTCTCCGTTTCTTTGCAGTTTTTGTTTGAATTTCTTTGCTGCCTCTATAAGCACCCCCCTTTAACCCCCCCCCACACCCTCAACCCCCCACCAACCACCAACCACCTTCTTCTACCTCCTGCTGAGCAGCACTGTCCGGGGAACGAGATGAGAGTGTTCCCTCGACTCGTCACAATCAATGGAAACAGAAAGAGGGAGATGGAGGGAGAGATGAAGAGAGAGAGAGAGAGAGAGAGAGAGGGTGAAGGACACCAATGGGCTCTGATGGCTGTCTGCCAGGCCACTTTGATGTGCTGCAGCGTTCTCTTTCAACAACTTTTAGGAGGAGAGGGAAAACTTTTTACAGCAGTACTTTCATCCTTGGTGCTGTGTGTGTGTGTGTGTGTGTGTGTGTGTGTGTATGTGTGTGTGTCTGGCGAGTTCCTTACCTTCCTCTCATCCCACCCCTCCCTCAGTCACTCCCCCACCTCCCTACCTCAAATGCGCTTCACCTCAAACCCCTCCAACCTTGTTGTTTTGTAAATTTATCTCACTTTTCTCTCTCTCTCTCTCTCTCTCTCTCTCTCTGTCTACACTTCATCCCCTCCACAAGGCACAAGGAACAACCTTTTTTCTCTTTTTTTGGGGAGGGCTGGTTGGTGGAGGAAGGGGGGTGGGGTGGGGGGGGGCACTCATTTCCAATGGATAGAATCCTGAGCTGGGTACTTAAAATATTTAGCTGTCTAGAGCAAATGTTAATGTAAGTGTCTGCGGCCGGCGTTATGGGAAAGCTGTACAATGATTGTAATTTTCTGAGCTGGTGCACATTTTCTGGTGAGGCCTGAGAGACACACAGAGAGAGAGAGAGAGAGAGAGAGAGAGAGAGAGAGGAGGAGAAGGGGAGAGGTAGCCAAAAAAGAGTGGCGGGGGACTGAAAAGGGTGCAGACAGACTCAGGGGAAGAGGAGAGATGAGGAGGAGGTGGGAAGAGAGGGAGAAGCGAGACAGGGGGCCTGACAAGAGATATGGAAGGGGACAGAGAGAAAGAGGGAAAGAAAGGAAGGTAACAGGGAGGAAGGGGAGAGGGACATAGAAAATGTTTCTGTGGTAATGGAGTTTGCCATCTTGTTGTAGCCGCTGGCTGTTGCCGTGGCAGTGGCAGACAGATGGATCATGAATACTGTCTAGACACACTGCAGCCTGACACCCTGCATCTCACTCCCTGCACCTCCTCTCCTCTCTCCTCTCCTCCTCTCTCCTCTCCTCCTCTCTCCTCTCCTCTCTTCTCCTCTCCTTTCCTCTCCTCTCTTCTCCTCCCCTCCCTTTCCCTTAAAAATGAATATTTTTCAGTGCTACAAGTGTGTGTCTCACTTGTTTATACGGTATAATATCAGACATTTCAGCTTTCTAGGAGCACACAGTAAATATCCATCTCCTTGGTCTATGCTAAATTACTGTAACAAGCAAGTAAGTTACGAACACACCATAACAGACATATTATACTTTTGCTTACCTTGTAGGAGCCACAGGACATCAAGTGTTGAGTGCAATTGATTTCCTGTGGAAAGGTTGCTAAAGAGGTCAAAACTCCAGCAACACTTTATTGGCCTAACAATAAAGTTGTTCTATGTACTACAAGTGTTGCTGGAGTTTTGACCTCTTTAGACTTTTGCCCTTCTCTGTGCACCTTGGAAGTAGGTGAGGTTGTGCCAGTAACCCCTACTCTGCTTGAAAGGTTGCTAGAGCAACTGGATGTTATTTTGAAACTGTGTGCATGTAATATTCTTAAGTTACAAACATAATTCCTTATCAGTATTATCACTGCAATGCTTCTGCTTTTCTATAATGTGACTTCAGAATATATTAGAAATGTACAAATAGGTGACAGATTGAAGGAAAAACCTGAAGAAATAAGTGGAGAAACATAAGAAATGCAGTGTTTCCATACTCCTTCCATGAAGGAGTTGCTGAATAGTTTGAGTATGAAATCGATGTGATTCATATGTTACAGCCTTTACAGTCACCAGATATCAACTCAATTGAACATCTATGACAGGTGATGTGTTTTCCACTGTCATCATCAAAACATCAAATGAGGTCACCTCTACCCTGCTTTATCTCTCCCAAATTGTATAAAGTTCTTAAAGTTTGCTTATTTTTATATTTCTTATTTTTTATTTTATTTACTCTTCTTTATAAGTGTTAAAAAAAAAAATCTGGACGGCAGAGGAAAAATGAAACTTCCTTCGTTTTGACATAAGCTTTGATATATAACAGTATATATATACTGCTGTGCTAAAATAAAGAATAAAAAAAAAACACCAAATGAGGAAATATCATTTGTAAGAATGCTGTTAATCCCTCCAGTTAAGTTTCACACACTTGGAGAATCTTTGACAAGAAGCTGTTTTAAACATCTTAGGAAGACGTTTCATGTTATTTTTTCCTTTCATATGTCAGCTATCTGTACGTGAAATCTGCAGCCTCTGTACCATGAAACCAAAAATGTATCTTGTGACCAAGTCTGACCAGACAACCCGTGTTATTGTTCTCCTTTATGCTTTTTTGGCCTCTCAGTTCTGTAAATGAGATAAAACACTGTAACCTGCTAATTGCAGACTTGTCAAACCCATCTCTGTGATCTAAGAGCTCCATACTATCATCCCAGCATGCTACAGTCCAAGCCATATATGTGGACATGTTGACACATGCAGCTGTCATGCACAGTTGGTCATGAATTTGCTCATGTAAGACGCTCAAGTGGATCCTATAGGACATGTGCAGAGTCTTGCAGTTATGGAGACAAGGAAAGTATCATTTGAGATTTACTCTGGCCACTTTAAACTTCGGTTTAACTAACTTTAGATAGTTGTTTTTTTAAGCATAGGGGATAATAATGATTTCACATCACAACATCAACAAACAAAAACAAGATTTTTATCGACTCAACCTGTCCAGCATAACTGCTGCACGTTTTTGCCAACAAGCTGGGTGGTGAAACACCAAGATAGTAGCGTACTATCAAGCCTATTAAAGCAGGCTTACTTCAACATCTGCCATTCTCCAAATAGCAGGGAAGACACATTTAGAGGTCTAAGTGATCTCTGAAAGAGTAATGGCTGTCGAAAGCACCGTTTATCTCACATAGAACCTTTGAGGAAGAATCGGTGTTTTCAAGAGTGTGTTCCATTACAGATCAAGAGCTGAACACTACATGCTGCCATCTCATTTTACACAAGCTTGTCTTGCCTCTCTTACCTTGTTAGGCTCAGCTGAAGTGTGAGGAGGGGACAGGGAAGGAGACCAGAGGATGGTTTGGATCGATGGTCAACTCTAGCTTAGCCATTGATTCCGGTCCAGTGTGAGTGGCGCTTCAATAGCATCTAGCAGGCCTTTGGGCTCGCTGATTGATTCCATTTGTGTTGGAAATTCATAACTCTGAAGGCTCATTATTGACTACTCCTCCATTCCAGACTGTCTGAGTGCCTTAGACAGGGCTGTTGCATACTGCTGATAGCTTCAACACCTTATTTCCCAGAAAGAATCTGAGAAAAATTTAAGGTGACTGCTGTGTTTGCAGTAAAGTGCCCTTTATGATAATACAGAGTAAGATTGTCCCTGCTTCTTTTTCCCTTTTGGGTTTTAGTTGAGATCCTGTCCTGTGATTCTTGTTACATTCATGTTTGTGAAGTTATAATGGTAAGTTGTGTTTTGGTCTCATTCACTACATTTATGTAACAGTTAAACAAACACTGACACTCATTTTAACCCCACCAATTAAAGTGACACTACATTGAACCTTTGCAAGAAGAAATTACACAAACTTTATCTCACAAATGTACAGTGGAACTGTTGGACAATAAAACACACCAGTGTTTCAATACACTCAGAGGTTTTACTGCTACAGTCTTACTTGGTCTGGTACGACCAGTAGCTTATGGTGGCTAATGTTAGCAAACTAGATAGATTTGTCTAAGTAACTGACATTACTGCGTCAATTAGCCGATTCTCAAAGTGTGATACTGTTACACTATACTACTTAGCATATTAACATGATACTTAGCATGTCACAGAAAAAAACGAGTAAATAATGGTTTTATCACAAAAGTTAACCAGAAGTAAACACTTTGTTGTTTCCTTGGTGTGGTCCCATGAAGTTGGAGTTGGTTTTTCAGCCAGCTTTGAGCTTTGTTTTGTCTCCACCAATTCCTGAGGAAAATCTCTCTCTCTTTAGCTTTAGCTTCACTGTGTTTCCCAGTTAGTTGCTAACTTTGTCTGTCTGCTGCTGGAAACTAGGTTAATGAGAGAGGAGTTGGGAGGGCAAAAAAACAAAGCAATGAACTAAAACAGGCTAAAAGGCTCTGTTGAGCTGAGGGGAACTGCTGAGTCGAATGATAATCCTCTGGCAATTCCTTTCACATTACGTATAGTCATTTGACCCATTGTCAATATAGAGATAATAATTAGCACAGCTTTAAAGCAGCTGACTCAATTTAATATTGTGAAATGAAGGGAAATTCAATCTGTCCTGTACTTGCCTGTAACAGTCGATGTTTAGCAAACGTTACATAGTCTAGCATTAATGAGCATTTATCTTACTTTTAATAACATCTTTTATTACAAAGCAACGAAAGTTCTACAGAAAAACAAAAAAAAGGTACAACACAGAAGAAATACCAGCAGAGTATGCTCCCCCCTCCTTTCCCCGCCAGTCTTTTGGTATGACAATATGGAAAAAAATATTTATTGAAGTTGGCAACAGAGAAACACTTTGAATTAGACTCCATCGTAGTGAAGTATCATCATTAAGCGTACGCCTACATGAAGACAAGAGATAAGACAGGATCCCCCTGAAGTCTAGACGCTAGTGGTGGTGAGGTAAAGCCAGCAGGTGGGTGACAGAAACTTTCAGTTGAATCTCCCAGGTATGACAGATTTTGACAGAAAGGGAAAAGTGGAAGTGACAGAGAAAGTTAGAAGAGGAGGAAATAGCAGACATTAAAAAAAAAAAGACCGTTGATCACAGCTGGTCTAAAAGTGGAGCTGAATGTCAATTAGTATTGTAGTAAGTAGTCAAAAGAGCATGGTAGCTTTACAGGATATCCTTAACTCCATAGTGGGCTCTTATTACTCAACCCTGCAAAACCTCGAGTGGAGTTATCTCACTGGCAAAAAAGCCATGGCTACCACTGCCAGTATTTTCATTGAGCAATGATGAATAAAGTAATTGATTTTTATCACAATAGAAAACATATTAGATGAAGTCTTGACCCATGTTTCTAAAGTTGTATTGGAGCACCAGGGTTGGTCTCTTGGATGTTGATGAGCGTAACTCTGGTGTAGTGGTGTCTGATGCTTATCTTTATTAACTTTGAGGAAAAAAACCCAAATCAGTCTGAAGCAATTTCACAAAATCCCAGTTTGAACCATCCAAAATTTTCCTTTTTTCATGTATCGCCATTGAAGTTTCCATCAAGTGCTTTTCATTGCTTGGCTTTGTGATAATGGCGACCAGATTAGATTAGTTTGTTTTATGTTTTTCAAGAGCTTGAGCGATGTTATCCTTTATACAACTGACATGTCCAGACCGCCACGTTAATTTGATGTTTCGGCCTCAAGCAAGTTCCGCCGTATGCTGTGATTGAAACTGAAGCTATTCATCAAACCCATTATTAGATCCAGCCCAGTGGCCGTTCCTGTCCCAATGTTGGCTACGAAAATCATAGAACCATATTAGCTTGATTTCTGCTCTCACCCAACCCGTGCTTAAAAGCATCTGAAAGGCATCTGAAAAGCATTTTTCATCAGTCTTCTATGCTTTTTCCTCACCCGAGGCTCTCCAACTGTCTCCGTCTCTATTTCCTCCTGCTTTTCATCACTTAGCCTAATCTCATGGTTGAACAAGCCTCCGGTCAGCTGTCTTCTCTCTCTCTTTTTTTATCTCTTCTCTCCACCTTTCCTTTTCCTCCTCTTTTTTTCCCCCCGATTCATCCATTTCTCTCGTCCCCACTTCCCTTGCATTCTTTTTCTCTTCCTTTTCATCAATTTTTGACCCCAAAGCCCATGTTGGGTGACTTGCTATGTAATTATGGTGTCAACATGGCGGAGTCTCACTCTGTGCAGCTGTTGTCATCACCAGGACTTGAATCTCCACTGCGACTCAGAGGTCAATTAGGCAGCAAATGAATGTAGCTGCAGGATGCTGCTAATTGAATGGTGCCGTTGGGTTTTAGGCAATGAAGGCGGAAGGATGGATGATGAGTCGATCATCGCTGTGGTTAGACAGTGGTGACCTCCAGACCACAGGCATGCCTATGTGTCTGTGTGTAATTGTATGTTTACCTGTATGTGTGATCTGTGCTTCTATTCTCCAGAACACCATGCTTTATTAGCTAAATGATTTTGGCTATTCACCACCCCATCACCGTGGTGACTGAGGTTGTTTCCATTTTCATATTATTGCAGTCCGTCAATCAGTCGTGGGACTCATACATTGCCATAGATACTAAATTTACAAAACAATATTATGTTACAGTCTTATGTTACAGATGCAACACATTTAAAAACAAAGAGTAACTCATCAAAAATGTGCATCTAATTGCTAATGCTAATCACTAACGCTTATATTATTCTGCAAATTGCTTATGTTATAGTTCCATACAGTATTACACATATGTAAATTCAAATTCACCAGTCCTTCAAATGAAACAACAAAATATGTTGTCAGTTCATACGCTACGCTCAAATTTAAATATGCATTCAGTGTTTTATTAACCACTCTCCTCACTAATCTGTCATATTCATCACAAATGTACTATAAAATGGTCTGTTAACCCTTTATGGGCCATACAGTATTACCATCATCTTTTTAGAATAGTTTTTACAAAATTCATGAATCTCACATAACGAAAAAAATTACCAGAGAATTATAAATGGCAAAACATACAACAATACGACCACATTTTCATAATACAATATTTCATCTTAACACATCAGAGGTTGAATCTCAGTTTTCAAATTCAGTTTACTCAGAAACACAGTATATTCAAATCTCTTCCATATTTTAATACATATTGGCAACTTGAACTACCTGTAATTTCTAAGTCAACCTACAGTTGACCTGAACACATCACTCCCTTAAAGTTCATATTGTTAAGCAAATGCAGTCTAGTAGACTATACAAAAATGGCTTCAAGTCTAGTTCCTAATTTAACACTCTCAGGTTTTAAGTACCCAATTTTAGACTTTTATTGTGAAACATCTGCTGGAATTGTTAAGTTTTATTGACAGTAGCTTAGTACCTTAACAATAAAACACCTCAGTATTTATGCTTTCTCTAAGTTAAAAATTGATCTGTGCTTATGTAGCTCCATGGTTTTGTGACACAAATCAAAGTGAAAACTGTCTCCCTCTGATTGGCTGACTGATCTGAATTTGACTCAACTGTCTACAATTGATATGTCAATATTAAAAAGGAGATAACAGTTGAATTATTGCAAGAATGTAACTATAATTTTTCATACAACTCCCTTTAGCTTTTTCTGTAGAATAATTTAATCTTTGAGTTTGAACAGCTGCCATATGCAGTGATTGATTCGTGATTTTTAGATATTGCTTTACATGCTCATACCTACCAAGCCAGCACGTACTCTGACATTTCAGAATAAATCTGATGGTTTTATAAGTAGTTCTTCTACACATGAATGTGATTCGAGGTTTAGTTAAGACGAGATCAAGATGGCGCCGTGGATGGCAGCCTGGGTGTGTTAGTGCGCAGTGTTTTGTCTTGTTTTGTTAGTAAATTCAGTGTTGTGCTACAGTACCCAGAGCTCTTTCACCAGAGAAGAGCTCATGAACATCAGGGAAACAACCTCCGTGGATCTATTTCCCAACTTTCTTACCCTGTCTGTGGAACTACTGGACATTTTGGTTAAAGGTGCACTCACTTATGTTCATACAGTGAAACAATGGAGGAGAAGGAGACGTGCCAGCGTGCTTGTGCATCTCTGCAGACACGGACTACGTGACGACGTGACTACTGTTACTGGGAATATTTCTCTCTAACGTGCTACCACTGTGCAACAAACTAGATGCACTCCAACTACTGGTGAGGAAGAACAGAAACTTTTCTTCATCTTTCATTTGTGCTTCATGGAAACTTAGCTGTGTGAATTGATACTGCACTCTGCGCTGCAGCTGGCAGGCTTCCAGCTGTTCAGAGCAGATCATGACACAGAGCTCTCCAGCAGAGCGAAAAGTGGAGGTACATGTTAAGGTGGTGTAAAGATGTGACAGTGATTCTGCAAGACTGTTCTCCTGTTCTGGAAACTATTTTCATCAACTGTAAATCCTTCTTCTCCCCCTGTGAGATTGCTTCATTCATTTTGGTCGGTGTTTACATTCCACTGCAGGCCCATGTGCAGGAGGCACAGCGCTAGCTCACTGTGGAGACAAACTCGGACTCTTTCATCACTATCCTCTGCAACTTTAACAAAGGGAAACTCAGCCATGAACTCCCCAAATACACTTTAAATCACTGTTACACTACAAGGAGGAAGCGTTTAGGTGTGGGGACAAGGACCAGTTTAAAGAGTCAAAATACAGGTTTAGCAAGGTGGTGAGAGAGGCTAAACGTCTGTACTCTGAGAAACTTCAACAGCAGTTCTCAGAAAACAACTCTGCCTCTGTCTGAGAGGGCCTCAGACAGATCACCAACTATAAACCGAAAGCCGCCCACTCCACTAATGACTTGCACCTGGCTGACGACCTGAATGAGTTCTACTGTTAATTTTAAAGACAATGGGACAGTCCTGACACCATCCCCAGTGACTCCATCCACCAGCTCCAGACCACCAGCTGCTCCTTCACCACCTCAGCAGGGGCCTGGGCCTCTCCGTAACTGCCAAACTCAGA